>NC_048230.1:69370567-69476942 GCF_002007445.2 Ailuropoda melanoleuca | reverse complement strand
CTCTCCCACTCCCCCTGCTTGTGTTCCCTTTCTTGCTGGCTGTCTCTATCTCTGTCGAATAAATAAATAAATAAATAAATAAATAAATAAATAAATAAATCTTTAAAAAAAATAAAAATAAAAAATAAAAAAAAACTTCAAAACTGAAATTGTTATATAAGAAGATTGCCAGCCTTTTTACATTGTTTTAGAACATGACTGTTTTTTTGGGNTTTACATTGTTTTAGAACATGACTGTTTTTTTGGGTTTTTAAAATTTAAATTCAATTAATTAACATATAATGTATTATTTGTTTCAGGGGTACAGGTCTGTGATTCATCAGTCTTATATAATACCCAGTGCTTATTACAACACATACCCTCCCCAATGTCCATCACCCACTTACCCCATCCCTTTACCCCCCTCTGCTCCAGCAACCCTCGGTTTGTTTCCTAAGATTAAGAGTCTCTTATGGTTTGTCTCCCTCTCTGGTTTCTTCTTACTTCATTTTTTCCTCTCTTCCCCTATGATCCCCTGCCTTGTTTCTTAAATTCCACATATGAGTGAGATCATATGATCATTGTCTTTCTCTGATTGACTAATTTTGCTTAGCATAATACCCTCCAGTTCCATCCGTGTCATTGCAAATGTCAATATTTCATTTTTTTTGGCTGTGTAATATTCCATTTTGTGTGTGTGTGTGTGTGTGTGTGTGTGTGTGTGCATGCCACATCTTCTTTATCCATTCATCTGTCGATGGACATCTAGGCTCTTTCCATAGTTTGGCTACTGTGGACACTGCTGCTATAAACATTGGGGTGCAGGTGACCCTTCAGATCACTACATTTGTATCTTTGGGGTAAATACCCAATAGTGCAATTGTTGGGTTGTAGGGTAGCTCTATGTTCTTTCTTTCTTTCTTTCTTTCTTTCTTTCTTTCTTTCTTTCTTTCTTTCTTTCCTTTTCTTTTCTTTTCTTTTCTTTCTTCTGTATTCCCCTTCCTTCCTTCCTTCCTTCCTTCCTTCCTTCCTTCCTTCCTTCCTTCCTTCCTTCCCTCCTTCCTTCCTTCCCTTTGGTGGGCAGCAAAGCAAGGTTTATTGAGCAATAGTAAAGTGATACTACAAAGCTGCCGATGATGTGGGAGAGCGAGGTTCTTGTCTCACGGAGTCGAAGAATGAATCTTGTGGACAAAGGAGAGTGAGCAAAGCGATAGAAGTTTAATAAGCAAGGATACAGAAAAAGCTCTCAGGAGTGAGAGGGGCACCGGCAGTGTTACCTGGGTAGCTCTGTTTTCAACTTTTTGAGGAACCTCCATACTGTTTTCCAGAGTGGCTGCATCAGCTTGCATTCCCACCAACGGTATAGGAGGGTTCCCCTTTCTCCACATCCTCGCCAACATCTGTTGTTTCCTGACTTGTTGATTTTGGCCATTCTGACTAGTGCGAGGTGGTATCTCATTGTGGTTTTGATTTGTATTTCCCTGATGACGAGTGATGTGGAACATTTTTTCATGTGTCTGTTGGCCATTTGGATGTCTTCTTTGGAGAAATGTCTGTTCATGTCTTTTGCCCATTTCTTGACTGGATTATTTATTCTTTGGGTATTGAGTTTGATAAATTCTTTATAGATTTTGGATACTAGCCCTTTATCTGATATGTCACTTACAAATATTTTCTCCCATTCTGTCAGCTGTCTCTTGGTTTTGTTGACTGTTTCCTTTGCTGTGCAAAAGCTTTTTATCTTGATGAAGTCCCAATAGTTCATTTTTGCCTTTGTTTCCCTTGCTTTTGGAGACGTGTCTAGCCAGAAGTTGCTGCAGCCAAGGTCACAGAGGTTGCTGCCTGTGTTCTCTTCTAGGATTTTGACGGATTCCTGTCTCACATTTAGGTCTTTCATCCATTTTGAGTCTATTTTTGTGTATGGCGTAAGAAAATGGCCCAGTTTCATTCTTCTGCATGTGGCTGTCCAATTTTCCCAACACCATTTGTTGAAGAGACTGTCTTTTTTCCATTGGATATTCTTTCCTGCTTTGTTGAAGATTAGTTGACCGTAGAGTTGAAAGCCCATTTCTGGGTTCTCTATTCTGTTCCATTGACCTATATGTCTGTTTTTCTGCCAGTACCATGATGTCTTGATGATTACAGCTTTGTAATAGAGTTTGAAGTCCGGAATTGTGATGCCACCAGTTTTGGTTTTCTTTTGCAACATTCCTGTGGCTATTCAGGGTCTTTTCTGGTTCCATACAAATTTTAGGATTATTTGTTCCAGTTCTGTGAAAAAAGTTGATGGTATTTTGATGGGGATTGCATTAAAGGTGTAGATTGCTCTAGGTAACGTAGACATTTTAACAATATCTGTTCTTCCAGTTCATGAGCATGGAACTTTTTTTTTCCATTTCTTTGTGTCTTCTTCAATTGCTTTCATGAGTATTCTATAGTTTTCTGAGTACAGATCCTTTGCCTCTTTGGTTAGATTTATTCCGAGGTATCTTATGGTTTTGGGTGCAATTGTAAATAAGATCAACTCCTTAATTTCTTTTTCTTCTGTCTCATTGGTGTATAGAAATGCAACTGATTTCTGTGCATTGATTTTATATCCTGCCACTTTACTGAATTCCTGTATGAGTTCTGACAATTTTGGGGTGGGGTCTTTTGGGTTTTCCACATACAGTATCATGTCATCTGCAAAGAGTGAGAGTTTGACTTCTTCTTTGCCCATTCGGATGGGTTTTATTTCTTTTCATTGTCTGATTGTTGAGGCTAGGACTTCTAGTACTATGTTGAACGGCAGTGGTAATAGTGGACATCCCTGCCATGTTCCTGACCTTAGGGGAAAAGCTCTCAGTTTTTCCCCACTGAGAATGATATTTGGTGTGTTTTTCACAGATGGCTTTTATGATATTGAGGTATGTAGGGTATGTACTCTTTATCCCTACACTGTGAAGAGTTTTAATCAAGAAAGGATGCCATACTTTGTCAAATGCTTTTTCTGCATCTATTGAGAGGATCATATGGTTCTTGTCCTTTCTTTTATTTATGTAGTGTATCACACACTGATTGATTTGTGGATGTTGAATCAACCTTGCAGCCCAGGAATAAATCCCACTTCGTTGTGGTGAATAATCCTTTTAATGTACTGTTGGATCCTATTGGCTAGTATTTTGGTGAGAATTTTTGCATCCATATTCATCAGGGATATTGGTCTGTAATTCTCCTTTTTGGTGAGGTCTTTGTCTAGTTTTGGGGTCAAGGTAATGCTGGCCTCATAAAAAGAATTTGGAAGTTTTCCTTCCATTTCAATTTTTTGAAACAGCTTTAGAAGAAGAGATATTAATTCTTCTTTAAATGTTTGGTAGAATTCCCCTGGGAAGCCATCTGGCCCTGGGCCCTTGTTTGTTGGGAGATTTTTGATTACTGCTTCAATTTCCTTGCTGGTTATGGGTCTGTTCAGGTTTTCTATTTCTTCCTGGTTCAGTTTTGGTAGTTTATACATCTCTTGGAATACACCCATTTCTTCCAGATTGTCTAATTTGTCAGTATATAGTTGCTCATAAGATGTTCTTATGATTGTTTGTATTTCTACAGCGTTGGTTGTTATCTCTCCTCTTTCATTCATGATTTTATTATTTGGGTACCTTTTCTTTTCTTTTTGAGAAGTCTGGCCAGGGGTTAATCAATCTTATTAATTCTTTCAAAGAGCCAGCTCCTAGTTTCGTTGATCTGTTCTACTGTTCTTTTTGGCTTCTATTTCATTGATTTCTGCTCTAATCTTAATTATTTCTCTTCTCCTGCTGGGTTTAGGCTTTATTTGCTGTTCTTTCTCCAGCTCCTTTAGGTGTAGGGTTAGGTTATGTATTTGAGAACTTTCTTATTTCTTGAGAAAGGCTTGTAGTGCTATATACTTCCCTCTTAGGACTGAAATTGGCCTAGAATCTGATGTTACGTTTGCTTTGCAGCTTTGGCCTGTCAAGACTAGGCTTTCAGAAACCAGATTAAGTTTTGGGGGCGCCTGGGTGGTACAGTCATTAAGCGTCTGCCTTTGGCTCAGGGCGCGATCCCGGCGTTCTGGGATCGAGTCTCATATCGGGCTCCTCCGCTGGGAGCTTGCTTCTTTCTCTCCCACTCCCCTTGCTTGTGTTCCCTCTCTCGCTGGCTGTCTCTCTCTCTGTCAAATAAATAAATAAATAAAATCTTTAAAAAAAAAAAGAAACCAGATTAAATTTCAACCCATGGTACCAATCCAAATAATCGATATGGCTGCCCATGTGTGGAGAAGGATTCCGTAGTAGGCAGGGGGACAGAGTGTCCTGATTGTTCAGGCTTGAGTCAGGTGCCATCACCAGAGCCAGGGGAATGGGGTTAGCCCACTCTGAACTAATAATAGTAATATTAATAAGAGGTGACATTTAGTGAGTGTTTACTGTGCATCAAGTACTCTTCTAAATATTTTAAGTGAATTGACTCATATAATCCTCCCAAGAGCTCTGTGAAGTAGATATTATTTTCTTTTCTTCTTCTTCTTTTTTTTAAGATTTTATTTATTTATTTGACAGAGAGACAGACAGCGAGAGACGGAACACAAGCAGGGGGAGTGGGAGAGGAAGAAGCAGGCTTCCAGCGGAGGAGCCTGATGTGGGGCTCGATCCCAGAATGCCAGGATCACGCCCTGAGCCAAAGGCAGACGCTTAACCGCTGTGCCATCCAGGCGCCCCAGTCTGATCAAGAACTCTTAAAAGAATATGAAGAAGTGGATTTGGAGAAGTAGTGGAGAACATGAAGGGGAATGTGGTGGACAACTCTTACAGAAATGCACCTGGGAGGCAAGGACTGAAACAAGGTTGATGGGAAAGTCTCAGGAAGTGTGAGCGACTCTTTTGAATATTCGCGGCGGGGAGGGGGTGGCGGCCTCATGTATCTGTCATTTTCTGAGCACTCAATCTCTTTTGAATAAGATACTATAGCAATGGCTTTTCTCATTAGAACAAATGCCACAGACACACAAGCTTCCTCATTTATATTTCTTCTAATGTGCTTCTGCTTGAGCAAGTGAGCCCTTAATGTCAATTTCAATTAATATTGCTGCATCTGATCTTGGTGTTGCGGCTCATGTATGCAGTGGTGGGGGTGTGGGGGGGGAGAAGGTCACTGGGAAGTGGGAGGAGGTGTCCCCTCTTTTTAGGAGGCTGAAAGTCCCTGGTGAAGGAGGCATTGGGAGGGAAGGTATGGAATGATTTGCTCCCTACTTAATGAAGATCATACTTTAAAGATGCCAGCCTGTCTACTGTTTGACAAATTTGGAGACCTAGTAGTAAGGCAGAGAGGAGAGATAGGGCTCTAGGGCTGAGCCAGTAAGGAATGAAAGACAAACAACCTTCCATTAACCTATATGAAAGCTTCCCCCATAAACTTGAGCCAGCAGTAGCAGGGGTGGGGACCATATGCTCCAGTCCTGCTATCTACTGTCATGGGGGGCCTTCTGATTCTGCCACATGCACTTCCTCTCTCCCAGCTGGGATGGCTTAAAGCTGGTGGTCTCACAACAGCATGGATGTGACCTGAGCTCAGCACTGCAGTGGAATGGAGCAGAGTTTGGGGTAGAGAAGACAGAATAAAATTCAGGGGAAGGTACAGACTGTCACAGCTTGCCCACTTTCCCTCCTTCTCTTCCTTTCTAACAAAGGGAATTCCTTTGTTCAGGAAAGATATGGATTTATGTTCTCCAAGAGAAGAGCCTCAGGAACAATTCTCTTTCCTTCGAGAAGTCAGAGCTCTTGTTTTTTCATCCCCTTTATCATCAACAACAATCATTAGAAGACCTTACTATTTCTTGAGGAACTTCTATGTGTCAGGGACACTATACACATTATTGCTAATCTTCCCAACTTTCAAGGCAAATGTAATTTATGCACATTTTACAGAGAAGAAAATTGGGGGCTTAGAGAGCCTGAGAAACTTGTCCAGTAAGAGGCAGTGTTGGGGTTGGAACTGAGGCCTATTCCTTTTGTTATCTGGCTCTGATGTTATCAATTACCGAACACTAGGGAGGTTTGGGCTCCTGGCTAAGATTTGCCAATGGGTGCATCCAAAATGAGACATGTCCCTCTTGGGAAGGATTAAATACAGAGTTTAATCTGCCCTGGACTAAAAGTCAAGATGAGAGGTCTCCAGCCCTGTTTCTACAACTCTTCTAATGGACAGCTTTCAGCGTTCATGATATGTGAGTTACCCTCTCTAGGTCTCATTTCTCTGTCTGTAAAATGGGTGAGTTGGACTAAACACTACCAAGGATCGGTTCAGTCCAATCCAACCTGACAACTCTTAGGGGGGCTTCTTGTTTGACTGTGCTGGAAGGATACAAAGATTGACAAGACATGCCTCCATTCTCTAGGTAAGCTGGATGTGTGTTCTCTAATAGTTATAAGGGGCAACAAAACTTGGAGAGTGGAACCTTTCATTTAAACTTAGCTAGTGGCAAGTGTGCATGGCAGGGGAGATGAGGTAAGCTTCACTGAGGAGAGATGCTCCTCCCCTTCTCTGACCATGTGTTCCAATGGGGGCTGCCATCTTTTTATCCATCCCACATCCCTATAGACAATGAATGATTGGTTATAGAGTGGGCACCTGGTTCAAGCTGGGCCAGTCACAGTTACCAGTTACCAGCAGTGGATAATTGGTCTCAGGATGAGCCCCTACGCATGTTGGGCTAATCAACGTCCTTGCTTAAAATTCCGTTATTAAGACTGGAAGCACAAAGCTTCAGGCTGTCTCGTGGGCAGCTGAGAGTTGTGAGTGCTGAGAGCTGTGGCAGCTGTGTCCAGCCTTTAGCAGAAAAGCTTACATGCAGAGAGAAGGAAAGACAAGGACTGGGGAGGAGCTAGCAACATCTGTGTCCCTGGTCCCAGCACCTCAGCTCTCTGAGCTCCTAGTACCCTCCAGATAAATTTCTTTTCTACTTCTATAAACCTGAGTTCATTCCCCACCTCACTAGTTGGCCACCATGAACTCTGGCTATATCCTGGGGCTTTAGGTCAATGCTGGGGGGGCTACTCCTTACCCCAATCAGGGAAGCACCAAAAGAATGTTTATTTTCAACCTGGTGGACAGGAAGGAGGGAGCGCCATTCCCACTGGAAAGTGCATTAGCATGGAAGGCAGGAAGCTCTTCCTGTCACTGAACCTTAGGCAAATTTCTATGCTTTTTTTTTTTTTTTTTAAGATTTTAAATTTATTTGAGACAGAGCACAAGCAGGCAGAGGAGCAGGCAGAGGGAGAGGGAGAAGCAGACTCCCCACAGAGCAGGAAGCCCGAAGTGGGGCTTGAACCCAGGACTCTGGGATCATGTCCTGAGCTGAAGGCAGACGTTTAACCAACTGAGCCACTCAGGTGCCCCTCTATGCCTTTCTGAACCTCAGTTTCCATATTTGTAAAATGGGACCTGGAATATAATGATGATTCTCAAACTGTGTTCCGCAACACCCTGGAATTTTGTGGAGGGACTACAGCTTAATGAGGGGGTTGATGACTGGGGGGGTGGGAAGGCCTAGTAGGCCAGACTCTGGGTTCCCTTCCCCTACTCAAAACCACCTCCCTCCCCCTTCTGTTTTATTCAGTGCCTTTCTATGTAAGGTCTGGCTTAAAAGAGGGTTCTATAGCTTAACTGGTTTGAAACCCCCTGGATGAGAAGTCTTTGAAGACCTTTCTAGTTTTTCTAGTTCATGATTTCATGGGTTACAGGAAGAAGAATAACCTTCACATTGATGATAAAACTATTTTGAGTGTTTGCTTGCTCTAGGTCAGGCACTGTGCTAAGTGGTTTACATATATTTATTTTTAAAAATCCTAACAGCAACGCTCTAATGTGGGGAATTAATTATCTCCATTTTGCAGATAAGAACCTGGGACTTCAAGGGCACCAGGGTGGTTCAATCGGTTAAGCGTCTGCCTTCGGCTTAGGTCATGATTCCGGGGTCCTGGGATTGAGCCCCACGTTGGGCTCTCTCCTCTGCCTACCCCCCGCTTATCCACGCATGCTCGCTGTCTCAAATAAATAAAAATCTCTCTAAAAAAAAAAAGAACCTGGGACTGCAGAGGTGAAGTAATTTGCTCAAGAGCACACAGCTGGTAAGTAGTGAAAGGATGTTTGGATCAAAATTGATTAGCAGGCACGAACTAGCGGTTCACAGGCCAAACTCAGTCCTAAGATGTTAGTCTTTTGGCCAGAACAGTGCTCTTTTACTTTGAATTAGTTCCCAGCCCTTAAAAAGCAGATGATTTCATATAAAAATCTGGACTTAGAAGGTTTTTTTTTTTTCTTTTAAGACCTGGCAACTGGCAATAATACTGGGCATCTCTATCCCACATGTGTAGTAGCTGCCTCCTTTAGAAGGAGCATGAACTCCCAGCTTACTACAGACCTTATTACTCTTTATTATCTAACACCTAACCCACTTTGCTCATTTATGGTACCTGCCTTGCCCTGAGACGTCTGATTTTTCAACCTCTGTTCTAATGACAAGCCTGTGTATTCCTCAGTGACTTCTTACATCCCTCCATTTCCATTTGCTCCTTCTCCATGTCCTGCTGATTCTCCCTTACCACCTCTCCCTCATCTGTCCCTCCCTCCTAATTCACCTGCCTTCCTCATCTGCCTTCATTCCTTGCCTCCAATGAAGACACCTGTTGGGTCCTTCTGCTCTGCCCTCTTTCACATCCATCTTCCTTATCCTAGCTCGGGTAGCTCAAACCTCAAACACACCTCAAACACACACAAACTTCACGGTCAAATCTTTGAAGAGAGATTCAGCCATTCAGGGTGAGCTCACAGGGCAGAATTAGTGGGCAGGGAGAGGAAGAGGATGAATGTATGCCTTGGGACTCAGCTGGCCCTGAGTTCAAATTCTGATTCCTTTGCCTACCATCTGTGAGATACTGGCGGTGTCACGCTTTTCATCTGTGAAATGAAGACAAAACAATACAAAGTTGAACCAGATTACTTCTAAAGTTAGTTCCGACCTTGACACTTTATCATTTTATTTTATTTTATTTTTTTTTTTTAAAGATTTTATTTATTTATTTGACAGAGATAGAGACAGCCAGAGAGAGAGGGAACACAAGCAGGGGGAGTGGGAGAGGAAGAAGCAGGCTCACAGCAGAGGAGCCTGATGTGGGGCTTGATCCCATAACGCCAGGATCACGCCCTGAGCCGAAGGCAGACGCTTAACCTCTGTGCCACCCAGGCGCCCCNTGAAGACAAAACAATACAAAGTTGAACCAGATTACTTCTAAAGTTAGTTCCGACCTTGACACTTTATCATTTTAAAGCAACCTCTGCTCAAAGCTTTTCAGTGATTCCCACTACCTACCAAGTTGAGTGTAGAAACCAGTTCCTCTAGATACCAGTCTAGCCTATCTTTTATATCTCATCTTTCTCAACTAAGCTCATACCTTGTGCTAGCTCTTACATTCCTGCCTTTATACTTGCTATTACCCCTATCTGGAATACCCTCCAGCATTCTGTAAACAAACTCCCCATAAAAATGTGAGGTATTATACCTCCACCTGTTGAACCCTACTCATCTGTTAGGAAATTTGTTTTCATTGCAAGTTACAAAAACCCCAGCTAAAGCTACTCAAATCATAAAGACATATTGGTTCCAGAGGTGGGTCAAGCTTCAGGTATGGTTTTATCAGGTCTTTGGCTCATTTTTTCTACGATATTTTCTTAGTCTTGCCCTCCTCCATGCGATGGCTTTATTTCTCTGGCTGGCTTTCCCTTGTGGTGGCTGTGATGGTCAATTTTACGTGTCAACTTGTCTGGGCTAAGGCATGCCCAGATATATGGTAGAACATTTCTGGGTGTGTCTGTGAGGGTGTTTGTGGAAGAGATTAGCATTTGAACTGGTACACTAAGATCACCCTCACCAATGCAGGTGGGTGTCATCCAATCTGTTGAAGGCAGAATAGAATAAAAAGGCAAATTTACTCTTTGCTTGAACTGACATCCATCTTCTCTTGCCCAGGACATTGGACATGACTGCTCCTGGTTCTTGGGCTTTTGGACTTGGACTGAATTATATACCACTGGCCTTGCTGGTTCTCTAGCTTGTAGATGGCAGATCATGGGACTTCTTGGCCTCTATAACCATGTGAGCTAATTCCTATCATCAATCTATTTTTTTTTTTTTACTTTTTAAAAAGATTTATTTGAGAGAGAGAGAGAGAGAGAGGGAATATGAATGTGCACACAAGCGGGAGGGGCAGGGAGAGGGAAAGAGAATCCCAAGCAGACTCCACCCTGCACCCTGAGCATGGAGCCCGCTGTGTGACTTGATCCCAAGACTCCAGATCATCTCCCTTCATGCTCTAATCTTCAGGGATTTTTCTGGACAACACAGAGTATTCCTAACACTTCTGTTTAATTCATAGTCATTCATTCAACAAATGCTCATTCTAGGGACTGAGGAATGAGCAAAACAGACAAAATCCTGTCTTTGTGAAGATCACAAAAAATGAAGAAGGTGGGGACAGGAGAGAGACAACAAACAAACGAACATATAATATTTCAGGTGGTAATATCCAGCAGGTGGAAAAATCCAGCAGGAAAGGGTACAGAGAAGTAGGGTATTGCTATTTTATTTTTTAAAGATTTATTTATTTTTGGGAGAGTGAGTGAGTGAGCAGGAGGAGGGGCAGAGGGAGAGAGAGACTCTCAAGCAGACTCTACCCTGAGTGGAGAGCATGATATGGGGCTCAAGCTCATGATCCTGAGATCATGACCTGAGCCGAAACCAAGAGTCAGACGCTCAACCAGCTGAGCCACCCAAGCACTCCAGGGTGTTACTATCTTATTTATTTTTTTAATTTTTAAAAAAGATTTTATTTATTTATTTGACACAGAGAGAGAGAGCACAAGCAAGGGGAGCAGCAGGCTGAGGGAGAGAGAGAAGCAGGCTCCCCACTGAGCAAGGAGCCCCACACGGGGCTCAATCCCTGGATCATGACCTGAGCTGAACACAGATGCTTAACTGACTGAGCCACCCAGGCGCCCTGTGGTGTTGCTATTTCAAATGTGGGCCAGGGGAGGCCTCTCTGAGGAAGTGACATTTGAGTGGAAACCTGAAGGAGTGAGCCATGCACACATCTGGGAGGGGAGCATTTGAGGCACACACAACAGCAAGTGCAGAGGCCCTGAAGTTAGCAGTATGCTTGGCATGTCAGAAGAACAGCAAGACCAGCGTGGCTGGAGCAGAGTAAGAGGAGGTGAAAGCAATAAAATAGTGGATAAGGTCAGAAGAGTAGCAGAGGGCAGATCAGGACCTTTGAAGCTATGAATATAATCCTTAGTGCTAGCAGGAAGAGGATTATCACCTGCAGAGGCAAGTTTTATAATCCAGGCTATGAACAGGGAGGGGTGAACACCTGGTGGTGGGGCTGATGGGAGGTCAGAGAAAGCCTCTCAGAGGACGTGGTTCTTGAGCTGAGTTTTAAGGATGAACAGGAGGCATCTAGGCAGAAGGGGAGGAGCAGTCCAAGTGGAGGACGCTTATAAGAGGGTGCTGAGAGACTGTGGTGTATTCAAGCACACACTGTAAGGTGGTACAAAGGGAGGGAGGCAAGTAGCCAGGAGCGGCCAGAAACAGAGCAGAGGAGATTGGCAGGGACCAATTCCTTAATTGGTTGATTGACCGATTCATTCACTCAAGTGTTTATTGAACATTACGTCTATCCCAGCCATTGCACCAGGTCTGGTAACAGTGATGTACTCAACCAAAGATTCTTGGTCTCATGGAACTTATCTTCTAGTGGGGAGACAGACAGAAACACACAAACAGACCAAGAAATGACAAGACTGAGAAATGCAATGAAGGAAATGAACAAGAGGCCAAACTAGAGAACATCTTCAGGTGGGGTGTTCAGGAAAGTCCTCTCTGAGGAGGTGATATTTAAACAGAGACTTGAGGCGTAAGAAAGAACCAGTTAGAAGAGGTAGGGGAAGAATGTTCCTGGCCTTGGTCTCAGTGTCACTATCTCTCTAATTTGATTTCTCTTCCTCTAAAGGGAGACACGATGGTCATCAAACAACACAAGCGGAGTTGTAATTGTTGGTCTGGCGGGACCAGGATTCATTGAAATTCTGTCGTTTTTAGGACTTCCGTCTCTTTAGGCAGGTTCTGGGGGGTAGCAATGTGAAAAATTCAATCATGAAATCACAGGTCGGCCGCATGGAGAATTTGGACAGTTCCTGGCCCTCAAGGTAGTCTATAGCTGAGGACTGAAGGGCACGGTCTTCGTGAGCTCTTGGAAGACCACTCCGGCTATTCCTCGGAGGCTGGAACACTGATTTGGGTGAGAGTTTCCGACAGGAGAAATATTCAGTAGAGAGGACCACCACCCAGATCGGGTTATAAAACATTGCCCGCACCCTAGAAGGGCAAAGGTATTTGAAATTTAACCTCCTTTTGAAGGTGGGAGTGGCACGTCCTCCCCAAACCCAACCCAACCGCGGCCTCTCGGCTCTGTCCTAGCCTAGGCTGCGAGGACCTATCCTCGCGCAGTCCACGCACCTGGTTCCCTGAGAGTGAAAGGACCTGGAGCTTCTTCCTACTGCGTCCCTTACGCACTCCTCGGGCACCGCCCCCCCGCCAACGTGTTTGGGTCCCATCTCCAGGCCCCGCCCATCCCAGCACCAGCCTCGCGACCCGCCTTTGGGTCACGCCTCCTTCCGGCTTATCCCCAGAATGGCCACCTTTGGGCCCCCTCCTCCCTGTTCTGCTTCCGGGCCCGCCTCCTTCTGTCCCGCTAAAATTTTTCCTCCCTTCTGGATCTCTCTTCGGCCCCGTCTCCCGCCCCCTCCTCTAAGGGCTCCGCTTTCTCCAGCCTCGCCTCGGTCTCCCTCCACCCTTGACTCCTCCTACGGGAACGGCCTCCGTTTAGCTCCACCCACAGCCCCTCCTTTCAAGAGCGGCCCTGGCTCCTGGCTCCGCGCGGCCTCCACGGTCTTCCATACCTGCCTTGCACTTCTCTCGTCTCTGGCATCACCACCCTCTCAGCCCTGCCCCGCCTTCGGCTCGCTTATTGGTGTAGGAGAGTCTTTCTCTCTCCCCGCCCTTAGCCCCGCCTCCCCAGGCTCCCTCCTCAGTCCCTCCTCCCTGTGAGGCCCCGCCTTGGCCCCGCCTTCCTCTTCTCCCCGCGGGAGCTCTGGACCTTTCCAAAACGAGGCTGAGGGGGTAGGGAGAGTCCTTGCGCTCGGGAAGCGGGGCAGTGTCAGGGTGGGGCTGCGGACTCCTAGCGCTTGTGTCACCGTGTCCTTCCCTGGAGACAGAGTCGGAGGAAGGGCCCGGGGCCAGGGCTGGAGCGGCGGGCGGGGCCAAGCTGAGGAAAGCCGTTCAGGGCGCCCCCACCCCCGTGCTCTTCGGTGGTGCCGGCCGAGGGAAGGACTCGCGGCTGCGGGGCTCGCGCCGCTGTCAGTGCGGCGGGGCGCGCGAGTGGCGCGGGTGCAGGGCGGGCGCAGTCGAGAGAAGCTGAGGGGGCGGCAGCGGCGGCGGGGGCGATTCCCGCGCGTGTGCTCAGCTCCTCACGCCGCGGCCGGGGCTGCCTTCCTCCTCCTCCTCTCCCTCCCTTCCGCCCCCGAGTGCGGCGGCACCGCCTCCTTCCGCGCCGCGCGGCTTCCTCCAGACCTCTCGGCTCGGGTGAGTGGGGGCCACGGGCGTCTCCTTATGGGTGCGGGGGAGTGTTCCTTGTTCCTTTTCGGCCGCTCACCTCTTTGCGAGGGTTGCTGCCTATTTTTAGAAACTCTTTTTTCAGCCATTCTGGGCGTCCCGGGAGCGGGAGTAACTCCCGTCCCCCTCCCCCCGCACCTCCCCCCAAACCCCGTGTCGCTGGCCCGGCCCACCCGCGCCTGCCCCCGGCCGCCTGGCGTTCCCTGGCCGCTTCCTCCTCGCGGGCCGGGCCTGGGCCAGGAGTTGGCAGGGTGGGCCCGCGCCTGCTTGGAAGTTGGAGTCTTTGTACTCGCGCCCCGCCCCGCCCGGCGAGGGGGGGAGGGAGGGGAGCGGAGCGGAGGCCGCGCCGGGGAGGCCTGGGCGGGCCCGGCCCGGGCTCTAGCCCCAGCCCGGGCTTCTTCCGGCTCTCCCTCCCGGGCTGAGGCTACCGGCTCCCCGAGGCGCGCAGAACTGGCCCTGCCTCGCTTCCCACGGGCCTGAGCGCCGCCTCGGCCCCCACCGCTGCCGTTGCTGGGCTCGCTGCACACCTTGGGGCTCCGAGAGCAGCAACAACGTGCCCTCGAGCTGGGGCGGTGTTCCGCACTTCACGCAGTCCCCTGTGCGGCCGAGCTTCAGTTTGCCCCTCCGTAAGATGGGGGAAAGAAAGTCGCTTCGCAGGATGTTTGTGGATTTAGGGAACTAGTTTGTGAAAGAAGTGTTTAATACCAACAGGTAACATTTAATGGACTTGACTAGGAACTTCGTAAGCCTTATTTCATTGAATGCTCAGGACGGCCTTCTGGGGTTGTCCCCCCTTTACAAAAGCAGAAGTCAAGGCACGGAGAGGTAAAATAATTTGCTCCAAATCACAGTTTAGTAGCCACAGAAGTGTAAAGCCGCGGTATTAGTACCTGTTGTTTATTTCTTAGTGTGAGCTTGTGTACTCTCAGTGCACAGAGGATTCTGACTTACCCTCGGGTCACTCCGTTTTCCCTGACTCCTAGTATAGTGTCAACTATACTATGGATGAAATCCCATTCTGGGGATACGGGAGGTCCGAGGGGGAGGAAATTACAGTGAATGTCTTGCTAGTATTGCCCGTTAGAATTTGATGAATGTTGCGGACTCCAGATCTCAAGCACAATTGAAGTTCTCTGGGGTTTTGGCTCAAGGAAGGCTTAAGTCATTTTAACAGTGAGGTCTGTCCTTTATCTTATTTATGGCATGTTCCTCCCCCACTCCCCCCAAACCTTGCGTGTTTTCTATAGTGTTGAGATTTATAGCTTCTGCTTGGGGGGAGGAGAAGCAGGAAGTGGCTCAAGTCAAGTGCTTCAAATAGGGCTTTATTTTTCCTATTTTCCAGTAAGACCCAAGAGGGGTAAAAGTGAACTAAGATTAACTAAGATTAACACTAGTTTTCCAGTGTGTTTGATCCCTATTGTGGGAAGTGTCTAAAAATCAGAGTTCCTAGGCCACATCTTGAAGGAGTCTCCTAATGTTTGCATTAGTTCTTTGGAATCTGGAGGTCTCTTGTGCTCTCCTCTTTCCAAAATTCTGGATTTAGGAGTTGTGATATGTAGGTCCTGGAACGGGTCTTACCCTCTGGTTTAACTTTTTTATCTGTCCTACCCTTCACCCTGCCCTGTTAAGTGAACACTGGAAAGGGGAAGTAAGTTGTCTAAATTCACAGACTGCCTTAGTGACAGAATCAGAATTAGAATTCCCAGTCTTCTGCTTTGCAGTCCAGTAATCATTTTATTTCCGCCATCCCTTGCCACATTTTGAAGGGGCACTAAATTACTTATTAAGGCCTTAACAGACCAGGAATCCTGAGTAAATTGAAATCGTGAGAAAGTTGTTCAGTTTCAGCCACTCTCCATGCGTCAGGTTTAGCATTAAAAGGAGGTCAGGTTTTGTGCACAGGTGTACCAGTTCTCATTAGTCATTACTTTATCGTATGGTACTTTATGGTTTATAGTACACTTCTGGAATCATACGATTTCTAACCCGGTTCTGTGAGGGACTTCTTAGAGTTTGCTTGACATCTCCTTTTTACAGCTGTAATTGAGAATGGAGACACAGCAAGGTTGGGGCACTTGCCTTACTTAGGTCACCAAATTAACAAGTAGTGAGGACAGGACACCTTTCATGGGCAGAGGATTTGATGTAGCATCATTAACGGAGCCACTCATTGTGGCTGTGTGCACCTGTTTGTGTGGGGACTGTGAGAAATGGTTGTGAAAGTGTATTGTAGTAGTGGAAATAATAGCTAACATTTATTAAGTACTTACCGGGTTTCAGTTCCTGGACTAAGGACTTTCTGTGTGATATCTCATTTATTCCTCAGAGCCGAATGTATGAATTAGGTGTTATTATCCCTGTTTTACAGAGGCGGAAACAGTCGTAGAGAGGTTATTGTGACTTGCTCAGGATCATGTAATTGATAACCACAGACAATATAACTTTAAAGCCGGTGTGGGTTTTTTTCTTTACTTCTTTTTTTTTTTGGTAAAAATATACATGGGGTAAAATTTGCCATTTTAACCACTTTCAAATGGACAGTTCTCTGGCAATAAGTACTTTCACACTGTTGTGCAGCCGTCACCACTAACTATCGTTGTCTAAAACTTTTTCATCTTCCCCAGCTGAAACTCTGTACCCATTAAACACTAACTCCCTATTCCCCTCTCCCCCCAGCCCCTGACAGCCACCATTTTATTTTATGTCTCTGAATTTGACTACTTCAGGCACCTCATATAAGTGAAATCCTACTTTTTTTTGTCCTTTAGTGACTGGCAAAGCTGGTAGTTTTAGTGCCTTCCTCAGGGTGCTTTGTAAATGCAAAATGATTAGTCCTTATCTGCAGTAGGGTGTGGCATGCAGCCCCAGACCAGGAACAGAGGCCTGTTTGTACCTCTGGCTAAGCTCTTTTTCCTCTGCTCTGTGGATTGAAAAGTTCCTTATCACGGAAGACTTTTCTGGAAATCTGTGCTGGCCCTTTTTGTATCTTCCAAAGAGAACTCCTACCCTTGAAATAGAACCCAGAGGACTCTCCACCCTTGCCTTGTTGGCACCTGCTTTTCCGACTATCCAGGATTTGGGCATATGGGGCTGCAGTGATCAAGAATAGCAGTGCTATGACAGCAGCTTGGATCAAAACTACTCAGAGGATGATTAAATGGATTATCGTTATGAAATGCACTCTCTCTGCCCTTCTCTTTCCATAAAGTCACACAAGAAGGATTAGCTATGGGTTCCTAGAGGGTGTTTATGAATACTCACTGCTTGTAGGTGGTTAAGATGGAGTTAAATGCATTTAGCCTCTCAAAACTCCCTTAGGTTTGACTGTTTCTGTTTCTGTATGTTTTGGAGGTGGTGGAATATGGTGTTTTTGAAGGGTAGTTCAAATTTTGTCCTGATAACCAACAGGGGGTGGGGGTGGGGGTGGGAGGTGTTGGAGAGATGGATAACAGGGCAGCAAACAGATCAGAACATGTTGCACTTTCCTTAAAGATCTGATGGCCTAACATTGCCTATGTATTAAGTCCAAACCCCTGAGTGGATAATGAGGTCTGAATATGTTGAATTGTTTATTGGATGGGATCTTGTAGTTGAAGGGCTTTTAAAGTCCTGTCGACCAGTCAGCCATCTGGCCAACATTTGAATTGGCTACTTGCTGAGATTCAGTTTCATTGGACACTTCATTATTAGAAAGTTTTCTGTTTACAGAAAAATTATTAAGCATCTGCCATGCACAGTCATAAGCTTGGGGATTTGAGTCTATACAGCCTTGTGGGGAAGGCAGGCAAGGAAACAGGGAATGTGAGAAGTGTTGTGAATAGAGATAAACACTATTAGAGCATAGAGGAATGGTAACTAACCCAGTCTTGGAGGCTTTTTCAGAGAAGTTCGCTAAGCCCAGATTTCAAGAAAAATGGAGACATAAGGCAGGAGGAAAAGAAGAGATTGGAGAGTTGAGAAGGAGACAAAGATAAGACTAGGCAGAAGGAATAGCAAGTCTAGAGATGGTGGTGGTAATAGTTGAGACTTTTGGCCGTTTCCTTTATCAGGTTCTACTCTATAATCATTTACTGTGTGTTAATTTTTTCCTGTAACCACCCCAAGAAGTACATACTGTTATTCCCATTCTGTAGGTGAGGAACAGACCCAGAGGGATTAAATACATCTCTCATATTTCTCAAGATTCCTGGGTGGAGCATAAAGCAAAGGATGGGTGGATGTGGCAAGAGATTAGGTGAGACGAGTAAGGTAGGTAGAGCAGAAGCCAAGTCATGAAGGGGCCTTGTTGCCCTGGTTGAGGAATTTGGACTTCATTTCGAGGTGAGGGGGCCATGCTCCTGTGGGCATTTTAGAAGGATATCTCTGGCTACCTGTTTGGGGAGTGGTTTGGAGGGCTAGAGCACCATGGGCAAAAAGACCAGTTGGGAGGAGGCTGTTGTGGTAATACAGGAGAGGACCGTGTTTCAAATGAACGATGTGTATGTGTAGAAGGAATTGAACAGTGAGACACAAAGATTATTGGTGTGGAGAGTCATCAAGGTTGACTTGTAGATTTCTACCTGGTGCAGTTGTATAGATGGGGATGCTGATTACTGAGGTGAAGACATAGGAGAGGAGGTGGATTTCTCATGCAGGGTTGTCTTATATCTGCTTTCATTTACCTTCTAGTTATTGATTCTAGTTCTCCATGGAGGGTTGGGGTGGGGGCGTGGGTGAGGGACGGTATTGCACAACATATCTGGTAACTATTCCTGGCTAAATTGGATGATGTAAACACTAGTTAAGAAAAGGAGGAAATATTAGATCGCAGACATTTAGGCCCTGCATAGCTCTGAAAAGTGCTTATGTTAGGCTTACATTTTTTCTAGACAATGTCCTTTGGTACTGAGACTCTCTCTATCTGCTAATGTGGCCCTCTCTGTCACCTGTGTTTACTGCCTGCTAGGCACTGGGAAAACAAAGTAACGTGTATCTTCAGGAGCTTGCAGCCCGAGAGCCTCGGATCTCAGTAGCTTAGATAACAGTGATGGAGTTAGAGGGTGGGGTGGGGCAGGTCAGGATGGAAGGGACCATGAGGGATTTTTTTTGGGACAGGAGTCAGGATACCCTGCTCTGTACTCCAGTCTTTAAGTCAGGTGGCAAAGGTCCAGGTTTATTCATCTGAATAATGATAGAAAATAATGACTAGATTGACTGTAAGGGTCCCGTCTAGCAATAACATTTTATGATTCTAGATGATGATTTAGATAGTATATCTCTTGGAGAGGCATTTTCTTTCCTCCTTTCTCTCTTCCCTTTTTTCCCTTAGGCAGTGGCAGGGGAAAGGGTAGCGATAGGATTTTCACATGAATGTCTATAAAAACCTTGTTTTTTAAAATTTTAGCTTCATGTATAAAATGTATAACTGGAAGGGGGAGAAGATGACTAGTAATGTTAGCCTGCTGACCTGCAACAGTCCACTAGGTTCTGTAAGGAAAGTTTCAGACCCAAAGTGGCACAAAGCACTTAGACTCTCAGGATTGGGGGTGGGGGGCAGTGGGATAAGCTGGAAACCTAGTCATGAGCCTGAGGATCATTTCAGTCTGGTTCCTGCTAACTCGGTTTGTGGACTTGGCCAACTCCTTTCCTTTTCTGGCCAGCCCTGTTTCGTCATAAAATAGTCTCAGACCTCCCTTAAATTTTGTAAAAGACCAAAAGGGTGGGAGTCGGAGAGAAAAAAAAGGTTTAGAGGTCCTTCTCTATTCATTTTCGTCTCCCTGCTTAAGTGAATGACTAGAGATGGGCATCTGCCCAAGTATCTTTATTATCTTTTGTTTCTACAACCTCTTCTTTTTCCTTGGTTTTAGTGTTTTTCTGTTACTTCATAATGGACTTCATGTGAATAAATGGGCTATACCTCATCAGAGGAGGGGGGAAGGGTGGAATATTATCCCTAGGTTCTAGTTTATATCCCCAAAAGGTCATTCAGGCTGTCCACTGCCCTTTGCTCTCCATGCAGGGATAAGGGTAGGGAGATTATGGTTGAATACGTAGATTTTTAGGAGGCTCAGACACATGTATTTGGAGTGCTCCACTCACTCACTAAAGTGTAAGTCTTGCCATTCTCCCAGCATGCCCAGTGTGGTTCCACGGGGGGAATAGCAGGCAAAGACATGTAAATTGTAATTACCTGATACTCTCTGGGATCTCAGTCTTCCTGTCTAAAACAACAGGGTTGAACTAGATAATCTTGAATGATATTTTTACCTCTTAATAGTATGAATTTCTGGTTTTACGTAAGTGGTTTGAGAATTCATCTCTGGAAGGAGAAAGGGCTTTGTTAGAGCATTGAGAGTATGTCAGAGGGCTAAAAATTCTGGGTTCGCAGATACTTTTTAGTATATAAACAGATGGATATTGCTTTTTAGAGTCGACAGAGTCCTGAAAAATTGCTTGTGAGATGAATTTATCAAATTGTCTGCCGAGTTCCATTATAAACTTGGAGCTGTTGTCCCATGGACAAACGTGGAGTCTAAGACTATAAAAAATTATATTTAAAATATGTAGCAAACTGTTTAAAATCATAGAATAAAGAGAAAATTAAAAAAAAAAAAAGCACTATAAGATGCCCAAACAGTACTAGGGCTGGAAAAACACTAGACCAGAAATTTGCATCTCCTTAGAGCTTTAGCTTTATGAGGTAGATACCTCTGCTGAGGTTACCTGGCCCTTGAAATGCCATCTGTAGAGAGTGAATAGTTCTGTTTATTTGTCGAGGTAAGAATCATTGCTTTCTTCCAAGTAATTATTCTCTTTTAGAAGGCCAGGCTTATAAGCTTAATATTATGGGCCAGGTTTTCTTCATTCCAGAGGCATTTATCTGGTATTTAGCAGTCTCCTGTTTGTTTTATTAAGGATTTTATTAAGCCTAGTTAAAGGTATTGTTTGCATGGTGTCTGTTGATCTGTTTGTCTAGTTTTCTTTGTAGTTCTTTATGCCAGTGAAAGCAAGCGCAGCAGTAGATTTACAAGAATCATTTCCATAACTCATTATTTCTCTAGGTCTGGGTTTCCTTTCTGGAAGTATGATCATGCTACAGTGAGAAGTCAGATGTTCCCTGCTTACCCAGACCATTTTAAGGCTTTGGGACTTTGTTTTTCCAGATAGCTGTAAGCTGGCACTGAGTGATGGTGTTGTCAATATAATAATGATAGCTATGCCTGAATCAGTTGAACACAAGAATATCTTTTCTTCAGACCTTAGAGACTCACCCTAAATTGATTTTCACACCAATTAAAATAAACTCTTACTAAAATTAGGGTCTTGGTAGACTTACCACGTTAAGTGGGTTACCTAGATGCTGTAGCATGATGATGCTTGTGTAGCTGCTTTCCATCCCAAAGTTCAATCATTCATTTCCAGGAATTTGGAGTACCTGCTGTGTTCTCTCTATGGAGAACATAAAAACCAAGCAGGACACGATTCTTGCCCTCAAATTACTTTCAGTTTTGAGAGGGAGACAGAGAAGTACAATAGATCCTAGCTGGTTCTTATTCTTGCCGCCTTGGCCCAGATATTTGGGTTGAGGGTTAAGACTAGAAATAGAATTGATGGATGTATCACTAGGCAAAGAGACCTGTTTGAATGTGACTTCCAACGTTTAGATTCATTTATTTTAGAGAGAGAGAGAGAATGTGCACGCCTTCGAGCAGTGGGGGGGTCAGAGGGAGAGAAAGAATCTTGACGCAGTCTCCCCACTGAGCACGGAGCCCAACGAGGGGCTCAGTGCCAGGATCCTGAGATCATGACCTGAGCTAAAATCAAGAGCTGGCCACTTAACCAACTGGAGCCACCCAGGTGTGCCCTCCCTACCTTTATTTTGCCTCCCTTTATCCTTTATTGCTGAGATGTCCCACATGCAGTGTGTAAAGTGAAGAATGTTAGGGTAGGGGACAACATTGTCCTGCAGGTTTGGGTATCCAGACATCTGCCTAGTGCTTTCCCTCTTCTCCTCACATCATTCTCTGGCTGGCTTCCAGAAAGATTTGGTATTGTCTAGGTTCTTATTTAGGAAGGAAGAAAATTAAGTTTCATATTGAATTATTTTAAGTTTTATAATACTCAGTTTTGAAATAAAATAGTTCTCTATTTTGCCTCCAAGTGAATTATTTGAGGTGTGGTTTCTGGCATTTGCTCAATTTGTGACTTACTAGTTGTGATTAAATTGTGGTTCTTTTTTCTTTTTTTTTTTTTAAAGATTTTATTTATTTATCTGACAGAGATAGAGACAGCCAGTGAGAGAGGGAACACAAGCAGGGGGAGTGGGAGAGGAAGAAGCAGGCTCACAGCAGAGGAGCCTGATGTGGGGCTCGATCCCATAACGCCGGGATCACGCCCTGAGCTGAAGGCAGACGCTTAACCGCTGTGCCACCCAGGCGCCCCTAAATTGTGGTTCTTGAAGCCCACTGCCACTGTTTATGCCAGCCTTCCTTGCCACTTTGCAGCACAGAGCCCTTAGGAAATGGAGGGACTGTTGAACTTACCCTGATCTTGAAGGGGTCTTCCTCTTTCCTGGTGCCTAGGATGCTGTGTTGTGTTCATAATTTCTTCCAACAATTTAGCATTGTCTGTGAGGTCTAGAAGAAGAGGAAACATGCCTCTGCCTGTTCTTAAAGATTGTGGACAGTACTGAAATCAGTCATCCAAACTGTATGGAGCCCACCTAGTGCCGCCTTGGTGCTGTGAGGGATGTAAACATGTACAGCATATTCTTGCCTTCAGGAAATCTGTGGTCTCTCTTTGGGGAGATAAGATTATCATGAATATGTATCTGACAGTAAGGCAGTTCGGTGTAAATACCTTAGTTTGGAAGAATAAGGCCTACTCTTGTTCCCTGGCACTAATTTTCCCAGGTAAATTGAAATAGAGGAACCTCC
Source organism: Ailuropoda melanoleuca (assembly GCF_002007445.2). NCBI lineage: Eukaryota > Metazoa > Chordata > Mammalia > Carnivora > Ursidae > Ailuropoda > Ailuropoda melanoleuca. Next base: position 69,454,331 of record NC_048230.1, on the reverse strand, counting down.
ATTTTGTCATCTGTAAAATGGGTTTAATGTTCCATGTCTTAACTTCCTCACAGTGTTATTGTGAGGAGCAAGTTAGATAATGTTACTAAAAGTAAAAAAGTACATTATAAAATCAGATGATGCAATTTATATGTGAAGAATACATGAGCCATTTGTCAGAGTTAATAGGTAAATGGCAGAGTTTTCCATAGAAGGGGAGATCTCTTTGGGCTGGAGTGATCAGGAAGAGGGTTCTGAATCAGCTTCTAGGATTGGAGAAAAGAATGATGGAAGCATTTAGACAGGGGCAGTGATGAAGCAAAAGGCTAGGAAAAATTTCAGGGGGAGCAGTTAGTGTTCTCCAACCTCAAGCCACAGGGTAGGCATATGTTCAGCTTTATTAGTTACTGCCAGACAGTTTTCAGAGCCATACCAGATCACACTCTGATCAGTGGTATTTGAGAGAATTCCTGTTGCTCCATGTCCATGTCAACACTTAACATTGTCTATATTTTTCATTTTAAGTCATGCTGGTTGGTGCGTAGTTACAGAAGTGAGTTTTAAGGACCATAATATGAATTCTCAGGTAGCAGTACTGTAAAGAGATAAAGAGATTGGGATTTCAGAGGAGGGAGAGATTGTTTCGTTTGTGGGGGTGTGGTACCCAGGGAACATTTACGTAGGTGTGAGCATTTCACTGGGTTTTGTAGGGTAATAGTGACCATATATTATCTGGGATCACTTTAGTTTCTAATATTCTGTCTGGTTGTGCTTACAAACTGTGAACCAATATTTCTGTGTCTGGACTGTTATCTCCCAGACTACCCAGAAGCAACACCAGATATCCCAGTTGCTGTGCCCCTCTCCTTTCTCCTCCCCTTTTTTCCCAGAAGGTATGGTCACAGGAGATTTTAGGCTATAGAGATGGAGAGAGGACATTCTGTATGACAGGAACATCTTGAACAGAAACACATGAGTGACTAAATTGAGTGGCATCCCTATTCCTGCTAATGAGCTGAGTGGGGGGAGGAAGTGTCTCATACTTCAAGGGTGGGTGATGCTTTCTCATAGCCTTCTGGAGCAGGTGGAAAAGGTCTACTATTCCCAAGCTGATTTGTATTTAAACTGGATAGAAGGATGAGAATGACTCTTTGCCCGTAATTACATCATTTCAGGGAATAAATTAATCCAGTGAACAGTCATACTTGAAGTATGTTAAGAGTTTGTCTTCTCTTAAAAGAAGGGGGAGGGGGAGAGAGGGGAATGCCAAAACCTAAAGAGCTTAGTCTCTCAGAGCTCATCTGTTAACTTGTATTATTTGCTCAGGGAAAAATTGCCATTTCTTTGTCAGCTTTTATCCTGCTGGGTGGACCCTAGCTGGGTGTGTATTTTCCATAGTTTTACCAAATCACTTTGAAGGTTGGCATGAACATTGATCATTTCTTAGAGCCTTTCCTCTTTGTTCTGTCAGCAAATATTAGAAAATGTACCTTAAATTACCTGGTTGGGGGAAATAAGGTGGCCCTGCCTGCTCCAAGAGTGTAGCACTTCCATGTTAAACATTGGTCAGGTGCTGATCCTGTGTCAGGTCCTGGGATATTTGTTAGGAGAGACTGGGGATGTTAGAGCTGCCATTGGGGACATTTACCAGAGGGTATTTCGGCTTTCTGTCGAGGAGACTAGTTGAGTACTTGATTAAAAATCTGACTTAGGTTCTAAAAAGTCTGTGTTTCATTTTAATAATTGCTGCCATGTATTGGGTTCCCACTGTGTTGTGATACCGTGCTTGGTACCTTGTGTTCATACTAACAGGGCTGATGTTTATTGAAAGTTAGGATGTGCTAAGCTGTATGTTTGTATGTATAGAAATCTTTATAAATGTTGTATTATACGACTTATGTGTGTAAATTCATATCACTTACATGTTTTATAAATTTTTTGTCATATTTAAATCTGTCTATAAATCATATTTATTCTTACTTCAACCCTGAGAAGTTGGTTTTCCTCATCATATAGATGGGAAATTGAGACAATAGGACGTTAAGAAATATGCCTGTAGTCACACTACTAGTAAATGGAGTTGCCAGGATTTAAGCCTAACCAATTATTTTTAGTATGGAAAATTTTAAACGTACACAAAGTAGACAGAATAGGTTAATGAAGCATGATATACCCATCACTCGGCTTCAATTCAGTCAGTCATATTTCGTTTATTCCCCTACCTACTTCTCATCCTGCGCTTTGGAGAAAATCTCAACTATTCTATTTTGCCTTTAAATATTTCACAATATATTTCTAGAGGATGACTTTAAAACAACCACGGGGCACCTGGCTGGCTCAGTCAGGAGAGCATGTGACTCTTGACCTCAGGGTCGTGAGTTTCAACCCCACGTTGTGGGTAAAGTTTATTTAAAAAACAAAAAACATGAAACACAACCACAGTGCCATTTTCAATACCTTATAAAATTTAATAATTCCTTAATACCATCAAAATCCAGATTGTGTTCAAATTTCCAATTATGTCATAAATGTCACAATCTTATTTTTACAGTTTGTTTGACTTAGGATTCATATAAGATCCACACTTTTTTTTTTTTTTTTAAAGATTTTATTTATTTATTTGACAGAGATAGAGACAGCCAGTGAGAGAGGGAACACAAGCAGGGGGAGTGGGAGAGGAAGAAGCAGGCTCACAGCAGAGGAGCCTGATGTGGGGCTCGATCCCACAACGCCGGGATCACGCCCTGAGCCGAAGGCAGACGCTTAACCGCTGTGCCACCCAGGCGCCCCAAGATCCACACGTTTTAATTGGTTGTTACATATCTTAAGTTTCTTAATTTGTAATTTCACTTCCATTTTTGTTGTTGTTACCTTTATTTGTTGAAGTAACAGGGTTTTTCCTGTAGAGTTTTCCGTGTTCTGAATTTCCTGTGAATTTGTGGTTGTATCTAGGGAGCAGTATGTCTTATTCCTCATGGCAGCTCTACAAAGAATAGGAATTCTTACTTTGCAGATAAGAAAACAGACTGAGAAAGGTTGAGTTGGGTTACTTGCCCAAGGGCTCATAGCAGCCTTGGATGTGAACACAGACCTTCTTGTCTCCAAAGCCTTTTTGTTCTTTGCTTTTTACCACTCACCCATTTTGTGAGCTTGAGCGAATCACTTTAAGTTCTCTGGGCCTTGGTTTCATTGATATGTACACTGAGAACTCCCACAGGAGTGGTGGTTTATGGGTCTATGACCATTTGAGTGCCTACCATGTGATGGCATGGTACTAGATGCTGTGGGTGACACTCAGATGAATAAGACTGTCTTCAGTGGGCAGGTAGTCAGTTAGGGACTGTAGGATCATACCCTGTTTCAGACATGGAGCCTGTTTTGGCTATTGCGAAGCTATAGGAGCTTCCAAACTAGCCTCCCTGCATCCTTTCTTGCCCCTTTCCATGCCATCCTCTTCCCTGCTGCCAGATGCCTTTTCCTAAAAACCATTTTTTTTTTGTGTTCTCCCCTGCTTATAAATCTAGTTTGAGGGACTTGGTAAAAAACAAAATTTTTTCAGCAATAAACCTTCCTTCCTTGGATTGAGTTACTATTTCAAGGACAGCTAGTCTTTTTTTCTTTTCTGTTTGGCAAAGGTGTTGCTGCTTCTTTGGAAAAGCTGAGGGAATCTGGAGATGATAGAATAATGATGGAGTAAAGCATGGGAATGCCATCTTGATTCAGGGGAGAGCATACATTTAGAATTGTACTGTTCACTTCCAAGGACATCTGACTGTAATGGGGCAGTTGTGCTCTTTTGCAGAGAAAAGGAACTTTTAGTTGTGGAGTTCAGGGGCAAGAGTTTTAAAGATATCCCCTTGAGGGGAACCAGGCTGCTGAGCTTTCATTTTACTGGCTAGTCAAGCCATTAAAATGAGTCTGGTATATAGGATTGAATGTGGTGTATAGAGCAGTGGTTTGGATCTGTAGTAATTTGGGTGGCAGTCAGCACTGGGTCCATACAAGTATAAGTAGTCAAGTCAAAAGTCCAGGAAGTAAGGTTCAGGGTGTTTGTATCCCTAGAGTGCCTTGCATGTAATAGGTACCTAATATCTTTAAATCTTTCTTTAAAAAAAAAAAAAAAAGAAAACTTTTGACAGTGGGTTAAGCCAAAGGCGGCTGTGGAATCATGAGTTCTAAAGCTGAGGAGTCAAGTGGGCTAGGACCCTGGATAGCTCCTTGGAAAAGCAGTTCCTCTGACAAAAGTTAGGTGTCTTTAGGGGACTCCTAAATCCTTCCTGTTCAGAACTTGTCAGAGGATCTTATCCTCTAGATCAGGGATTGGAAACTGGCAGCCCCTTGGGGTGTTTCTGGCCTGCATACGTATTTTGTTTGACTTGACCTGCAGTGTTTTTCTGTTTTGTTTTGAGTTGGACCCCAGCCTAGGGATATTGGGGCTGCCTTTCAGTGGAGATACCCTGTATGAAATCAGAGGTCCTGACATGTGGGCTCTGAGGGTGACTGATTTCTCCTGAAGAGGGAGGAGGATTTTTTGAGGAAGTATTAGGGGCTGGAACAATTTTCCTATTCACAGAAGTGGGAATAGCCCCAGATATTTAGTGGAAGGCTTCATTCCCTGAGCCCTCTACGAGGGACTCCCTGTATTGTGACTCTTTGTGCACTGGCCTGTCCATGTTTCAGAAGCTTGTAGCTTGGCTTTTCTTGGTCTTTGGCACAGGGATATGATTCTGATCTTTGGGCAGATCTGCATTACCAGCTCAGTTTGGCAGAATGCTTTTGTTTAAAGAATCACGTTCTTCATTTCCGTTCATTTCACATATTGTTTCCTTATTGGCTGGCTTCTTTAGATAGGGCATATTTGTTTTCAAGTTTGTCAAAGCCCTCACCATTTCCTGTGGTCTCTGTGATACCCAAGTCCAGTGCCAGTTGGCATTTATCACCAGACTAGCAGGGTTTTCTTTGAAACAATTGGTCAGCTGTACTTATTTTTGCTACCTGCTTGGTCCTTTTGGGCCAACCCTGCTCTAGATGGAACTCTGTAATATTGAGACTTTGCCCAGGTATAGTGCTCTTAGTCCCCTGGGACTAGATGAATTATCTTTGTTTTATTAGAAACTTTGGTGTCCCTATTGGCTAGTAAGTCTGTCTCTTGGTTTGTGTTAGGATTTCACAAGGGCAACAAACTAATCAAGGCCCAGTGAACCTTGTCCTTGTAAAATTAGCATTTTTTGCAGTTTCTGACACAAGTTTGGTGGGGGGGGCGGGTTAATGGAAGGTGGGTCCCAATGCCTCATGAAAGAAACCATGACATCTAACACAAAACTGTTCTACTTAGGAATTAGTCCCTGGTCTTTCTTCCACCTAGCTGCAATGAGCAGCAGCTCCTATGTGTTGAAAGTAGGTGACTTTCTGAGTGACTCTTCTTGTTGCCTGTTCCCTTTGGCTTCTTGTAATTACCGTAACATCATCTTCTTGTATGTGGAGCATCATGGTAATTTCCATGACAACTGATCATGATTTCCCAGATGAAGGGAGGAAGCTAATAAGTGTTAGGAACTCGAAAAGGATATTGGGCTAGGTTCTTGTGATGCTAGTAGAATTTTGAGCTGGAAAGGACTTTTCAGCAGCAAAAGCCTAATTAAACCTTTTCCTTTACAGACAAGTCCCTATTTGAGATCCTTAGCTTAGTGTTTCTTTGCGCTCCCTGCTCTGTATGGCTTTTTTCCGTTATATCCTACTGGACTATGAGCTCCACAAAGGCAGGAACCATGCCTGTCTTGTTAATGACTGTTTTCCCAGTGCTTACCAAAGGACCTAAGTGTGTTTTGAGTGAGTAGATAAACTATATTGGAGTTTCTCAAACTGGGACACATGGCTGCATATTGGATGATATATGAAATCACAGGATAAAATACATCTTCCTGGGGCGCCTGGGTGGCGTAATCGTTAAGCGTCTGCCTTTGGCTCAGGGCATGATCCCAGCGTTCTGGGATCGAGCCCCACATCAGGCTTCTCTGCTAAGAGCCTGCTTCTTCCTCTCCCACTCCCCCTGCTTGTGTTCCCTCTCTTGCTGGCTGTCTCTGTCAAATAAATAAATAAAATCTTAAAAAAAAAACATCTTCTNCCCTGCTTGTGTTCCCTCTCTCGCTGGCTGTCTCTGTCAAATAAATAAATAAAATCTTAAAAAAAAAAATCTTCCTGAAGTGTCAGTGTACTCAGATATTTTGGAGTTCAATTAGTTTAAATATTATAACTAGTAATTGAAAAATTTACTCAAATTATGTTAGTATGGTGGGGTGTTTTTTTTTGTTGTTTGTTTGTTTGTTTTTTTTGGTTTGTTTTTTTAGATAAAATGAGAAGGCATCAGATAAATTACAGGATTATAGTAGACCCTTTGACCTCTACCCCACGGTGTCTAGGGCTGCCAGAACTCTTGATCTTTTTTTTAAAGATTTATTTATTTATTTTAGAGAGAGGACACACACATGGGGAGGGAGTAAAGGGAGAGAAATCTCCAGCAGACTCCCCTCTGAGCGAAGAGCCTGATGCTGGGAGCCCAAGATCACGACTTGAGCTGAGACCAAGAGTCAGATGCTCAACCAACTAAGCTACCCATGCGCCTGAGCACTCATATTTTTGAGAAGCTAGAAAACTTAACTTTTTAAAAACATGAGATCTGATTTGAAATGTTAGTGGTTAATTCAGAAGTTTTTAAACAAATTTATGTGGGTCAAACAAAACACATCCTTGGGCTGGAGCATCTGTTTGTGACCTAGGAGATAAACAGGTCTGGGTAAGGGACTAGACTTTGGGCAGGGCCAAATGGATGATAGTGTCAGGGACAGCTGCCATTCTGGGTGACTTCTCCTTGGCTTCAAACTGGCCATAGCTCAGAGTGGAAGGAGTGAAGTTACAACTTGATAGGTTAGGAAAATTCCCACATTACATATCACACTCTGGGAAGCAACTTCTATAAACTCGTAGGCTATCTCAGCCCCTGAGAGAGCTTCACTTTTGCTCCCCTTTTTTGCAGATGAAATTGAGGTCCAGGGAAGGAAGCAGAGCTTTTCTGAGGTCCTGGGCAGGCCTCACTTGAAACTCCAGACCTTTGCTTGGTTCTCCTGTCTCACACACTCTTAGGGCATGGGGCAAGGTGTTTTGGTTACTTCGGGGTGGTTGGTAGAGGTGGGGCAAACTCCATCATCTTGTGCAAAGGGAGCGTTGAGGTGGCGGTTAGTCATGTGCTCAGTTTCAGCACAAAGGGTCTATTTCTGTCACTAGCATCAGATTGACCTTATTTTTTCTACCTAGGAAGATGTAGAGGACAGCTCAGCAACAAGGAACCTGAGTGCTAAGATCTGTCTCTCCTTTGTGCTTCCCTGCTTCTTCTCTTTCCTCCCCTCCAGCTCCTTTCTCCTTGAGCCCTGCTGCCCTCCCTTGTGCATCACTTCCCCTCCTACCCCCAATCCCCGCACTTTTATTCCTTGTTTTTCTGACTGTTGCCTGCCTTTCTCCTCTGTGGGAAATTCTTATAATACCTCTGTAGTAGGCAGAACCTGGGATTGGACCTTCCAGGTTTTATGAGGGGACTTCCTCTAAGTAGGGCAACTAAATAAAGGAGATTAGACATTTTATAAGTGCCCCCCCCCCGCTTCTCCACCTCAGCCCAAATTGGAAAGGTTAAAATTTCAACTCTGGGCTTGGCTACAAGGCTCATACAGTCTGGTGCCACCACCTCACTGTGCTGCCTCTTGTCAGGAGCATGGTAATACCCACTGTTTCCCTGTGCTCCTCCTCAGTTCAGAATGACTTTGTTTGATTCCTCTGAGTAGAAAGCTCTCAGCTTCCTGTCCCCTTTACCAGACAAGCTCCTGTTCATTTTTTCGAAGCATTTTAAATGCCATCTTCTCAATGAAGCATTCTGTGATCACTCCATAAGTAGAAATCTTTTTTACACTCTGCTTCTACTTCTGTAGTTGTACTCTGCTTTTGTATCACCCAAATCTGCTCTCATTCATGGAATTGAGATCTTAGTGGGCCAGGGAACAATGTACTACTTATGTTTCCTTTGTGTCTCTGTAATAGTCCTGGCACAAGTAGTACTTGTAGAATGAATAACAGAAATGTATATGTACTGATATCCGTAGTATAAAGTTGAATGTTAAATGCTACTGGTCAAGTATGACAAAGTGCTGAGGAAGCTTATGGGAGTTCTTGAGAGCTAACTTCCAACTGGGAGAACTCTTGGGAACTTCTAAAAGCTGGTAGCCTTTGAAAATGTCCTTGAAGATTTAGAAGTTCAACCTGGCAAGGATGGTGGGAAGAACATTCCAGATGGAGGGAATGGTTGGACTAAAAGCAAGGAGGAAGCGAGGAAGGTAGAGATTGGGCTCCACCACCTATTCCACCCATCCCCTTAGCCAGAATTCCTGCTAGAGTATCTGCTAAGTTTCTAGGCCGGCCTAAAGGACATTCTCTTTCCTGTTTTTTCTACCTTTTTTCTTCTTCTTTCCTTCCCTTCTCCCTATCTCTTGTAACCTACTTACCTTTTATTTATTTTTTTCCCAACTTTTTCCCTTTCATCTTCCCATTTCTCCAGTCCTCCCCCCCCTTTTTTATAACTTTGTTGTTTACCTTTCTCTACCTACTTTCTTCTTTCTTGCCCTCTTTCCCAAGTTGACCCAGGAAATCCAGTTCTTTGAGTTGAGATGTGAATCAGCTATACAATATTTAACTCCAAATAAACACCTCCCCTTGTGAAGCTGAGAAATAATTGTGGCATAATTGCTTCTTATGTGTCTGTCGTTTTTATTGGCATTGACTTTTTTTAACCTCCCACGATGCTGGGGGTGTTGTTATCATTTTTCTTTTCTTTTTTTTTTTAGTAGTTGTCATAATGTCATTTTTAATGAGAAATTTCTGCAGACAGACCTGCCGTTGAGAGTGGTACCAGCCTTCAGGCAAAGCTAGGGCTGGATGAGTCAGATATGTTCATGGATCTGTTTTCTCATGCACGCAAGAGTCTAGGCCACGCACACTCCCTCCTGTCCGTACAAGTTCATATGCTTTGCTATACACAGACACAAAATTGAAACACAAAGGTGCACACATTGCTTCTCTTCCATACAAATCCGTATTATCACCCTTACATCTTCAAGTTATCTATTCCAGCCTCCTGCCATGTACCTACACATTATCTTCCAATACCCCCGTCCCACTGTTTTCTAACCCGGTACTCAGAATTGTATGTGTTATGGAGGTATCTGCAAGCCTCACAGACACCACACTATTTCCTTACGTATGCACACAAGTCCCCCCCTATACGCATACACATATCCCCATGCTCCATGTCTCACACTCAATACCACACCATCTCCCACTATTCCCTACATATCCCCTCCTTGAGTATTTCTAATTTTCATAAGAGACATTTTAGTTTCAAACTAGTTTTGAAAAGAAACGTCTGCTGACAGCCACACTAGTGGATCTTTAGAAGTCGGAGCCATTTATGACAGATACTTACTTCTGAGGCTCCTAGAATAACCTTGTTATGGTTGGGGTGGGAGAAGTCTGGGTCACACAATAGAGGGTTGCTTCTAAATGGCACTGTTCTGACCCAGGGTGGATTTGAACCTAGGTGCAAACTGGTCCTGTGATTTCAGGGTTCACTTTTACTGGAAGGTGATCATATACTTAGCAAAAGAGAGCCACTGCGTATATTCTATATCAGGTTTTCTGGGGTGGGGCCTGGAAAAGTATATTTTTAACAGTTTTCCAGAGTTCTTCTGTTGTGTAGCCAGGTTGGGAAGCAATTATCAAGAGGAAAGAAATAGAAGTAAGATCTGCATTATCTTTTTTGTACCACCTTGGACAAATTATCTTTTCTGGACCTCAGCTTTCTCACCTGTAATACAACAAAGCTCATGCTCATAAAGGACACTTTCAGCTCTAAAATTTTATGCTGCTTTATAATGAGTTCAGTCTGGTATCCTTTTCTACCACAAAAGTGGTGGTTCTCTGGGTCTACCTTGGGCAGAGCATTTCAGGCTTTGGCCAGAGGACAGCAGAGGCAGCCTAGGCCCTAACCTTCTGTCAGAAGCACTGACGCAGGTCCCAATTAGAAATGGGGAGCCTGGGAGGAGGCTAGAGGAGTGCTCCTAGCTAGGGAGAATCTGATTACCATGAAGTGGCTTTGATTATACTTGTCAACACAACAGTTCTGCTGGTGTAGCCCTCTTTTGGGACCAGCAGGCAGGGCTGCCCTGAGCAAGCAGAGAAACGGTTAAATTGTATCCCTCTTTGATATGTTTTCCTCACCTCTGTAAAATTAAACATAATATGATGCTAGGTACATAGTACAGGTGCCCTCTTCAGATGGAAAAAATCATTTATTGACTACCTTCTAAGTGTTAAATACTGGTTTAAAGCCTCTTTGTATGTTTATTTCTCCTCCTTGTAACAACCTACTGGAATAGGTTTGAAAAGGAAGCTGAAGCTCAGAGAAGTGAAATGACTTGGTTGTCCTATGTCACATAGCATGTTCTTTATTGTACTACATTACAACATTTCTGAGCATTTGCAGCACTGATTCCAGGCTGATGAAGTGTTTTCTACCAGGGCCATCCCTTATCTTTCTGCAGATTGAATTGGAGCCCAGGCCCTCTCCCTGGAGCCCTTCAAAGAGTGGAGGAAATTCTCTAAAATCATTGATGAAGAGGATGGGGGGGTAGGAGGGGAGATGCTCTGCTTGCTTTTGCTTTCTCATCTCCTTTCCAAGGTCCCTAAGGAATGAGCAGGCTCTAATGGGAGAGATCAATCATCATTGGGATCAATGGGAGGACTTCCTCCTCCATGGATTGCAGAGTCAGGTTTCCGATCTGGCCTTGTGCAAGGAGAGGGAAGGGACTCATGACTGGATATTTGTAGGCATCCTAGTACCTGAGGGCTTAACATGCTCAGCAGCTACCACTTGTGGTCAGACCACATTCCCCAACAAGTATTTATTATTTCCAGTGTGTCAGGGCTTGTGCTAGTGCTAAGGATTCCCATATGAAAACCCAGTCTCTGCCATGAAAGACCTCACAATCTAGCATCAGAGTCAAACAAGGAAACAAACCACAGTATTCTGTGTATGCCTTAATGGAGGCATGTGCAAGGGATTCTAGGATTACAGGCATGATGGTGGGCTTTCCTGGGGATGACGACTTTGATTTGTGCTTTGAAGGAAGAGGATGAGTTGAAGCAGGCAAGGCAGGGAGGGTCACTCTAGACTAGGGAATTAGCACAAAGAAAAGCATAAAAGTGTGACCGGGAACTCCTAACAAAGGGGTGGACATTAATGGACTCCATAACGTGTAGCAAATCAGATTGGCAGCCCTAAGCTCTTGCCGCTTGCCAGACTGAAACTTAGTTTCAGGAGGGAACTAAGGAAGAAAGCTCAGAGCAGCAGCCCTCTGTCCTCTGGGCCAAGCCTGCAGAGGTGTGTGCTGGGGGTTCTAGGCAGTGGTTTGAAAGCTCATCTGGCCCAGGCACAGGGCTTTGCTTCTCCCATGGCAAAATCTTTGCTCCACTCAGCCTGCCCCTCCTTTCTGTGTACTTTCAAAAAAAGAAATTAATGGAATCTGTTCAGAATACCCCTGAAATGAAATTACATTTTTAAGTCTAATTACCCTAATTAAAATTTGACAGCCGTAATCCTGGAATGGCAGATATGCTAAGTACCCCATGCCTGTGACAAGCTCACTTACCCAGATGGAATGTTGTTCTGTTCTGGGCTTAGGAGAAAAATTCTTTTGTGTGTTTGTTTTGTTTTTTCCCATCAGCAGTTTAGTCTTTGGCCTCATAGCTTCCCCAAGCTAGGATAGCCATAATTGTGGGCTGTAGGCTTGCCCAAGACCTTTAATCTCAGCAGAGATCACTTTGCAGAGGTGATGCTCCTGATGGTTCTTACGACAGACTTTTGAGTTTCCTCTTCATTTGAGGTCAGACTGCAGGCCCTGAGCCTTTCCCTGGGTGAAATCCCCTGCCTTCAGGGACCAGGGATCTGTGCTTGTTAGAAGGCTGTCTGCTGATACAGGGCTAAATATGGGTCTGGGATCAATTTATGGCTGATACTAAGGATACAGTTTGAGGTCAGGGACAGAGGTTTGAAAATAAGATCCCTCTTTTCACGTATCTCAGCACAGGCTAGAACCACCTAGTAAAACCAGCTACCTGGCTAGTCTTGAGGTAACACAAAAGGGAGAGAGAGCGGGGCAGCTCTTGAAGTAGACTGAAGGCTCTGTTGATGCTGTGAGTCATTTCATGGTTCTGTTAGAAGCAAAGGTCCCCATGTTCTAGTGACCTCCTTTTAGCCTAGAAGCCAAGCCTGTTCAGTCAGCGGACAGTGGGTACTTGTGTTAGGTGCTGTAAGGGATACAGAGTTGACTATGACACAGTGCTTGCCCCTGTGAAGCTGACAGTTGTGGGGGAGTGGGGAGGCAGTGGTGGGTGAGAGACAGCCATATATAGATGACTATGTAAGACAAGCAAGGACTTTTCACAGGTGTTGCCGTTTGAACTTGTCCCTGAATAGGTATTATTGGCAGAGGAATGGGGAGGGCATTGCCAGTGTCAGGAAATAGCATGGGGGGAAAGGTAGGAAGTTGCCAGGTGATAGCCTGCTGTGATTGGAGTACAGTGTGCAGGGGAAGGATGTGGTAGAGGGTAGGGGGGTAGAGTTTAAACTTTTATCCTGTAGGCAAAGGAGATCCAAGAGGGTACAGGGCTTGTCATAGGAGTGTGTATGATGGATTGGGAGACAGGGTGATTAGAGACAGTAGCAAATTATTTAGAACAGGTGTCAGCAAACTATGGCCTGTGGGCTGAATCCAGTCTTCTGCCTCTTTTCATAAAATTGTACTGGGGTACAGCCACACTTGTTTGTTCCTCTACGAGTGTTTTCATACTACAGTGGCAGAGTTGAATACTACAAAGACTGCGATAGCCCACAAAACCTAAAATATTTGTTATCTGGCTCTATGCAGAAAAAGTTCGCTGGCGTCTGAGTTAGAAGGTAATTATGAAAGTTCTGTAAGAGATTAGACCTGAAATGAATTGGAGGTATCAGACGAGACCCTTCAGAAGAGACGACATGATGTAGCAGAGGACACTAGCCCTGCCTGCCTCTCAAAACTGTGTGTAAAGTTCAGATTTGCTGAAAGTTATCATGGTCACAAAAGAAGGATGCCAACAAGTCCTGATATGCCCTTATTAGCTGTGTGACCTCGGACAAATCACTAACTCCTCAGAAGTTCAGGTGAATATGGTGAATTAGACCAAAAAAAAAAAACAAACCGATTCTTCCTCTTGGTGCTGAGCTCTTACTCTGCACTCTGCCGCTTCTCTGTGCTTCACTTCCAGTTTGTAAGTCTGAGCGCCCTCTAATGGAAAAGACACATCCTCAAATCTGGAACATAGTTTGAGTTGAGAAGTTGGGGGCTGGGTGGGCAAGCGGGTTTTGATCACCCAGAACAGCTGGTCTTGTGAGAGAGGGGCTCATGATTTCTTTGAGGACACTGTGTACCCTTTTTCTTAATTGCTCACTCTTGTTCTAGCCACATTGAACTTCTGCCCTTCAGCTTCTGGAGCATATTAGGCCTCTGTAAAACCAAAGGTTGGATTTCTCAGTCACCTCTCCCAGCCAGAAACTGCATAAGTACCATTTGACATCCCTTAGGAGTTGCTCCCTGTCACTATACTGAACCCCCTATTCCTCCCTCTTTCCTAGTACTTTTGTGCATCTGCCCTACAGGATAGGAAAAAACACTAGATGGGGAGACTGCAGTGGTGGGTTCCAAACTTACTTCCCTTTAGCTAACTGTGTGACCTCAGCCCCTTTTTTTCATGGCTCTGGTCCTTTTGTGGGCTCCAGTACAAATGACTTTAGCCACTTCTTGAAGTTTGAGATTTCTTCTCTAAAACCCTAATTTCAGAGCACAGCCTTCCCCCCCCCGCCCAGGTTCCCTCCCTCCTATCAATCTAAAATATTAGTATATTCCCACACTTAATCTACTTGAAATTCACTGCCTTTGACTGTGAGGAGAGTAGTCCTATCTCTAGCTGTTTTTACTGGCAGGTTCCAGAAACTAGCACTCAGTCTAATTACTGGAGTGGAACAGGCTCTGGAGGTCAGGTCCGTGTGATCCTAGAGGTTCAGCAAGGCAGGTGTCTCTAGGATGGGCAGTCTGGTTCAGGACAGGCAAACATTTGGCCTTGGGCATCCATAATACAGTAGAGGAAGGTGTTGATTTGGGCAATTTACGGACTTTTTCCTATTTATCTCACAACTCTAAGATAGGCGATATTATCCCTATCTTACAGACAGTGGGAACTTAGTTTTAGAGGATCTTTCAGTAGACAGTGACTGACATCGAGGATATGGGGAAACAAATATTCCTTGTTCCCAAGTAGGGAAGAGTGATAGAGGACAGAGACAGGTAAACAGTGATGAGAGCTCTAGGAGGATACACAAGAGCAGTTAAGGAATGGTGCCTAGGGATATGCAAGTGTAGGTGTCAGAGCCAGGGCTCAAACCCAGGTCTGTCTGCATGCTGTTTCTACCGTACCATGCTGCCTTCTCTGATGAAGGGTGATGAGGGCAGCAGACTCAAGTGCAAGTCCAGGTTCCTAGGCAGTCTCTGGAGGATGGCCACTGATGGGGAAATCTGGCCTTCAGTTCAGAGCTAGGCTTTAGTCCTTGGAGGGCCTGTGTTGTTAGGCATGTGACTAAGGCAGGGGTTATCACATGGACTTAGGCCCATTTATAGAATAGAGCACATGATTTTGTGACCTGTAGAAGGTGAAGTCTGGTGGTCAGCACTGGCAGTATTCTGGAATACCACAGGGAGCCCACTGTCAACTCTGTGGTAGCAAATGGGGAGGAAGCGTTGATATAGAGACCTTGTGGGTAGGGGATGGAGGTTGCAGTTAAGACTGATTTAAATATTTCCTGCCTGGAGTCAGAATTAGTTCAAGGACTGGATTGGAGTTGCTGGTTGCTACTTGAAATGGTAGAGCTCGGATAGACAGAGGGAAAAGAGAGAGGTTTTAGAGAATCACAGGGGTTGGTCTTCAGGCTAAAAAAATAAGCCTTGTTAGATTCTACAAATTATTCCAGCTTGAAAACTTGAGCCATTTTCTTCTCAGTGCAGCCGTTTCAAACACTGACTGGCTTCTTTGCCCAGAGACCCTGTCTTCCTTTTCTTCTGACTGTGTCTATCCCGGCAGGCCCCGGCTCGCTCTAGGCTGTAATATCCTTCACTCTTGCTGCTTTACCGTGGGTCCTCTCCTCTGAAGCTCCCAATAGTGCTAGATTCAATTTCTTCATCTGTGACATATGAGGATTGGACTAGCAGACTGAAGTCCAAATGTACTGTCTTCAGGACCTCCTTTAGCCACCAGACCTGAAGTTCTTTTTTTTTTTAAGATTTTATTTATTTATTTAACACAGAGAGACAGCCAGCGAGAGAGGGAACACAAGCAGGGGGAGTGGGAGAGGAAGAAGCAGGCTCCTAGCGGAGGAGCCTGATGTGGGGCTCGATCCCAGAGCACCAGGATCACGCCCTGAGCCGAAGGCAGACGCTTGATGACTGTGCCACCCAGGTGCCCCCTGAAGTTCATTTTTAAGGCTAACTCTGGATCCCACCCTTGGTATCTATAGTCTTCACAGAACTGAATTGAATCCCAGCTAAAATGTACAGATTTTTTTTTTTTGCCTGGCCATCTACCTGCGATTTTAATTTTGGGATAAAATTGGCATTATATCTCTCAATCCTGCCTTTCCATCCCAGAACTGAGATTCTTGGGGCTGAGTCCATATCTACAGAACATTGTTGTTGCTTTTTAAGTACCTATTCAAAACCATTATATATAGGGGAGCCTGGGTGGCTCAGTTGGTTTAAGCATCTGACTCTTGATTTCTGCTCAGGTCATGATGTTGGGGTCGTGAGGTTGAGCCCCCCTGTGTCTGGCTCTGCGCTGGGCCTGGCTCCACACTGGCCGTGGAGCCTGCTTAAGATTCTCTCTCTGCCTCTGCTTGTGCTCCTCTCCATGGCCCCCATTCCCACTCACATGCTTGTGTGCACTCTTTCTGTAAAAACCGAACAAAAAAACCCCAAAACCAGTATGTGAACTTGAAACTTTGCAGTTCCTGGCTCCACATTGAGGACACCTCCAAAGTCATTCTCTACTGTAGGAAGTCTAGATGTTGTGGGAAGTGTCCTGATTGGGAGTAGGAATCTGGCCCTTTCACTGACTTCTGTCTGTGACTTTGGACGGATCCTCTTCCCACTCTGGTCTGCCCTTTCTAAAATGGTGGAGCCTCTTGCAGCTCTGGTCTCATCAGGGACAGAAAGCCATTGTCTACACAGTTCAGTTGCAAGTCGCTGTCTGGCCCAAGCTTTGGTGTGTGGGTTACAGATCATAAAGCCTTAGATTCTCCCATCCAGCAAGGGAGGGGGGAAGGGGAACCGTCCAACTGTCTCATTAGCATGGAAAAAAGAAAACAGTAATTACTGGTGCCTCCGTTGATGATTCCTGCAGGGTTGGTTCTTCTAGGGAAGGAGGAGGGGGGAACTGGAGACAGCTTCAGCTGAGGAAGGAGAAGTGCTATTAGCTGTTCAGAAAATTCAGAGGCAAGAATGATTGTCTTGCACATCTGTTGTATTCTCTGGACATTCCTCCAGGCAGTGTAGAGACTGCCTGGATTGAGTTTCATCTATTTATGGCATAAGTAATATTCTCATACATGGACATGGACTAGGCTCAAGAGCCCTAATGTCACCTGTCAGTAAGAAACCAGCTGCCCTCGAGGGCCTCCTTTTGTGATATGCTGGGCATCCTGACACCTGTCTTTGTTGGGGAGTAGAGGAGGGTTTAACTGAGCTATTTTGTGACCTGGCTGCATTTTTATGATGTTGTGAGTCATCTTTTTGGCCTCCGTGGCAAACCACAGCCAGTTGGTTTGTTATGCCTGGGCACAGGCAGCCACACAATAGAGTCAGTCACAAGAGTCAAGGTCAGGTATCCTTGTGAATGGGAGGAGTCTGGTAGAACTGCAAGACCATGGGGTTCGGTCAAGGCTGGGGAAAGCAGGCCTCACAAGGATTGAGGCAGTTCATTTTGAGGCCAAGAGGTTAGGGTGCAGCTGGAAAAGAACTAAAATAGATTGGCAAGTGTGCCTCCTAGGGCAAGGCTATTTGCTCAGTGGCCAATCTAATATTCCCTGCTGGATGTGGGCAGTTGTGCACCCTCAAGTGCTGACCGGGGTAGAAGTGGGTCTGAGGCCACCTGCAGGTGAGCCCTGTCTGATTATGTTTGGAGCTGTTATGCTACGCTTATTTCCTGGGGCTGCTCGTTCTTGCCTTGGTTGGCACCCTAGAGGCCTAGAGAACCCGGCTTCTATTTTTCTTCCTCTCTCCAGAGGAAAATACCACTTCAGCAATACCTCTTTCAGTCAGTCTTCCTGTAGGCCCTGGAGATTCTTCTTCTATGAACAGCAAGGGTTTGATAGGGACATGCTATTTAAAAAAAAAAATTGACTAATGTAGGAGATGATTTCTTCTATCAAAATCTTTCCTTATCATAACCCTGAAGCACTCCCTTCTTGTCCCAGGCCTTTTGCTTGGTTCCCCACCCTCCCAAAAGCCTTTGGTGTCCAGACTCAGTTCTTCCCCAAATCTCTTAATTCTCTTCCTAGCTCCTTTCCCATAGCTGCCAGCTGTAGTTTCTGGTTTCTGTGTTCTTCTGTAGAATTTGTTCTCTCTCTCTCTTTTTTTTTTTGGTGGAATGCTCCAAAATAATGGCCTGACCCAGGGGAAGGAGTGCTTCTTTTCAGACTAACTTGTAGTTATCTGGGCCATAATAAAGTGCTTTCCAGAAATAGAGACAATATGCTCACCCAGGACACAGTACATACCGAGTCTTGAAAAGATGTTCATAGCATTGTATTACCTCCCAGTATTAGGTGTTTTGATGACGTATTTGAGTTCATCCAAGGCTGAACCTCTCACGGCTTCTTGAATGTTTGATATAGTCTTAGAACATCTTATCCATTTGGGTGTGGTATCCAGTTTGGGAATAGTCCTGCTCTCCTCTCTTACTGCAACAGCCGGCTGAGAGCCCCTTGGGAAAGCCTGGTAAGCCAAGTCCTGGAAGTCTGGATCTTGATGGTATACTTGCATTCCATCCCTGCCCATCTTTTCTCCAGGCATGCAAAACCAGTAGTTGCTTCATCAAGTGTAAATTGGGAGAATTTGGTCCATTTCCTAAAACTTTATTATTGGTGCCTATATGTAGTCGCAGGGGCTTCTTATTTTTGAGCATGAGAAAATGCAAGATACATAGTAGAAAGAACACAGTCTTTGGAGTCAGACCTTGGTTCCAGTAAGTTCTATTTCCTAGTTGTTTGGTATTAGACAAGTTATTTCTCTGAGGCTCAGTTTCCTCCTATAAGATAGGGATAATTTTACTGACCTCAAAAGGTTATTAGGAATAAATGAAAATAATTAAGGCTTTGGGCATAGGACATCATACGTAGTAGGTAATGGCAAATGTGCATTTCTTTTTTTCCTCCTAGGCCTTTTTATTGCTTCTGAATCATCCTTTTGTGGTACTTAAATGGAATAACAATACCTATTATTGAGTCACTTTTACCAGGCACTGAGGTATGGGCTTTCCCATGCTGTCTTATTTATTTTTCCCAATAAAACATTTATGAAGCAGAAACCATTTTTAAATATTTTATTTTATTTTATATTTTATATTTTGTTTTATTTATTTTATTTTATTATTTTAGTTTAGTTTAGTTTCGTTTATGTTACAGAGAAAGAGAGCACAATCAGGGGGAGCAGCAGGCAAAGGGAAAGGGAGAAGCAGGCTCCCCGCTGAGCAGGGAGCCTGATGTGGGACTTGATCCCAGACGCTTAACCAACTGAGCCACCCAGGTGCCCCAGAGCAGGAACCATTTTTAATAAATGTAGGAAACTAAGGCATAGAAGGTCAGTACCCCTTGCCTAAGGTCACAAAGCTAGTTAAAGAGACAGAGCTAGGATTCAAATCCAGGTGTCTGATTGTAGAGTTTGAGCTCTTCACCACTGAATTGATTATTACTATTTTTACTTTTCCTGAGCAGTATGTGACTTGTAGTGGTTCTTGTTTTCTCTCCACTTGGACCTGTTGGGATCTTGCATGCGTGTGGTTCATGAGTTGTTTTAAGTCTTGGTTGCTGCCTGTCTTTTAATGGAGGTACAGACGGTGACACTGTCTGCCACAGTTCTTCCTAATCCTTTCACTCAGAGCAGACCCTTCAACTGAAAGGTGGTATAGCCCTTTTTCTTTCTTTCTTTCTTTTTTTTTTTTTAATATTTTATTTATTTATTTGACAGAGATAGAGACAGCCAGCGAGAGAGGGAACACAAGCAGGGGGAGTGGGAGAGGAAAAAGCAGGCTCATAGCAGAGGAGCCTGATGTGTGGGGGCTCGATCCCACAATGCTGGGATCACGCCCTGAGCCGAAGGCAGACGCTTAACCGCTGTGCCACCCAGGCGCCCCTGCCCTTTTTCTTTCTTAAGAGACCATTCCTTCATTCTTCTTTACCATTCATATAAAACCAAGTAAATTTATTGTTCTTGCCAGTCTTTTTGATCCCTCAGAAGATCTTTCAGAAGAGCAGATTCTGGCTCCCTCATTTTACAGATAAAGAAATGAAGGTCCAGGAAGGTGAAAGGACTTGTCCAAGGTCACATAGTGAATTAGAGGTAGAGCTGGAACTAACCATTAGGTTTTCTGACTCTCAGCCCAGTGCTTTCTCTACTAATTGAGGAAGAAGGGGAGGTATATGTGTATAATTTGCAGATCAAACCTAAAGAAGGTTAAGCTGTATTAGGATCCAGGATCTAGAGTTCTGAAGGGACCTTGCCTCTGTCATCCACATCTTTACCCCAGTTCTTTCACACACATTTGAGGAACTCAGCAGAAAGGGAGTAATGCTTTCCCCTTAGGGTTCAACAAAGCTTTCATGACAGGGAGCTGTGGTGAAGCATCCAGAGGATGTTAGTGTCTCCTCATCCATAAGGAAGGTTGGATTCCCAAGGCTTACTAGCCTGGAATAATCCTTGTGGAAAGAGCAGAGGAGTATCAGAAGAACCTGTATGTCTTCTGACCCCTGCGCCCTTTAGCCTAAACCAGGTGAGTGTTGGGCTGGGGCAGGATAGTGGTCAGAACTGAGGATGGCAGCCCTGAGGAATTTCATTGCACCTGCTGGTAGATTGAGTCCGGGGTTTTGGACAAACAAGCTCCCTTCATTTGAAATTTATAAAGAGGAATTCCTATGGCTGCTCTTTAAAAAAACAAACAAACAAATAAATAAATCCTTGGTTCTGGTACCAGAAAAGAAACCTTTCCCAAAGTCTGGTCCTCAGACAATTCCTTCCTTTTTGTCTCCTTCCTTACCTTCTCTCCTTTCACGCATTTCCTCTCCCTGTCTTTTCTCTTATCCACCCAGCTTCCCTTCTTATCCTTTTCTCTCCTCAACTCTCCCTTAACTCCTGAAAACAAGAACGGGGAAAGGGAATCGTCAGACAACAGGTTAGTCAGTAGCTGGTATTAAAGATACTGGGGTGAGAGTCATAACATGGAGCTTGAGATTTTGGACCTTACTTCTAGACCTCAGAGCAAAGGTTCATGGGGAAGGTATTTTATTCATTCATTTATTCACTCACAGTGTCTCCTAAATATAAACTGCCAGGCTCTGTGTCAGATACTTAGGCTATTCCTGTTAATAAGACTCTAAGCCTGCCAATAAAATTACAGTCGTATGGGGAAGACATTAGCAGCAGTAAACCTCCTCCCCTACTCCCCCGTTCAAATCATTGGATTCTTTTTTTTTTAAGTTGTATTTATTTAAGTAATCTCTATATGCAGCATGAGGCTTGAGCTCATGACTCTGAGATCAAGAGTCTCATGCTCTTCTGACTGAGCCAGCTGGGTACCCCAGATCATCATATTTTAAGGTAGAAAGAATGTAGAGTTTATCTGGTTCTCTAGATCATGAAGTAAGTAAGTAAACATATATAGGCTTTGGAGCAAAGTAAAGCCAGCTTGGGTTCAAATCCTAGCTCTGCTACTTACTAGCTGGTTTTGTTTGTTTGTTTGTTTTAGATTTTTTTATTTATTTGACAGAGAGGCAGCGGGAGAGGGAACACAAGCAGGGGGAGTGGGAGAGGGAGAAGCAGGCTTCCCGCTGAGCAGGGAGCCCGATGTGGGGCTTAATCCCACAACGCTGGGATCATGACCTGAGTCGAAGGCAGACGCCAACGACTGAGCCACCCAGGCGCCCCTACTTACTAGCTGTTTGACCTTAAATGGTGCACTTAACCTTGCCCATATTCAGTTACATTGGATATAAAATGGACATGCCATCACCTCTTCACAGGGTAGTATGAGGGTTAACCTCGTAACACCTAGCCCAGTGCTTGGTGCATAGTAGCATGTGTCTTTTCTGTCTTTCTGCATCAAGGCCTGGCTTAAGTCCTTGCTCCTGGGAAACTTCTGAGGCCACCTCCAGTCAGCCTGATTTCTTCGTTTTTACAATACATGGAACACTCTTTGAACTGTTGGATCCTGCCTAGTATTAGTAGTAGTCCTTTTGCAGGAAGTTCACATAGAACCACCCTGGAATGAATACAAGGAGCCTAAGGATAAGAAGTGTTCTCATTCATTCCTGTGTCATCTATCACTCCTAACTTAGAGCTGTGACCATGACCAACCAGGCCCAGGAAGTATTTTTCGATTGATTGGCTGGAAGTCTTCTAAAAATATGCTCAATGTTGTGCAGTGAAAGAAAGAGCTGTTAAAGACCTGGCCTGGAATCTCCCATCATAACTCTTCCCCCACCTCCTCTTGTGTTACTGCAATGATTCTCACAAAATGTCTATCCTGTAATTAGGATGGGGTTTGTATCTCCATTTTGTAGAAATCTGAGGCTTTGGTTAGAACCCAGGTCCCTGGTTTGGTGGTAGATCAAACGTAGCAGGAACGAGAACAGAAATCTTAACTGATTAGGTCTTCGTTCTCTGGAACCAGCAGGAATATTGACAAGGAAGAAGGAACAGAGGAACTGGCATTGAGGCTTTAGCTGATGATGAGCCCAGAGCCAGGTGTAGTCACAGTTAGAGATGATTCAAGAATATGACAGAGAGTGATGAGAAAAAGGGTTCAGGATAACTTCATAGATTTGCTAGGCCTTGAAGATTAAGAAGAATTTGAATATGTACAAGTGTAGATAGGCATTCCAAGTGAGACAACAGCATGGACAAAAGGATGGGAGCTGGAAAGCCCATGATAGACGGAAGGCAGATGATGACCAGAGGAAGGTATACTTAGCAAAGCTAAAGTGATTGAGAGCCACGACCTTTTTCCTTTTTCTTTTCTGAGCAGGGGAGTGGCATTGGGAACATGAGTCTGGTGGTGTGGACCCAGTGGTTTAGAGCAGGAGGGGATAGGGAGAGGCTACTGAAAGAAGAGACCAGAGAAGAGACTACTATATAACAGTCTGTCTTTAAAATGTCAGTAAATTTTAAGAAATATTCTAGCCTTGCAGGCAAGGGATACTGAGATCCTGAACCAAGAGGAAGTTGTCACAGTAGGGAATAAAGAACAGTTTAGATGTAGAGCTCTTAGAACAACAACAAACCATGAGGACTTGGCAGTTGTGGGAATGGGGCAGGAGGAAAGGAGAGGTTGGAGAGCGTGAACATTTGGAGTCTCCGTACTTGGAAGAATGGTTATACCATTTGCTGAACTGTAGAGGAGGAGATGAGTTCAGTTTGTTGACATGTTGAATTGGAGGTGCTAATAGTCCATTCCCCTTACTGCCTACCTCCTAGTATATCTGCCTTTGTTCTTTGACCTGGGCCTACAGAGATCTTTCAGTTCCATGTATTTGCTGCTTTGCCTCCAGGCCTGGAGCCCCCCGGAGATCCCTTTACCCATGTCTTGGAACAACTGTCACTCTCTGTCTGAAATAAGATAGTGCGTGTAAGATTCTTAGCCTGGAACCTAGTCTATTTCAAAGGGTACATTCAGTGTTAGTGGCTGTTGTCATGGTTTTCACTTTCTGCTCACAGTAGCTAGAGATAGAGAAGCATCTGGAACCGACTGACTGAAGGACTCAAGAGTCATTCATCTGGTATTAAGAAGCCTGGACTGCAACTAAATGGAGAGGATTTCAGGCTGGGGGTAAATGAGGCTCTGAGCCATATTGGCTAGGACTAGAGAATGTTTCCTGTCTTTTTTCTTTTGTTTTTCAAAAGTTGTTATAGTATGGTCAAGAGGGCAGGGCAAGCCCCAGAGGTTGGACTTTCTGGGTTCAAGTCTCAGCTTTACCTTCTTTTAACTGTGTGACTTGGGCAAATTTACTTCAATTTCCCCAGTAGTAAAATGGAGAAATAACACAGCAACCTTACAAGATTGTTGTGCAGATTAAATGAGTTAATACAGGGGCGCCTGGGTGGCACAGCGGTTAAGCGTCTGCCTTCGGCTTAGGGCGGGCGTGATCCCGGCATTACGGGATCGAGCCCCACATCAGGCTCCTCTGCTATGAGCCTGCTTCTTCCTCTCCCACTCCCCCTGCTTCTGTTCCCTCTCTCGCTGGCTGTCTCTATCTCTGTCAAATAAATAAATAAAATCTTTAAAAAAAAATAAATGAGTTAATACAAATAAAGGGTTTACTACAGTGCTTGCCATGTGCTTCTGTTCTCCTTAACCCCGGGGTCTCCCCTATTCCACATTCCAGGTAAATATAGCCATTTCTGTTTTTCAGTCATCCTCACCAGCAGAGGAGGGGATGAGTGAAGAAACCTGAAACCAGTTTTAGAGTGCTTGAAAGTTTGTCCCATCTGGGGTCCAGGTTATCTAAGCTGGAGGAACGTGGCCCAAGATTGAGACAGAGTTGTCTAGGTGACCTGAATTCCATTCCCAGTTCTTTTTTGTTAAGATTTTATTTTTAAGTAATCTCTACACCCAATGTGGGGCTTGAACTCAAAACCCCAAGATCAAGAGTTGCATGCTCTACTAAGCCAGCCAGGTGCCCCTCCACTCCCAGTTCTGCCACTGATTTACTTTGACCTAGGGCAAGTCACCTAACCTCTGAGCCTCAGTTTTCTCACATGTAAAATAGGGAGCATAATTAATTCCTCCATATATATTTAGTATTTCATTCTCTCCATCACTGCGTTCTTTTTTTTTTTTTTTTAAGATTTTATTTATTTATTCGACAGAGATAGAGACAGCCAGCCAGAGAGGGAACACAAGCAGGGGGAGTGGGAGAGGAAGAAGCAGGCTCACAGCGGAGGAGCCTGATGTGGGGCTCAATCCCATAACGCCGGGATCACGCCCTGAGCGGAAGGCAGATGCTTAACCGCTGTGCCACCCAAGTGCCCCTACATCACTGCGTTCTAGTTATATTGACTTTCTTGTTCATTTAAGCATAACAAGCTTATTCTTGCCTATTATCGCTGCAGGGTCTTGTACTTGGTATTTTCCCGCTCTGAAAACAGCCTTCCTTCAGATCTTTGCAGATCTTACTCCCTCGCTTTATTTAGTCTCTTTCTGGTGGCCACCCCTTAGAGAAGGTTTCACTGATCTTTTTTTGTTTTAAAGATTTTATTTATTTGAGAGAGAGCATGAGCAGGGAGGAGGGGCAGAAGGAGAGGGAGAAGCAGACTCCCCTCTGAGCAGGGAACCCCACTTGGGGCTCGATCCCAGAACCCTGAGATCATGACCTGAGCCGAAGGTAGACACTTAATCAACTGAGCCTCCCAGGTGCGCCAGGTTTCCCTGATCATTTTATCTAAAATAGGCCTCATTCTCACTCCTTGCCATTTTTTCCTCCCTTACTCTGGTTTATTTTTCTTCATAGCACTTAGCATAACCTGAAATAATGTATTTAATTATCAACCTGTCTTTTGCAAAGATGCAAGACATGTGAGAGCAGGAACTTGGAATGCCTGTGTTGACCGGAGTTCATGCCTTTTCTGATCGGGACCCTGACTGACTGCTTTCTGTTTTAGGTGAGCCCTGTTCCCAGAGGCAGCTGGTACTGATCCTGTGACCCAGCAGAGAATATTGTGGGCTGAGCTCAGCCTTGGTATTGGTGAGTGAGGGTCTTGGGCAAACTGTGGGCAAGCTTGGGCCAAGATACAGGTAATTAGTTTGGGGATTATTTTTATCTTTAATACAGCTAACTTCTAGGCAGTTATTCTCCTACTCCATGTTCGAGAGATTGGCATAGGCAGGCTCCTGTACTGGGAGGAGAATTGAACTTGGCTTTCTTGGAACTGCCAGAAGATGGCTTGGGATTGTGTGTGGTGAATAAGGCAAAACAGGCTCAATTCCTTCTGGCTTCTGCCAGCTGCTTTGTCTTGGAAGTTATCCTGGACCTGGCAGCTAATCCCTTTCTCCTTTAAGCTCTGTTAACATGACCTCATAGCCCTTGCAAACTTTCCCGTTTGCAGTCTTGACTGTGACCTACCAAGCCCATAGGTCAGTTTCAGAAACTGGTTTTATCAGTCCTGGAAAATGTGATTATGAATGGTGGTAAGGTTGGAGTGAAAGAGTTGGGGCCATGTGAAGGGGAAGTCAGAGGAAACTTAGAGAGAAACCATGGATGGTGAGATGGGAAGGGAAATCAACACACTAAGAACCAGTTGTGTTATGGTCTCGTTTAATCTAGACAAAACCCTGTTTTGTGGATGAGGGAATTGAGGCTCTGGAAGCCCAAATAATTTGCCTGGGGTTCACATCTAAGAATCTATAAAGCTGATGTTAGAACTTGGTCAGTCTAATTGTAAATACCATTGCTTTCCCTGAGTTGGCAGGCTTTCCCTGGACTGCTAATCCCCTGGAATCCTGATTTTTCTTATAAAGTTCTAGAAGACAGACCTCCTTAGGGATTCAGGAAGGAGGTCTAGTTTTTTGAGGGGCCCAGCAGGGCAGGTAGGAGTTGGGGGTCCCTTCTGAGGCAGTGGCATTTCTAGTGAGGGAGCCAGGGGCTAAAAGATAGAATCTTCTAGCAGTTAGAGGCCCAGGCGCAATATAACTAGAAGGAGAAGAAAACACATGAGATACTGTAAACACTTGGGCCAGCAGAGATAGGGACCTGGACAGTTGGATTGAGGCTGGCTGGGAAACCTGGAGCATTTTTTTTGTTTTGTTTTGTTTTTTAAAGATTTTATTTATTTATTAGACAGAGACACACAGCGAGAGAGGGAACACTAGCAGTGGGAGTGGGAGAGGGAGAAGCAGGCTTCCCACTGAGCAGGGAGCCCGATGCGGGGCTCTATCCCAGTACCCTGGGATCATGGCCTGCTTAACGACTGAACTACCCAGGTGCCCCGGAAACCTGGGTTTTTATCTTCTCTCTCAACATTTGTCCTTGGACAGACTCCCCTCCCCTATTTGTAAAATGGCTTCTCTGCACCCCCACATGTCTATTGTGTGTATACCAGCCTGCAGGATGTTGTAGAGCATCAAATGAGAAATGCAAGTTGGAAAACTCTATGAATTGTAAACCAGCCATGACCAAAATGAGAGAAAGTGAGAAGAAAGCATTATAAGTATCTCTGGCACCTTAGTCCCTGACCTGCTTGCTCCTCCACTCCCCAAAGGGAAAAGGGAAGGTTTTCCTTTGGATAGTTGTGCTGTAAATCTTCTCCCATGCCCTTTTTTTTCTCTGCTTCTTGTGCAGATTCTGCCTAAAGCTCAATCTTTCCACAAGAGAAGGGATTCCAAGACAGATAAAGCCAGGCAACATTGGCAGCATGATTTGCAGCAGGTGGGCTGCAGAGTGCAGGTTTAAATGCACTCACACAGCCTGGCTCCAAGGCCGCTGCTAGCACAGATATTAAAGCACTTCTCAAGGGCCCATCCCCAGCATGTGTCTGCACTCACTGATTAATTCCATGTAGATCTTGCCTTATTTCCTACTATCCTCTCCGAAAAGGAAGGCTATCCCTATTCTGGCCTTAAGTACCCTGCCCATCCTTACCCCCACCCTCCAACTACTAGTGGGAAAGGCACTTATGCGATAGCCTCATAATCTTGTCAGAGGCCATGGTTGGTCATCCAGTTTTTCTATCATCTCTCTCTCTCGCCCTCGGCCAGTGATACAGGCCACTGTCTTTACATCCTGTAACAGTTGTACATTCTGGACATTCTGTTCTTCCTTCTGTCTGCCTGAAGGTGTACAGAGGGGTCTGTCCCCAACCTGGTGCTCTTGGAATCCACATTAGCCAACCTTCCTTCCTACTCTGAATCTCCAGGCTCTTGCTGCCACCCCTTTTTGTCTGGTTAACCTAAGTTCTATAGCTTCTGGCTTTCCCATGGCCTGGGTGCCGAGCTTGGACCTTACTGTTTTTATACCAGCTGCCCCCTGAAGAAGTTCCATTATTGATTGTTTCAAAGTACAAATGATTCCATGTAAAAAAGTATCTCACTAACTTATCTAACACACTCAAGTTTCTACTAAAAACAAATTTCAACTGAAAAGAAGGAAGCGAAGCATTGTCATCCTTAAGCCCTTACAGAGCACTAATTTATTCCTATTTTTATATGTTGTTGTAACAGGTTTAGCAATCTGGTTTCTAAACCCCCCCCCCCATAAGATTCAAAGCAGCGTATCAAAAAGGGAGGAGGAGCTGCTATATTAACAGCAGTGAAAGGTGAGAGCTGAGAGCTAACAGTAAGGGAAGGATGAAAGAAGAATGATAAGAAAGAGAAGTTAAAATGAGTATGGAGGCCATTCAATTTAGAGGCAGCAGTTCTACAGACATCTGTATGCTTCAGTGAAGTGGAGTTGGTAATTTTTAAGGTAGTTCTAGATTCCTCTTGAGGCCAGAGGTATCAGAAAACGCTAAATTACTTATAATATCTACTATGTTATCAGATGCTATACTGAATGCTCTACATAAGTTGATTTCATTTTCATAGCAGCTTGGGAGGTAGGTGGTGATATTCTTATTTTAGAAATTACTGAGGCTTCGAGAGAGACAAACAGGCAGTGATTGGAAGAGCTAAGCTTAGAACCCA
Organism: Ailuropoda melanoleuca; assembly: GCF_002007445.2. Taxonomy (NCBI): domain Eukaryota; kingdom Metazoa; phylum Chordata; class Mammalia; order Carnivora; family Ursidae; genus Ailuropoda; species Ailuropoda melanoleuca. Next base: position 69,426,227 of record NC_048230.1, on the reverse strand, counting down.
GAAGAATCCAGCTCTAGACAACCAAGTTTTTTTCTGTTATCCTATGTTGGCTCTTTTCCTGCGATCTGAAACCCTGGTCTTTCTCAGCCCCTTGAGCCACTGGTTTCCCCCGCCTTCTTTTTATTCGTTCTTCTATATAAAGCTTTATTTTTTAAGACATTCGTTCAGTGAGTATTTATTGAGTGTCAGCTGTGTGCCAGGCACAGCTTTGAAATATAGCAGTGAACTAAATAGTTTTCTCTTTTGTAGTTTACATTCTAGTGAAGGAAAACAGATAAACAAATGAATATGTGAAGAAAAATAAAGCAGGGTAAGGGAACAGAGAGGGACTTCGTGATGAAAAAAAGGCCTTTGTGAGAAAATAAATCTGTCCAGAAATATGCAGGAACTGAGGTAGTGAGCTCTGTGTATATCTTGGGGAATAACATTCCAGGCATAGAGTTCGGCAAGTTCAGAGACCGTGAAACCGTCGCCTGCTTATTGTGTTTGAGGAGCAAAAGGAAGCCAGGTGGCTGGAAGTGGAGTGAGCTAGAGGGAGAATGGAATATGGAGAAGTCATAAGGGCAGACAGGGACCCAGATCATGAAGGTCTTTTTTCTGAGTGAAACAGGAAGCTGTTGGATTGTTTTGAGTAGAGGAATGATATAATCTGACATCCAGTTAAAAAAAAAAAAAATCCCCGTGCCTGATTGCACCAGTTCAGACCTCAGCACAATGTCGAATAGAACTGGTGAGAGCAGACACTCTTACCTTGTTCCCAATTTTAGGAAGAAAGTGTTCTGTCTTTTCCTGTGTTATTAGCTGTTGAGTTTCTTGTAGATGACTTTTATCAGGCTAAGTAAGTTCCTTTCTATTCCTAATTTACTGGGAGTTTTTACTATGGATGGATGTTGGATTTTGTAGATTGTATGTGTTTTGCTCTTTATTCTACTAACATGGCACTACATTAATTGATTTTTGGATATCAAACCAACCTTGTATTCAAGAGTAAATCCCATTTGGTCAGAATGTATGATCCTTTTTAGATGGTGTTGGATTTGCATTGCTATTTTGCTGAAGATTTTTGCGTCTACATTCATGAGGGATATTGGTTGTTTTGTTGTTGTTGTGTTTTTTGTTTGTTTTTTTGCGATATCTTTGGTTTTGGTATCATAGTAATACTGGCCTCATAGATTGAATTGGAGAGTATTTCCCCCTTCTCTGTTTTCTGAGGGTAGGTATTAATTTCTTTTTTGATTGTGTGGTGCAGTATATCAGGGAGGCCAGTGTGGGCCTGGGCTTTCTCTTTTGGAAGGTTTTTAATTACTGATTTGTTTTTTTGTTTTTTTGCTTGTTGTAGGTCTACTCAGATATTCTGTTAATTTTTGAGTCATGTTTGATAATTTGTGCCTTTCTTGAAATGTTTTCATTTCATCTAAATTGACTAGTTTCTTGGTTTAATGTTGTTCACGGGGGAGGGGGGGAGTGGGCTGGGTGGCTCAGATGGTTAAGTATCTGCCTTCAGCTCAGATCATGATCTCCAGGTCCTGGGATCAAGCCCCGCATCCAGCTCCTGGCTCAGTAGGGAGTCTGCTTCTCCCTCTCCCTCTTCCTAACCCCCTGTGTTCTGTCTCTCTCTCTCCAATGAATGAATAAAATCTTTTATAAAGAAAGGAAGTTGTTCATGGTATTACCCCCCCCCCCAAAAAAAAAAGTTGTTCATCGTATTCCCTCATAATCCCTTTAACTTCTGTAAGATCAGTAGTGATATCCCCTTTTAAATTCCTGGTTTTGGTAATTTATATCTTTTCTCTTTTTTTCTTGGTCAGTCTTGCTAAACGTTTGCCAATTTTGTTGTCTTTTCAAAGAACCAACCTTTGTTTGCGTTGTTTTTCTCTTCCACTGATTTCTTTCTGTAATTTATTATTTCCTAACTTCAACTTTCTTAGGGGCTGGTTTGCTCTTTTTTTTTAAATTTTTAAAAATTTTTTTAAAGGTGCTTTGAAACCGAAACAAGTGGTCTTCAGTATGTGGAACTTCCAAGAGGGCCTAACTCAGAAACAGTGGGGTGGACAAGTTGTCTGTATAGTATGTGTTAGCCACTGGGAAGGAGGGGGCTAGGACTAGACCCATAGTGCTGGGCAGCCTCAATCCTGTCTGTGCCAAGTCAGGATTCGGGTCAGGCCTGAACTTCATGTAAGGAGATAGGGGTGGTGCAGCAGGAGGGCAGGTGGTACATGGAAAGCCAGAGCTCCCCAGGCTTCTGAGGAGATTTCGCCTGATACATAGAGCTAGTGGAGGTAGCTGCGCACCTCATAGACTTCAAAGGCTTCAAGATGGCTTTCGAGACCTTGCAGAATACCTCTGTTGCCAGTTAATGACTGAGATTCTAAGCAGAAATTTAATTCTGTTAAGAAATAAGGCTTAAATGCAGATCCCTCAGGTAACATTGATGTAGAAGAGCTCTGAGCAATGCCTGGGCTTATTACTTATTTGGTCTTTAGTTCCCTCATCTATAAACAAAGAATAACAACTTCTACAATTGAACTGTGTCAGGCACATGTCAACTAAGTGCTGTATGAAACTGTTAGATACCATACAAATGTAAGGGACTATTCGTGTTAGTAATTCTGGTGACAGGGACCAGGGACAGGATCTGAAAAGGTCCAAGGGCAGTAGCAGTGCATTATTATCCTTCAGGGTGTGGGATGAATGTCTGACCAAGATGGACTTTGTAGCTTAGTAAGGCAGGAGATTCCTTGTCTGCCAATGTAATAATCGGATGGCTCCTAGAGAATTCTGTGGAGAAAATCTTAGGGGGGCCGCCAGAGTAACTCCTATAAGAAGCAGCTGTCCCTGTTCTTTCCCCGCCCAGGAGTTTTGCCCACTTTGGTTCCAGAAACAGCTGGCTTTCTTGAGGGTTGCTGTCACAGGAAAGCAATAAGGTCCAGTTCACTTGGGAAGAAATAGTATGCAAAGGGCCCTGGGCTATATTGGGCTCTGTGTCTCCCTCCTTCCTTCCCCAGTTTTCATTAAAACTAAAGAAAGATCTTTCTGTCCCACTGGAGCAGCAGCCAGACAGAAGAGGGACTGACAGGTCTCTAGGTCAGATCAGCTAGAGGGCAGTTCTAAGGATGTGGCAGAGAGGCAGGGTCCTGAGCCGAAGAATAAGGTCAAGAGATCAAAAATCCTAGCTGTGAAACTGAGAAACAATAGATCAGGAAACCAAGGTCTGTTACCAACTCTGGTGTTAGAACCCTGAGATGAGTAGAGCATGAATTGAGGGGATTTACGATTTAATGGGGGCAGATACAGAAAAATAACAGAACTATCCTACAAGAGACCCATGTTAACACCAAAGCAGAAATTGCTTCTTTTGAATTATTTGTCATTTTGTATTGTCTGAATCTCCACTGTCCCCTGCCCTCAGTGCCTTCCCCTTCCCTCATTGCCTCCACCTGCCCCACCTTCCCAATTAGGATATGTCAAAAGAGTTACTGCACTAGGTGCATAGGGCAGGAGACAAAAGTTACCTACAGTAGACACCTTTCCTCTGTACCTCTGAGCTGTAGTTTCCTCATCTGCAAAATGGGGAACAAAAATGCCTTTGTAGTTATTGGGATGCTAGTAAGAGACGATGAAAAACATGCCTGGCCTAGGCATGTTCAGTCACTAGTGATTGAAATAAATTCTGATACCATGTGTTCAGTATCAAATTGTAATAGAAGGTGAATATCATGACCCAGGCTCTTAACCCTGTTTTGCTAACTCTGCCTTGGGAAAGCATTTAGTCTCTCTGGGCGTCAGTTTTTTCTGCTCTAAAAAGAAGGAATGAGGTAGAAAGTTGACCTATAATTGCTGATGTCCCTTCTAGTTCTGTGCCTCTAAAGGCACATGGGTCTGTGGTTCAAAGGTATCAAAGAGTCAAGATGAAACAAAAAGTCAAGAGGGTGTCAGAGAAGCCTCAGTTTCAGTCCTGCTCAAGGCTACAGCAAGGACAGTTACAGAGAAAGAGCCATTGTCTAGCAATGAACAAGTGTTGGAAGTGTCTGGGAGTCTGCTTCAGGGGCAGTGACCTGCTTGTCACCCAGCATTTGGAAAAGAAATATCAGAGTGGATCAGAATGGTCCAGAAGGTTGGAGACTGAGTAGATACCTAGTATGAGAGAGACCATGAGGCATAGGATCCAGTTTGTGCTCCATTACTGGACTCTTTCTTTCTTTCTTTCTTTCTTTCTTTCTTTCTTTCTTTCTTTCTTTCTTTCTTTCTTTTTCTCTCTTTCTCTCTCTTTCTCTCTCTCTTCTCTTTCTTTCTTTTTTTTTTTAAAGATTTTATTTATTTATTCGACAGAGATAGAGAGCCAGCGAGAGAGGGAACACAAGCAGGGGTAGTGGGAGAGGAAGAAGGAAGCTCATAGCAGAGGAGCCTGATGCGGGGCTCGATCCCATAACGCCGGGATCACGCCCTGAGCCAAAGGCAGACGCTTAACCGCTGTGCCACCCAGGCGCGCCTGGACTCTTTCTTGGTATTCCCAGTCAAGCTGTTTCTCTTTCTGCAGCCTGTATCCCCATCTGTAAAACAGATAGGTGATGTATTCTCCAAGGGCTTCTTTAGGGCTCTCTAAAATTTCATTGTTCACTTTATTCTGGTTCTCCTTGGCGTTGAGGATTTCATTTATATGTGAAGACTTAACAAGCCAAGCTTTGTCTAGCCCTAGAGTATTTAGAATGCTCTTGAAACCACAATTTCAGGCCACTAAGAATCATACATTTTCAAGTTGAGGAATGCCTTGGTCCACCTGGTCCAACCCCTCATTTAACATTGGCAGGTAATGCAGCAGAGTAAAAAGACTACACGCTTTGACAGCTGACTTTGAATTCAAATTCCTACCAATACTAGCTTAATCTTACAGAGCTGAAAATGACAGAGTGACAATAGAGTAGGAGGCACAAGAGAATTACCATTATTTGGGGAAGGAAAGAAAAAACTGAGGACAGAGAGATAAAGTCACCTGCTCAGGGTTGAGCTCAGACCAGAACCTAGGTCTCTTGTGTCTCCATCCAGAGTTTTCTTCTCTAGAGCCAACCAAGGTCAGTTGTACTCATGTGTATGTTGTAGCAGATATTAGAACTGAAAGCATGTCAGCTTTCTTAACATTTTCGCCAGCAGCCTTCTCAATTCCCCTGTGGCGTGTGTCAATAACACAGCCCACACTTGTTTTAGAAACAGGCGCTCCATAAGCACTTCTCTTTGATTTGCTTTGGCTGGTACAGGATCCAGATGCTCTTAGAATAGCACATCAGACTCTCCAAATCAGCCCATTCCCATTCTGAGCAATTCGCAGCTCTGATCTGCTGCTGACTGGGGTTTGTTTGTCCCCAAGTCCTCCCTACCTGTCATGGGAATCACATTCATTTGTCTTTTGCTGTTTGCTTTTTCCCTCTTGATGGGAGTAATATTTATTGAGGTGTCTGCTATGTGCCAGATATTGTGATAGGTACTTTAAACTGATTATCTCCCATAATCTTTGTAATTCATTAAGTTATTAATAGCTCCAGAGGGAAAAGTTGTGGCTCAAGGAAGTACATGAATTTGCTTGAGGTCACACACCAGTCTGTGAAAGAGCTGAGTTTGAACTCAGCCCCCCTAACCTCATAGATCCCATAGTAAGCTCTTCCCTGGGTACCATACTGCCTCTCTGGCCTCAGCCCTCCCTGATTCAGGAGTGCCCAGGAATGGGCATTTAGTGGCTTTAGCATAATGGGAATATCTTCCATGCCTTCATTGCCATTTTCCCATGAGTTTCTTTTCTGCCTGTCTCACACCAGCTTCTCCAGGACCCAGGTGTGTGGCCCAGAGATCCAAGCACTAAGCAGGAGGCCAGGTTTCCATCTTCAACATGGAACACTAAATTCCTCTTAATGAGTGTACTTGTCATTTTTGGAATTGAACCAGGGGAATATTTCAAGCATTTGTGACAGCAACTCTGAAATGCAGGGAAGGGAGAGAGAATATCTATACATCTCAAGGTTGATAGGCCTCCTTCAGGGGACCTGGCAGGAGAAGAGACATACACATGAGAGATTTAGGGATAAGATTGTTCTAATAGGTCCTCCAATCTGTACTCGCTTTTCAGTTACAAAGCACTTGACTTGCAGAGATCTTACTATGAGGAAATTGAAGCCACCTGCCTTTATGTGGCAGAGCCAGTAGCTAGAATCCAAATCCTTAGTCTTGGTTAGGCCAGTGAGTCTGAGCCTTTCCTGAAAGGGTTCTGTCCCTGGCTTTGGGTCCCATCCAGTCTTCAGTTGCAAAAGGGGCAGACCCTTAGTCTCTGTCCTTTTCTTAGCCCTTTGCTATTTGTCCCCTACCTCACCCGTTGCTACTCAGCTGCTAGCCTTCTTAATGAGACCCCCTTCTAATGATACATTTTTTAGGAGTGGGGTAAGAGGATATATTTTTGGCTCTGCATTTTCCCCAGGATCATTTGCCATAAAATGATGGAACTTTAAGATGTCAGAAAAGAGACCTTAACTAACAGACGTCGAGTTTATAGAGGAACCCTTTATAATTGTGAAATTGAGGTCCAGCAAGGGGCAATAAGTAATATGCCCATGGTCGTATAGTAAATTAGCAGGTCTCCTGACTCTCAGCTTGCTGCCCTTTCTACTATACTGAGCTTCATGTCATTTTGTAAGTGACCACTGTTCCACTTGACTAACATCCTGTGCCTGGATGTCAGGCTTCCTGTGCCTCCTTGCATCTGGTTCTTCTGAGATAGGCAGGCCTATGGGTGTTTGTACTTTGTCAGGGCATAATTCTTAACACATATGGTGAGCACGTGTCAAGTTCTGTTTAACTCATGAGAGTGGAAACCAGGAGAATAGCTGAGAAACTGGATTTCATGTTGTTAGTGGAAAAAAGGGTTGCTGAAATTAGATTGCTAAATTAGATTCAAAATTGATTAATGTCCTAATGAAAATGTAAACTTTGGCATTATCTTCTCTGCTTAGACGTGCACCATCTCCGTTTTCTACACATAAACCTCTAACTTTGCAGTTTCAAAACATTTTGGCTCTAACCATTTGTGAATGGTAGGTCAAACAAAATTCCATTCTCTGAAAGTATCAGATGAGCGTCAGATGACTCTGAGATGTACATTAAAAAATGTTCTAACATGACTTTAAAAGGTCACACAGTCATCTTTTTGCCTTATTTCTAAGTTTTGGATAATTTTCCTTAACCTATCACCACTGAAAATTATCAGAGCCTCTTGTATGCATTAAAGCTAGCTAGAGCTGTCCCAACCCAGGAAGGCACCTTTCTCCTCAGGGCACAGACCCAACTTGTTTGCTGAAGCTTCTGGTAGCAGCCATCAGCAAGATCTTGAGGTCTCCTACAGTTCTCTCACTGGCTCGGAGGTTGGCCTTTGCTGTTCCTAGATTTGCATCTTCCTCTGTTCAAGGAGGCTTTTTCCTTGCTTCTGGTTTCCCCCAGGGCCATCTTGGATGCAAAGAGGTTACATAGTTCCATCTGGAGGAAGTTAGTTTTGAGCACAGAGTTATATTCGGATGTGATTTTGTCTCTAAACATGTTGCCGGTCTTCTCCTCATTGCTATCACCCAAGGCCAAATCTTAATCCTCTCTCACTGGGACTATTTTAGTTGTCAATTAACTCCTCTTCCCACCTCCAGCCTTTGCCCCTGAAGTGTAACCTCCTTTCTCTCTCCATGGGTTATAAAATACATTTCTTATTCCTATCACTTCTCGCTCCTAAAACCGCTAGTAGAATAAATCCAATCTCTTTAGGATATCATTCAAGGCTTTGCAATGACTCTCTTTCTTTCCAGCTGCTTCTCTGTCCTCCTCTTCCTCAGGCTCTTTGTTCCATAGAAGTTCATACTAGTGGGTAGAAATATTAGGGAAACCAACTTTTGGATAGTATGAAGGAAGAACTGCCTGATTGAGTCTATCTACCAAAGAAAGTTAGGAAGTGTTCTTAGTTGTGGTGCCATGTTAACACCCAGTATGATAAATATTTGTGGCAGGCACAGGGATATATAGGTCCTTAGGGATATGGAGAAGGCAAACTTATGGTCAAGGCCCTTGGAGCCTGTAGTTGATTAAAGAGGACAGGCAGGTAAAGTAAGTAGACTGCAGTGACGATCACTATAATGGAAGCATATACTTGTAGAGATCTTACTGTGGAGTGCTTTGGGAAGATGGAGGAGGGGAACACTAATTGCCTCAGAGATCAAGGAAGGTTTCGCAAAAGGTGATATTTGAGTTGGACTTCAAAGATGAGGTATTTGACAGTCGTGAAAGAAGTATTTGGTAATTGTGGAGGGGAGTCTGCAGCTTCTAAGCAATGAGACCAGTGAGGACAAAGACACAGAAGCTTACATGTATGTCTCAGAGAAGGGTAAACGGTCCAGTGTAGCCAGAGTAGAGGATTTCAGAGATGGAATGTGGTTAGGGTTAAAATTAACAGTAAGTTAGCTGAACTGTGTAAGGTCTGATATTTCAGGTTAAGGAAGTACTATGTGTGTGTTGTGTTTCATACATAGCAAGTGATAATTACCTTTGAATTAAGTGATGTATTTCTCTATTTGTGCATGTGTGTAGCTGTGTGTTAGGGTGTGTGTATTACATTTGGACATAATTTGTGAAGATCCACTGAGGCAAAGCAAATGTTAAAAAATGGACCCAGAAGGACAGGTTAGATCCCAGCTTACTTGGGCTTCAACTTCTGAGATATTCTCCAGTTCCACAGGCCCATATGTTAATCATTGCATGCCGGAATTGGAATGGACTTTCGGTACCAGTAGTTGATCCATCCATCCATTCAGTTCTCTATTCAGCAAATGCCTGATACTACTCTTGGAGCTGGGATATGGTAGTGAACAAAACAGACTGCCTTCATGGAACTTGTTGTAGTGGGGGAGACAGAAAATGAGTAAATCATTAGTTATTTTATCATTTTATATGTGTTATGAAGAAGGATAAGCAGAAGTAAAGGGTTAAAAAATGGCCGGGAACCGCTTTCTGAGGAAGATCATTTTCAGCTGATAGAAGAGCAAGTGAAAAGTCCCCAAGGTATGAACATGTTTGTAGAAAAACTAGAAGGCACAGACAGCATGGCTGGAGCAGCACCCTAAAGGGGAAAGAAGCAGGAGATCAGATTGGAGAGGGAACAACTGAGGCCAAAACATACATGGCCCTGAGGTGCATTTGGCCATTGAGAAAATGAGGCTGACTGACCAATAGCCAGGGCCATACAGCAAGTTATCAGCAAGGCCAGGATTGCTACCATCCTGGTTCAGCTTCCCTGCCTTTGCCTCCCTATCTTCTGGCTTTGACCCAAGATTAACTTGAATCTCATTTAATCCCTTCCTTCTCCCTTCCCTCACTCAGCTCTCTTTCTCTCCTCTTGTGCTGGTGCCAGGGCTCCTGTCACACCATTGTGGTGTTGGATTTCAGGCTACTTCTCTTTATCACATAATTAGCATTTCCCAGACCCACCTTTGCACACATGACCTGGTAACAGTGTGATTCCTGGAAGGTCAAAGCTAGAGAGGTCCTCAGATACCCTTTTATTTCAACACCCTGATACTAGAAACCCAGGGAAGGCAGGTGATTTACCTAAGACCTCCTATCTAGTTAGTGGCAGAGCTTGATTTCCTTTGCCACCCAGTCTCTGGCTCTTTATTTTCTGCATGCTGTCTCCCTTTCTTAGTGTCCAACCAAAGGGGATCAAGTTGTGACCCATGTAGTTGGCAGGAGCAGCTAGCATTTAATGGCTCTGTGTTGTGTGCCCTTACCTTAGCTTTTTTATTTCGTCTTTGTCATGTGAATTTACTGTTCTGGCCAGTGTCTTTGAACTACCACGCTTTGCAAAGACAGCATGTTGCTAAATTCTGCACCCATGTTCATGATATCCCCACACCTGAATAAGCAGCCTGCTCTTATCCTTCAGTCTGTATCCAGGCTTGTCTTTGAAGTCCAGCCCCCATCTCCAGAGAAGCAATGTGGAAAGAGCATAGGGTTTGGAGTTGGATATATCTGGATTTGAGTCCCCACTTTGGCACATACTGGGACAAAATAATCTTGGCTAAGTTACTTGACCCTTGAGAGCAATTTTCTTATCTATAAAATGTGGATGTTAATATACCTGCTTAATGGAGTCATTGGAAAGATTATTTACGGCATTTTATGTATACACCTCAAGGATTCTATAAAGAGAAACTTACTCTTCCTCTAAGGTCCATTCTGGATGCTCTCCCTTTTTTCTAATTATCTAATAGCTAACACTTAGGGGTTTTCTGTGTGCCAGGCACTGCGCTAAGTGCTTTTAAAAAATAATTATAGTGCGTGAATCCTCAATTCTCTCAAAGTTAAAAAATTGTAGAAAGCGTTAATCTCATTTTTTCTACTTGTATTCTTTTTGTGTGTATAGATAGATGTCAGATTAGGATTCAGTGTATACCTGTGTTCTAGTGTTGCTGTTTTCTAGCTGTGTAAACTTAGGTAAGACTCTTAACCTCACTCTTTTCTTATAGTTTTTTTTAATTTAAAAATTAAAAAAAAATTTTATTTAAAGATTAATTTTTTTATTTAAAGAGTGTGTGTGAGAGAAATCATGAGATGGGGGCAGAGGCAGACTTGCCATTGAGCAGGGAGCCTGGGCTGGCCCTATATGACTTCGAGAGGAAAAGATGGGGAGGCAGAGACCTAGGTGCCTGGGAGCCATTAGATAAGGGATTGGCAACTCCTCTCATATCAAATAAATGAAAAGATTTCTAGGGTAGGAGCCTTGGCGTAGTGTTGATGGTGACTCTGCTTGGATTATGTTCTGAGGGTAAGGGGATTGCCAGCTCCATTGAATCAGAGGACCAGCAGTGCCTAGCCACCCTTGCTGGTGCCTGGGCAAAAGACAGTGTGGTGGTGGCAGTCCCATGACATCAGCCCCCTGACCTTGTTTCAGCCCCCTGGAAAAGGCTGCTGTGGTTTGATAGAAGAGCCTAGTCCTCTGGAATCACACAGATGTGACTTCAAATCCCTGTCTGCCAATTACTAATTGTGTTTTTTCGTCTAATTCTTACTTTACCTCTCAGAGCATCAGTTTCCCTGTCTGTAAAATAGTGCTATTGATATAGTTTGGGGTTTGTTGTGAGGATTCAGAATACCTAGGTAAAAAGGTGTCACACAATACCTGATACTTACTGAGCAAGTTGATCTGTTTCGAATAGCTCTGTGAAGACCAGTATCTTTAGGAGGTGGCATTAAAGTCAGGGCTGCTCTGATTCTCTGACCACTTCCCCACGCCCACGTGCCCTCCAGAAATGTCCTGGATCCGTCTTTTCCTTCCTCAAGTTCCAGCCCCAGAAATGTTGGGCAAGAGTGAGCCTCTCAGGCTAGTCTCTGTCTCCCCAGGTGGTATATCTGAGTAAGCAAGATTGTTACGTAGCAGACATAGAGGACCAGGGCAGGTAGCTCAGGTGGCAGCTGATGAACAAAAAGGCTTCTCTCTGTTCCCAATAAATTGGTCCTTGGGGATCCTAGCTTTGAAATTCTAATTGACACAGGAAGGAAAAGATTCATTAGGCTCTGGACTCATTAAAATGCTCTGCTGCTCACCTATGATTTATTCTTGGCGCTTCATCAGGAGGAATTAAGTAAACCAACGGGCTGGGAGGCTGCTGACAGCAGAGTCTGCTTGTGGAGGGGGGATGTTGGGTTTCCCATATTATGGAGCACACAGTTGGCCTCTGAAGTTTCTCACTCCTAGGACTTAGCGTGAGTCTAAGACTGGTATGCTGTCGGTGCCAAAAGGACCTTTTGAGATGATTGATAAATAATAATAGCTCATTTATGGATCATCCAAAGAAGGACTGGGGCTTGCCCAAGATCACTGAGCACAGTAATGGTAGAGCTAGAATTAAGAGTCAGTTAGGCTTCCTGACTTCCAGGGCAGGAACCTTTCCCTGCAACACCTTTGTATTTCTAGAACCAGTATTTCATTCATTGAAGTATTTACTTTTGGGAGATAATTTTGACACATCTGTGTGCCAGGATTCTGTGATAAACAAAACAGTCATGGGAGGAGAGCGGATACCTGACCCGGTATTAGATTAGAAGGACCTCCAGATCTGAGGGGTGAATAGGAATTAGTTCAGCAAAGAAGCAGATGATGAGTGTTAAAGGCTGGGAGACCAGCACATACGAAGGCCCAAAGACTCCAGGAATGGAAAGTTGAGTCTTGCTAGAGTGGGGGAATTGAGGAAGAGAGGAAAAGTTGAGACGAATCAAATCTATGAAGTTTAGGCCACTTTTTCTTTGGTTATAGGAACCCTAGAGTAGGTATCCTGGGTTCTTGACGTGTTTGTGCTACCAGTGTTCGTCATCATTCAGGTAACATTTATTTAATAACGTCTTTTAGGTGTGCCATGCTGAACGTGGTGGTACGAAAATGCATAAGATGTGTGTAGTCCCCTGCCTCAGAGATATGTCAGTTTAATGAGGCAAGCAAACTAATAAATAACTCCTATAATAAGGGAATTTATCATAATATATGATAATAATGTATGATAATAATAAATCAAAGAAATTTGTTCCTCTGCTGGAGGAAGTTGGAGTAGTAGAGCTAAATGTTACTGTTGGTATTTTCTCTGGGCTTTATTTCACCTGTCAAGTGGTGGTAACCACCATTCTGTGTGGCTCATGAGTTGATGGGAAAAAGCTTTGTAATAACTGGCATTTGTGTAGCATTGTTGTGGGTTACAAAACAGTTTTCCACCGTTAATTAATCTTAACTATAATCATCACTTAGGAAACTTACCCCTGATTTACAGATGAGGAAACTAAAACAGATACTGAGGCCTGTTCATGGTTTCACAGCTTTTGTTTAACAAAAGCTGGGATTATAAATTGAAGTACAGTAGATCCGAATAAACTTTTGAAAGTAGAAAGATGACAACCTGTCTATCCCCTACTTGTGTGGCACATTTCCCTCTTCCATCACTAGAAATGCAAAGAACATCTCCAGTGTGAAAAAGGCAGACCTAAGCTGGTTGGGGAGTAAGAAAGGGAGCTTATGTCAGGTCTTTCACAGATTGGGCTCTGAATTTTTAAGACCGTATGTCCCAGTGCTCCTTCAGTTCCTGCTATTCCATGTCATGCCATTTACAGAGTTTGTCTCAGCCATCATCTAATTAGCTACATACCCCACCTTATGGGGTAGACAGAGCCTGCTATACGGATGGGTCCACTGAAGTTAAGAGTTCACTGAATTATTCCTGCCAGAGCGAGGACTGGAATCCAGGACTCCTGACACCAAACAGGTACTCTTAAATCATAGAAAGTAGGCTCCTTTGATTCAGTTCATACAATTCTTGAATATACCCCATGAGCCAGAGACTTTGCTATACAAGAGAGCCTCGGGTTAGGCTCAGAACATCTTGGCCCAGTGCTTTCCTTAAGAACAGGGACTTCTGTTATTTACTCCTCTGTCCCCAACCAGGGCCTGGTTCCAAGAATGCTTTGCTGTTGGTTTTGACCTTAGCCTGCCAAAAGCGGGAGGGAGCAGATGGGCATAGCAATGTGGATCATGAGGGTGTGAGCCCAGGCAGGGCTAGAAGATGAGTTGAGAGCCCTGCACCCATATACTGCTGTTTCTGTGCCTAGGCCCCTGCCAAGGTATTTTTCTATTCCAGAACAAGGTGAAGCCAGCCAACCCAAAGTGAAGCTCCCATCTCCCTTCACCCCATCCCCCCGCCCTCAATACTTACTGGTCTCCTGGATATATTTCCTAAAACGCTGCTAGGACCTGCTGTCCCAAATGACCTTTTGGACCTATTTTTCCCAGGAAAGTTCCAAAATGAGTTTAAGGAGTCTCTTCCCACAGCCATTGTGGCATCTCCTCTATCTATAGGCCTCCTACCAGGCTCTTACCTATGCTGCTGTTTTTACTCCTGACTCCTTTAGCAGATTGGCTGCTTAATGTAACTTTGACAGAGTAAATAGAGAAACAGAGAAATTAACATGTTTCCTGTTTATCCAGAGTCTTTTTATTTTTTATTTTAAAATTTTATTATTACTATTATTATTTCTTCGTCCAAAATCTTAACTGGAAAATTTTAAGGAACGTTGTGGGGTGGTGAGCGACTGGGGTTAGGACAGTTGACTTTCCATGGTGGAAAGCCTATAATTACTCAGTTACCTTATAAATTGTGGAAGGAAATATCAATTTATTCACAGTGTTTCAAATGCCCCTCATTCATATCTTTATACATTACAGAGCTCTTTCATGCATGTTACTGCCCTTGAGTCTTAGAGAAACTTTGTGAGGGAAGCAGTACAAGGATTACCATTCCTAACGTGATAGTTGAGACCAGGGAAGGTTAGTGACTGTCTGATAGTCATGGTGGCAGAGTCTTAAACAGAACCAAGACTTGAGAGACCAGTAGTCCTGGGTTTGAAATCTTGTGCTCACCACTTGCTAGCTGCATCACCAGGCAAGTTACTTAGCCTCTCCAAGCCTCAGTCTCCTTCTCTGTAATAGGAAGATAACAGTATTTATGTCTTATGGTTATCTGTGGGTTAAATGGTATAATGAATGAAAAATGCCAACAGGGTATAGAACAAGTATTAGAAGCTCAGTAACTGCACGTTTTCCGTCTCAGTGTTTTAAGTTCTTGTATTCTTAGTCTTTGAAAATTAGTACTCTCATTACAGTAAAATGAGCTATATCTAATACATTTCTATTAACCAACATATCATTTAAGTGTCTCACTGGGTTAAGAGAACTGAATTATTTGGAAGTAGGGGTGCTGGGGCACACTGGCTAAGTACTTCGGATACAAACCACAGTGGTTTAGAGTGGATAGGGACCCCAGAGGTGTGTCTGAGTGTGTCTTTCTCAGAGGAGATGTTTAATAAGCTGCGAGAAGTCAGACCAAATAATGCAAAGCACAGTCCTTTTGCTGCTGACTTCTCAGAGCCCTAGTGTGCATGTGACTCTGGGTGGAGCAGTGTGTTGGGGGGAGATGGGAGTATGCCAACCTTCCTATTTGTATTTGACCTCGGAACCGCTTTTGTGAGGAACTCATTAACATCTTGAGGAGCACTGATCTTCCATGGAAGAGTTCATGCATCACTGAGCTGATCCAGTTCCTCTGTTTTCTGGATGAGGTAATTGAGGTCTGTAACCAAGTTTCCAGAGCCACTCCACAGTGGAATCAAGTCTGAAGTTCAGGGTGCCTGGCTCCCTCCTGGGCCACACTACTCTTTGTACTCCACCATTCTTCCTCTTCTGGCCAACAAATCATAAAATTACAGAGGATTCTGCAAACCACTAATCAGTAATTGTTAGAGCATAAAGCTTTTGGTTTTGATGTGCTTATCCCAGTAAACAGAAAGATTAGGGAACAACAGGGTTAATAGCCAACAAATGTTTCCAAACAGTTGAAGGACCAGGGGTTGGGTCATTAGCTCAATGTCTGGAAGGGTTCCTCAAATCCAAAAGGTTTTAAGTCTGTTCTAGCTTTAAGAAGTTTCCAGGGGCTCATTTGAGAGGCTCACAGTGGAGTTCTCTGTGATGAACACTCTGACACCAGTAACTATGGGGAAGATTCCGAGAGGGGTTTGAAGAGAATGTGTCAAATTTCTGTTCCTCCATCGCAATCTCCACCACAGAATTCAGCAGATAGAAATACGCTGCTGGATTTCTGTCTAGACCCTGGCAGAGGGAGTTGTCCTTTACATTTAGTGGGCACTATCCTTGCATTTTGCTAAGTCTTCTAGTTCAGCTGTAGTTAAAAACATCACCTTTGCATTTGCAAAGTTGTACAGTAGATTTTTCACACCACATCTGATACTCAAAACAGTCCTATGACAGAGGTTATCTTCTACCTGTATATGAGGACACTAAGACTCAGAGAGGGGATAGTGTGACTTGTCCAAGGTTTGACAGTGAATTAGTGGTATATTCATGGTTGTATCATAGGTTCCTAGTGCAAGGCTGACATAGTAGATCCTCAAGAAATATTTATTAGATGTAAAGTTACTATATCTTTATAGTAAACTATAAAGTTTACTATATATTCGGAATGAACTTCACATCTACACACTCTTTAATCAGTGTTCCTTCCAACAAGCCAGCATGGTGGGACCCAGTTGTTGGGCTTACTGAGGGTCTCCAGATAATTCAAAGAGCTGGGGCTTGATCTCCCTCACTGTGTTGATTGCTGACAGGAATGGAGGTTTCTAGCTTTTGCTGCTCTTTGCTTGATGAGGACCTCGTACATCTTTCCCCACAGAAAGCCCAGATTCAGTGGTCTCTGGGCTGCAGCTTCAACTTCTCTCTCTCTCTTTCTTTTTTTAAATTAATCTCTACACCTTATGTGGGGCTCAGACTCACAACCCTGAGATAAAGAGTTGGATACTCTGCTGACAGCCAGCCAGGAGCCCCTCAACCTCTCTTTAGAGCCTCTGCTCCCTGTAGCCTACTGAACAGAGACACAGTGGTCCCTAGCTTCTTGCTCTGTCTGTCCTTTGTTTTCTCTCCCATCACTGTCTTACCTGTTTTCTGCTGTACTGATGGCTGAGGAACTTGGGCTCATCTCTTGAACACCAGCTATATAGTTTACTTTTAAGGAGTTGCCCCATGTCAGGAGCACTGGGAAACCATTTACTGAAACAGCACTCACCTAGGATTCTTTCACCTGGTCATTAGCAGAAATTCACTGAGCATCTACTGGCTGCAAGGGCAGTGCCAGAGGCTCGGATTGCAAAGATTAATGAAAGAGTCTTCTGGAGAGAGACAGGTGTGTGAGTACAAAAGTGCAGCAAATGTTGCTGTGGCAGAGATCTGTAGAGGATATCGGGTTCCAGAGGAAGGAGTGACTGGATCTGCTTGGGGGGATGGGAAACAAAGGCTTTTTTGAAGAGTTTTCGTCAGGCGCATCACATCAGTGGGTTTGTGCTCAGAGAACTCCTCCGTGCCCTAGCCTCTGTCACCAAATCAGAAATTGGCTTTACTGATGAAGCACTGTCTCTCTTAAACTTACTCAACGATAAGAGTGTGATATTTGGAACAATGGGGCCAATAGTACTTTAATTTAGGAAATTCCTGAGTGCTGAACTTGATGGTACATTATCTCATTGAATTCCCACAACAACCTTGTGGGGAAGATACTGTAATATTATTTCCATTTACAAATGAGAAAATTTAAGACCCAAGGAGCTTAAGTCATTTATCCAGGATCGTAGAGCTGGTCAAGATTGGGATGTGAACCCAGGTTGTCTGACTCCGGAGTCATTCTTCTGAAAGGGCCTCAGAAGGGGCCCTTCCTGTAATTCTTACCTCAAAGACTTGTAAGAATGGGGAGTAAAATACTTAGCAGTGCATCTGTCACATAATCAATTAATAAATCATAATGATCGTTTATTACATTATAAAAGACTTTCCTAAGGGCTGGGTTGATTAGGCCCCTGCAGAAATGCCTCCTTTCTCTTTCTCCTGAGTCTCTCTTGGCTGTGTTCTCTCTACAGCCGGCTTCTTTAAGCAGCATGGATGGTGAGGGTGGCAGGGGCAATGGTACATGGAGTTCATTTCAGCAGATAATCCCTGAGCTCCCACTCTGGGCCAGGGCCTATCCTGGAGGGCAGAGGGGATGCGGAGATGAAAGAGTGTGGTCTCTGCCATCAGGAATTCACAGTCAGTGTAGGAAAAGAGATAGCACAGAAACAGACCATTTTAATACAGTCTCATAAGTTGGATGTTTGCCAGCGCGTCTGATCCCACTGCCAATGACTCATACCACAACTAGCAGGGTAATGACTTACTATTATATTAATTGTTGAAATAATCATCCTATTAATATCCTTGTCATCATTAAAACAGCTGTTATTAATGTAGAAAGTAGGTAGTACCTTAGAGAAAGGTCAGAAGCTACTCAAAGGAGACTTTTAACATGCTCAATTGGAAAAACCTATTTTATTTTTATGAGGGGGAAGGTGGTGGTGTTCCAAAACTGCTGGTAGAGCTGAGGGAGTCCTTGGCTTGAGGAATGTACAGTGGGAAAGGATTTATGTCCCTCAGGCTTCCCCCCTGGCCACCCCGTGTGCTCCTTAGTTATCACATACTTTGTAGCTTCTTATACCCAGGCACATTTTTTTTTTTTTTTAATTTGGCAGAATGAGCGAGAAGGGGGAGGTAACTTTCTGAGGCAGGACATCTGCCAAGAGAGGCAGAGACTGAGCATCTGCTAATTGGCAGGGGCTATGCCAGGGCAGCAAGGGCATTATGAGTTGTATTATTGCATGAAGTACCTCTAATTAGTCGATCCATGAGCATTATTGGAGTTCCCGCCATGTACCCAATAATATGCTAGGTGATCTGAAAAGTACCCCAAAAGTTTTATGGTCCTTGGTGAGAGAAGACTGATACATAAGACAAAAAGGAGTCAACACTGATGGGATGATCAGGGGGTTGGCTTGTGTGATTCAGACTCTCAAGAGCTGTAGGGACTTAGCAGTGCCTCCTTACTGAGCACTGTCCTGCGTGTGACCTAGGAGCGGGTCATGGCTTCCCTGAAGTCCAGGTTCTTCAGCGGCCTGCAAGGCCCTTTCTGATCTGGCTTCTACCAGGCCCTCTCTTTCCTTGCATTCCAGCCAAACCACAGTACGTATTATTGTTCCCTGAATATGGAAACTCTGTTTAGCTTCCACAGCTCTGCTCATGTTCCTCTTTCCTAAATGTTCTCCTTCTCATTTCTGTGTGGGCTAATAACTTTACTTCATCCCTCTGGACAGGATCAGAACTTCTTGATGAGTCCTTTCTGACTTCCTCTCTCTTCTCTCCTGTCCTTTGAGTTCCTAAGTCTTCCTGTCATAGCCCTTACAAAGATGAAATATAAATTCTGGTTTTCTAAGATCTCTACCACTGGACTGTGACTTCCTCCAGGGCAGAGATTGTACTTTGTTCCTGTCTATATTTTGTACGTGTCTGCCAGTGATACGTGCTAAATAAATTATTTTCTGATAAATGAGCAGATAAATAACTGATTTAGCATAATGTCCGTCTGCCTAGGAACCTATAATAACTTGTTTGTGGCATTTAAAACTCTACAGACTCAAAAACTCATAAACAGAGGACACTGTTATCTTCACATATACATGAAAACAACAGTGAGGATTTGCCTTTTTCCTCCTAATTAACCCCCACTTCTCTATCCCCTCACCCCTGCATTGTAATACAGTTCTGGTGAGGTTGCCCTGAAAGTGGCATTCACAGGTGCCTGGGTGGCTCAGTCGGTGAAGCGTCTGCCTTAGGCTCGGGTCCTGATCTCAGGGTCCTGGGATAGAGCCACGAGTCCGAGTCTGACTCCCTGCTCAGTGAGGGAGCCTGCTTCTCCCCCGGCCCTTCACCCTCGTCGTGCTGTCTTGCTCTCTCATTCTCTTGCTGTCTCAGATAGATAAGATCTTAAAAAAAAAAAAAAAAGAACAAAGTGGCATTCATTGGCGATAGCAGTGTAAATTGGTACGGCGTTTTTGGAAAGCAATTAGGCAGTGTATCTCAAGAGCCTTAAAAATGCTCATACATTTTGACACAGTAATTTTCCTTCTGGGGATCTATCCTAAGGAAATAATCAACTATATAGAATAAACTTCACCTTAGATGTTGTTTTTTATAATCATGAGAAATCAGGAGAAGCATAAATGACCACCTGACTACAACCAGGCTAAACTATAATAAGTTCACTCAGGAGAAAATGGAGTTATTAAAAACAGTAGTTCTAAAAAATGGGGCTTATTGAAAGCTATGCAGCAATGTAGACAAATATGTTATAACCTGTATAACATATGTTATAATATTAATTGAAAAATTAGGCTACAGAACTGGATAAATGATTAAACTATGTAATCCAAATATAATGCAAAAGGAAGAACACTGGAAGGAACTATACCAAGATGCTGACAGGAGTTCCATCCTAGAGAGGAGTAGGGGTTTAGGTGATTTCTTATGGTAATTTCAAAAAATAAGCACACTAAATAGCACAAATGCCCAAATTATTGGCTAAGAATTTTAAAATAATGAAGCAAAACTTTCAGGTTTTTTAATAGATTTTTTTAAAAAAAGATAATATTTCTTTATTTGTCAGAGAGAGGGAGGGAGGGAAAACACAAGCAGGGGCAGTGGCAGGCAGAGGGAGAATCAGGCTCTCTGTCAAGCACAGAGCCCGATGTGGGACTCGATCCCAGGACCCTGAAATCACGACCTGAGCCGAAGGCAGACGCTTAACTGACTGAGCCACCCAGGCGTCCTTTATTTCAGTTTTAAGCAAAGAAGTGATATGGTGATATGTGGTAATAACAGTGTTGACAGGGCTACATTCTAAAAATCTTCAGGAGGCCACATTAGCCTTGGTTTACTATGTGAATGAGGGGATGGATGATTCAGTATATGAGGGGAGTGCATGCCTAGTAGAGAACATTGGCTCAGCGAGTTTCATGACTTGTCCAGTGTTACATAGCTAGTAAGTAAGTGGTTGATCCTGGTCATAAGTCCTGGTCTTTCTGTTCCCATCGCCCATGCTTTTGCTCCCACAGCTGAGACCTCTATTAAAAGTTTTGGGTAAACTTTTTTTTTTTTTTAAACTGGCTGTTGGAGTATAGAAACTTGTTTAGTGTAGTGTCTCTTTTTTGAGGGGAAAAGGGACCAGAAGGGGTTAGTTTAATTCTTTCTAAGATAATGACAGGGGAAAAGACCGTAGATACCATAGCTGCTTCTGTCATGATCAGTTGAACTGACTAGTTTAGAAGTTCATTAGGTATTGGGTATGTTATGCTTGCTGTCTTGGGGGCTTCCCCCCACCCAAGTTGTTGTGATTCATTGGTTGGCTTTTATTTGATGCTCGAGGCATCAGTGCCTCTTGAGCTTAGGTATGCAAATGTGTACCATATTACATGCAAATGAATATTTTGGTCATTATGCCAAGTTTATTAATGATGGTGCAGCTGTGAGGGTGGAAGAGGTCAGATTGGCAGCCTCCAGCAAGGGACAGTGTCTAAGCAGTTCCCTGAAAGGAAGGGTTTGTTTGAACCAAATGATGCCCTGTCCCCACACTTGCCTCATAGCAGCCTTGTCCAAGAAAAGGTGGTTTCAAACTTGAGTCTGTACTTTGGAATCTGATACCCAGCCCTTCAGAAGAACCTAGTTCATGTCGACTTGCTCACTGTATGACTGGGGGCAACTAACTTTGACTGTCTGAACTGGGGTTTACTCATTTGTAAAGTGAGTGTGACTTACAACCCCTTAGAGTATTGTTGTGTATGGATTTGATAGCCTTAACTCATGGAAGCCTTAACTTCAAAGCCACATTAAAGGAGTTGGACTGGAATCTTGGTGGTGGGAAGGCACTGCGGAGTCTTAAACAGGAGGTGGCGGGAACACACTTGCTTTATCACTCAAAAGACAGATGTGTAGTAGTGTTTGTGGAGTTAATTTGTTACCAGAGGGACAAAGGCAGAGTGGCTATGTCTGTGACATCGTCCTTGGTGGTTCCCTTTGGGCCAAACATATGGCACCGTGGGGCCATGCTTAGAGTGAGCTCTAGATGCGTTTAGATTGGCACCCTGGAGAGAGGTCCGCTTTCTTCCCTTCTGTCTGAACTTAGGAAATTAGAAAAACATATATATGTCAATGCATATGCTGTCTGCAGGATCAAGCTTTTGTGGAGCTGTGAGGGGTGGCATTCAGTATTTTCAAGGGGAAAGATTGTTGTAATGAGCAGAATACTAATTCCACATGAAAGGATTTTAATCAACTGTCCTTACACCTGAGGGGCACAGTTCTTGGCTGCAGTGCCAAGTTGTGCACCACCCACCCCCTGCTTCCAGACGACTGGCTTCCTGCCCAGGTCTCTCTGTCTAGGAAGACCTGCAGCAGCAGTCCATCCAGGCAATATTCCTGTCCATATTTATGAAGCACATCTCATGTAAAGAGTGCACTCCCATATGTTATCTCCTTTGACCCTCACAACAGCCTGCATTGTAGTGGGCAGAGTAGAGATTTTTATCCCATTTTACAGATGGGGAACCTTGAACCTCAGAGAAGTGAAGTGCCTTCCCAAGTTCACACAGTTAGTAGAGGTGGAATTCAGGACCCAGGGCTCCACAGGCAAGCAGAAATCCAAAGCTAGTAATCCCCTATTACTAGCTTTTAACTTAGGGCAAGCCCCATCTTGAGAGGGGTTAGGCCTCCCTCTCTATGTTCCTCCGAGTCCCTTACGACTACTTTTTTTTTTTTTTAATGATTTTTTATTATATTATGTTAGTCACCATACAGTACATCCCCGGTTTCCGATGCCTTACGACTACTTCTTTTTTTTTCTTAATTTATTCATTTGACATAGAGACAGCCAGCAAGAGAGGGAACACAGGCAGGGGGAGTGGGAGAGGAAGAAGCAGGCTCCCAGTGGAGGAGCCTGATGTGGGGCTCGATCCCAGGACTCTGGGATCACAGGACTCTGGGATCACGCCCTGAGCCAAAGGCAGACGCTTAATGACTGAGCCACCCAGGCGCCCCTCCCTTACTTCATCTAAGATAGGCTGGAAAATGGGGATATACGCACTGCCACGGCACAGCCCTCTGCAGCCTTATTCATAGAATAGAGTAGCCACAGGATGTGGAGGTTACATCTGAGACACAGAACAGGGAGCAGCAAGTAGAGGTTTCTTGCGGTATCTGGCTCTGGGGCCCTGTTGCCCAGAAGAGAAGCCTAACCTGCCTTCTGGGTCCTTAAGGTACAAAGACGCCTTTTGGAACCTTTACTTAGTTCCTGACCCCTTCTCAAGTTGTATTCTCGTGGAAGGGGGTGGGGGTGGGAGGGATGCTGCTTTACCCTAGATACTCATTTATTCGTACAGCACTTTTTTTTTTTAAGATTTATTTATTTGAGAGAGAGAGACACACACATCATGAATGGGAGGGGCAGAGGGAGTGGGAGAGAGAGTCTCAAGCAGACTCCACATTGAGCACGGGGCCTAACTTGGGGCTCGATCCCAGGGCCCCGAGATCATGACCTGAGCCAAAATCAAGAGTCTGACGTTTAACCAACTGCGCCACCCAAGCGCCCCTCATTCAACACTTAATGAGTGCCTACTCCTATGATTCCTTTTATGTTCAAGACACATTTCCAAGTACTAGAACTTTGGTGATAGACTTGAAGAGATTATTGCATCCACAGTGCTAGTGTTCTTTACCACAGTTCAGTTTTGGGTCACATTGTCACAGCAGAATTCACCGCCTTCTCTTTGATACTCACAAGGAAGAGTTCTTGCAGGTTCCAACAATAAAAATAGTGGCAGCAGTAGCTAATACTTGCATACTTTGAATGTGCCAGCACACATTAAATAAATTTTATCCTCCAGCAACCCCAGAGATATTTATTGCTGCCCCCATTTTACAGATGAGATAACTGAAGCATTAAGAACTTAAGACACTACTACCTAAAGGTCATGTCACACAACTAGTTCAGTGACAGAATGAAGGCATTTTGGCCTCAAGAGGCTGCTCTCTTGACCAGATTACGTGGCCTCTTATGTGGGAATAAACATGCGGTCTTTGGCTCCTGCCTGGTGCCAGGCCCCTCCTCACAACAGCAGGTTATACTCCTCTCTACACCGTATCATATGATCCACTCTACTTTGGTTTATGCTGAAAGATAGCACGACATAGGCTTAGAACAGAAAGTTTTGCATGGTGGTGACAATTGGGCCATGCACCTGGAAGATTTCAAGATATACTATTGTGTCTTGGCTGCTCATCTGCTTCAGCCAGTCATACTCTTGGGTATATGGTGGTATTGGAGAATGAATCTGTCCATCTTACTTTTAAGAAACTCTCTAGGTAGGGAAGATTACTGTGTAAGCAGCCATGATATAAGATTGTGAAAGGTACAGCATACCTCCCCTTCCTGGCTAGTTTCCTCATGTCATCTAGTGTCAGGGGGAAGAGGGTCCAGAAGTACCAGCCTTTTCAGTAATATACCCTCCTCTCAGATCCCCAGGTCTCAGGAAGGTTGTGGCATTCTCAGACAGCCTAGATCATCTTCCCTTGCAAGATGCAGCATGACCTAGAGTAGATGACCAAGATAAATCACCTCCTGAAGTGTTTGATGGCAAGTGCCTGAGCTTACTATCCTTGGCCTGCTTACCCTGTTCTCTCTTTTTTGAGAGAAGTGAAAAAGGAAAAAGATTAGGATCCTTTTTGTAAATTGGTCTAACACCAAAGTCTCCAAAAGAATTGGGCCAAAAGGAGAAATGAAATAAACTGTTCTTTCTTTGCTTTGGTTTTCACAGAGGTTGACGGGGGTGGGTAAGAGTTGCTTACTTAGATCTGTGCTTCTCAGAGCATAGCCCACTGAATGGATGCTCATCCGCAACTGTCGCAGAGTCGTGCAAAGTCTAGAAATTGAGAGTAAGTGCCCAGAAACTAGACACTTTTACTGTATTTTACAAGTGTATTTGTAATGGATTGGAAGTTTAAAAAGCGAAACAAAGTGGTTCTTCACCACACATAGTTTTGAGAAGCACTGGCTTACTTAGTGTGACAAAGTGAAAAAGAATTTCAGTCTTCTTGTCTGTAAAATGAGATTAATAATATCTACCTCAAAGAGTTGTTTCAGGAATTACTTGATGATAAATAATATTTTGGGATACTTAAATTTGCCTGCCATTGTAACTTGTATTATCCTATTTAATCCTCATCACAACTCTGAGTCCCCATTTTTCTGAGACTTGGTTAAGTTAGGGGGCTTGCCAGAAGTCAGTCCTCTAGTAAGCGTGTAGGTGGGACTTGAATAGGAGCTGGCACTCTTTTTCAAGTTTTTTGTTTGTTCGTTTGTTTGTAATTTAAGTAATCCCTACATCCCACAGGGGGCTCAGACTCACGGCCCCAAGATCAAGAGTCGCATGCTCCTCCGACTGAGCCAGCCAGGCGCCCTGGGAGCTGGCGCTCTGAACTGTTGTGCCACGTTCTGCATGAAGAGCCTGGCACATAAGAAGGCTCCCTGTCTCTGCTTTTTCTGTTTTACAAGAGGTCCTGAGACCTACTTTCTCATTCCATCACTGACCCTAACTTATTTTTGTGCCCTCAGGCAAGTCACTTCTTTAGACCTTAATTATCTCATCTACCTTCAGTAACAGGGACTATGTTTCATTCGTCTTTGGTTCCTCAGCATTTGCTGGACAGGGCTTGCCATATAACGAGTATTGAGAACTGAGGCAATTGGTCACCCTAGATGATCTATAAGGGGTCCTTCAGTCACTACTTTTCTTTGAACATCCTAGATGTCTTACCTTCTGTCCCTCCTGAGTATCATCCTATTGCTCACCTTCTCCACCTGGCAGCATGACTTTATTTTCTCATGTCTGTCTGTCTGGACAGTCTTGATCCTGGGTTCTTTGAGACAGCGCCCACATGGTATGCATGTTTTTACTTGTTTGTAAAATATGTCTAGGATAAACCCACCAGGGATAACCCAAGTAAGGGACAGTAAGGGCTGGCTCACAAAATCAGAAACGTTCTCTTACTCTATTCTTACCCAGTGGGGCCTGGGCCTGGGGTAACCCTGCTGGCAGCGCTGCCAGACCTGAATAATGGCCGCAGCTTGGAACAGGGTTTTCCATGAGCTACATCGGGGTCTCCAGTAATTGGAACATGGCACCTTCCGACTCATAATGGATGGCAGAACGAGAGAGGCATTTGTCACTGCCTGACTTCCCTGCGGGAAAGAGGCTCATAAGTCACAGCTGACAGACCCTTTGATGACTTTTAAACTTCATTTACAGAAAAGAATAGCTATAATCAACCAACAGCAAGTAGTGACTAATCTTGCCACATTATCACTTTGAGGAGCCAGCCCCTTAAGGTGTAGAAAGGGAGAGGGGGACCATTCTCCAAGCTCACAACAAGTGCTTATTGGCTCTTGGACGTGAGAGTATGCCTGCAACAAGACCCCATGCATTTATGCCCAAAGGATCAGAAAGTGTTAGAAGCTGACCTCCTGGCAGGTACAGGATATTTTAGCATGGAAGCCATTTTGGGCCAAGGTTAGAGCACGAGCTCTGGTCTCAAACAGACTGATTACAGCTCTGTCATTTCCTGGCTTGTGTAAGACTAAGCTCTAACCCTTAGGCTCCTTATCTGTGAAATGAGCACAGTACACACCATCACCTGCCCCATAGCAGTAACCGAGTGCAGTATATAGTAAGTGCTCAGCAAGTGTTGGTAATGATGATCACAGTCACATGGTTAGCCCTGAGAGGGCCCTTAGTGGTCACATGCTCCAGAGCCTGCGGTCTTGCGGCACAGCAGCAGCAAAGCCAGGGTCGTCTTCCTGTGGGAAGGGGGGAGGTCCATGGGAGCAATCTAGTGGAATAGGAAGAGCACAGGCTTTAGAACCAGATACGCTTAGGGTCTTTTTATCCTAATCATGCCACTTAATGTAACTGTGGACAAATTATTTAAGCTCTCCCTGAGCCTCAGTTTCTTCATCTGAAGGGTGAAGATGATAGTACTTTTCTCATTGGGCTGTGGTCAGGATTATGAGAGATTATGTCTGTAAAGCTTCCAGCACAGTGCCTGGTATAAAGCTGCTGCATATTGAATTGCGTATTCCCTTTTTGTTCTTCCTCAAAACTAATTAGTATGCAGCTATCAAGGAAGAGGAGGCAGCACTAAAGGAATTCTTTTCTTTCAAACATTTATTGCTGGCCCTATCCTGCGTATATTTGCAGGAGGAAGGGCAGAGCAGGGAGCAAAGAGGAGAAAGGGGCATGTTCTGTGCATTGTTAGTGCAGTCCCTCCTGCCAGGCATCGCCTCTCCCCACATCATCATCCAGATGGAATTTACCTTGAACACACTCTCTCTTTGTGGAGCCTTCTGTAGTGCTCCTTTCCATTCACTGATATTCTGGACTGCTTTGTTTGGGCAGCTTCTGGGGCAGTGGACTCCAGTCAAGGGCACATGTGCTTTGTGGTCATGGTGGATGTCCCCTTGATGTAGTGGGAGTTCCTTGAGATCAGGTACCAGACCAGTTGCTGGATGAATGAGTGAGTATTTGGATAGCTATAATTATGATTGAATTGGGTAGGTAAGTGTTTGGATGACTTCCTTTGACAAAAATTAAGAGGCTGACAATTATTTTTAGGTCCCTAACTGTAATTTAGTATTGGGGATTGTAGGCCCAGGGTTGTACCTACCCAGTCCTTGCTGCCTGTCCACCCATAGCTAGAAGCGCTGCTTGTCACAGATGCTAACTAAACCTCAGCCTAAGGCCACAACTGGGGATAGAGTTAGGGTGTAAGATACAGGGAAGGAAGGGTATATACCCAAACTACACTGTGGGGAAAGGTGACTGAGTCCCCAGCTCTGCCTCTGCTTTGGGGTCTCCTCTCAGGACCTATCAGATGGTGATAACCAGTGTTATGAACAGAAATCTTGTGGTATAGCTGAGGAGTGAGTCGCTGGCTCAGAAGGCCTGACACCCCTCCCAGCTTCTTACAGTAGTGCCTGTCACATCAGGCATGGGTTGGGGGCATCTTTATAAAATTTCTAGGTTTGGTTCCAGACACTGGGACAGGGGAGAGAGAGTGTGTAGGCCCTCTACCTCTGATTCCCCTGGTCTCAGGCAGAGTATGGAGCACTGGGAGATGATGGGGTAAAGAACATAGGGCTGGAATGTGGATGATCTACTAGAGTTTTCATGGAGCCCAGGGCATTTGAGTTTCTTACATAAATACCTACTGGTCCCAGCCATTATATCAGGCACTTTATACTCGTTATCTCTAATCCTAATCATGGGCGTTGGTATAATTCCCATTTTGCAGATGAGGACTCTGAGGCTTAGTGAGTTTAAGGGACATGTCCCAAGTTTACATCTCCTGTTTCTACTATTGTAGGTTTGTTGTTAGGAAACCGTCAAGAAGCAGGTTCCTGGCAAGTGGGCTTTGTTGAGAAGGACGTAGAAGACAAGGCCTGTGAGCAGTCTTTCCCAGCATCTCCACAGTGCCAGCACAGAGGGGAGTAGTTCAGAAATGTCTGTTGAGTGAGTGAAGGCGAGAGGAGTTGGCTGATAATAGTTACACTCTTCATCCTTCTAGAGTGTATGGTAGATGCAGCAGAGCACTTTCACATTCATCCGCCTGTTTGATTTTATATCAGATCTGAAAGGTAATCAGGACAAATATTATTCCTGTTTTCAGAATAAGGATGATAAGGCTCGGGGCGCCTGGGTGGCACAGCGGTTAAGCGTCTGCCTTCGGCTCAGGGCGTTCCCGGCGTTATGGGATCGAGCCCCACGTCAGGCTCCTCTGCTGTGAGCCTGCTTCTTCCTCTCCCACTCCCCCTGCTTGTGTTCCCTCTCTCACTGGCTGTCTCTATCTCTGTCAAATAAATAAATAAAATCTTTAAAAAAAAAAAAAGGATGATAAGGCTCAGAAATTGTATGACTTGTTGCAGGTGACACATCAGAGCCNTGTGTTCCCTCTCTCACTGGCTGTCTCTATCTCTGTCAAATAAATAAACAAAATCTTTAAAAAAAAAAAAAGGATGATAAGGCTCAGAAATCGTATGACTTGTTGCAGGTGACACATCAGAGCCGGGGCCAGGCCTCCTGAACCTGTAGCCTGGACCCCTTACACTCCCACTCATTCTAGGCACCCTCAGTATTCACATATTGGGAGCTGGAGTTTCTTATGGGAATGGGAATTGTCAGGAAACTAAAGAGCATTCCATGGGAATAGTCCTGTCTGGCCAGTAATGATCATTTGGGCAATGCTAATGAGCTGGGGCCTGGTGAGTTTAATGAGATTAATAGATGTTCTGTCATCCTTGGCTGCCTGTTAACCAGGAGCCTCTGGACCAAGGGGGCTCGTGTGCACTGATCGGTCTGATTGCTTGGCTTTCTCCAGAAATAGCCTCACCATCGGTGATAGCTATTTTCCTTCAAAACCACCCAGTATCTCCAGGGCTATCTAAGGGCAGAGGTCTGGCCACAAGCTGGTGTGACCCTCATCTGTACACTGGAGAATAAGACCAGAGGTATTGAGCAGGACTGGCCTGGACAGAGGCTCTAGTCACTGGGGGGTATCAGGACCAAGAGCAGCTGCTCTTCTTTTGAAATTAGCGTTTTAAGAAGAAGAGATCTAGTGCCAGGGAGGAACTGTAGAGTTGGGGCAGTGGACATTCTGATGGCTAAGTGCCTCAGAGGTCGTGGTGAAGACTAGACTCGAACCTGATGGCCAGAATTGGGAGGGCCTAAGGGCTGACATGGCAGAGTCAGAGGCCTGAACAGTTACTGAAACAGTGGTGTGTAGAAGCCTGGATTCAAGTCCCCAGCTACTCCCTTTACTAGGCTGGGTGGCCTTAAGTAAGTCACATACCTAAAGTCCTTAGCTTTTCATCTATAAGATGAGACTGACAGTGTCTGGATCAAGGATATAAACTGGTTTTGTTCACTAAAATCCTGTGCAAACGTGAGATGTTGTAGTAGAAAGGGAAGGGGTGAGGACTGAGGAGAGGCTGTCTTTGAGGGTGACACGTTCTCTCTCCTTGGCAATCAGTACCTAAGGCATCTGTTTTTATGAAAAGGCCTTATGGAGGCAAACAGACCTACCTTCCAGTTTTGGCTTTGCTGTATTAGCCAATAACTTGGCCTCTCTGAGTCTTCCTTCCCCCATTTAAAATATCTCCTCACAGGGCTGTTGTGAGGGTTAAATAAGGTGGGGTATGTAAAGTCTGACACTGAGTAATTAGAGGCTCTTACCTTGATGGTTCTCTGGGGGGTCTCATTTACCCAGAGTTCAGGGGTGGTTGTACCTTTTAGGGTTTTTCTACCTTTACACAGCCCTGTCACTTTACCACATGTTTAGGCTTGGCTCTTGACTTGTAAAACATAGCTTCCATCTGAAATATTTCAGCTGGGAAATTTGTTTTTACCAAATTTCCTCTGTTCTTATTAGCTTGGAGAAGTGAGTCCATCCCTTTGAGCTGTAAATTGCATTTCAAAGCCTGTATCTCTGGTGGGTTTTAATAAGCTTAAGGGCCTAGCTTTTATGCAGCAATTGTTTCTCCAGCAGGTAAAGGTAAAGACACTTACTTGAAAGCCAGTCCCTAGTTTTCCTTAAAAATAGCATATCTGGATTGCTCCCTCCGGGCCCCTCACTTGTCCTGAGGGTTGTCTCTCACCTCACAGACCCAAAAGGAAAAATGGAATATAAGAACCCTAGACTTAAAGGACCCATGGGGTTCTTGGCCCTGCTACTCATGGGCTGGGGCACTGTGGCCAGGTCCATTCACCTCTGTTCTCAGAGCGAGGGTCTATAAACTCCTTGTTCACTGAAGTCCCTGCTAATCTGACATTGCAGAAGTCTCTGGAAATAACTGGTTCTTTCTTCCTCTCCTCACCACCATCAAGAACAGTCCCTCTACTCACCTCTCCTTGGCTCACTGCTAAGCGTGGGGCCTCTAGGGGCTGCAGACACCTTGCTCTCAATTACACAGCTAATCTGTGAGGCAGAGCTTGGCCCAGGGGAAATAGCTTATCAAGTCAAACAGCTTCTGCTGAATGGGATTTCAGTATTTTCTAGGGCTCCTACTCTAAATAGGGAGAAGCCTGGAAAAACCAAGAAAGAATTGTATGGGGAAGATTGAATTGGGGATGGTTGGTCTGTGGGGGGGTAGAGGGGTGTTTGGGTCAGAGATTCTACTCTTTTATACTCTTTTAATGAGGTGCCTGGGACCTCACTCCCCAGTGGTGTGTGCGCCTCCCACTCCCCCTTAAGGTGGTGCTATGCTTCTGGGGCATTATTCCTACTGCTTCCTCCCTAATATTTATTGGGCACTTAGTGTGTCGCAGGCTTTGTCAGGCTTGCCTCTAACATTTGCAGGGCAGAACGAAGGGTACAGACGGAGACTTACATACTATAGTCTGAATATTTGAAGGTTCTAAGTGAAGCTAACAAATTTTAAGTTTCATAACAACCTGGAAGACCATGTCTGAATTTAGAATGCTTGACTCTTTGGGATTCTGTACCTGAACCTAGCAGTTCCAGAAGAGCTAGTGGGGGCACGCCTTTCATTTCCTACCCCCAACTTGATCCCTCACTTTCAGGAGTCTCATAAACATGTTTAAACACAGAAGCTTTTCCACATCCCCACAGATAGGTATCCCTTTGGGTTTAGGGAGTATGCACAGTAGCAGCACAGACTGCCCTTGGAGACTGCCTTTGAAAGCCAATTGAAGGCTGATTAGATAGGGAGTATAGGGAGGGGCTGGTGCCTGGAGCATGCTTTAGGTAGACGTTTCTTCATGGTCCTGTAGATTGCTCACCCAGAATGGCCACAGGCACCCCCCCCCCAATCGCATCCTAGCCTTTGTGTGATATGGCTTCTGGCTGACTTTTCTTGGCTTTGTTGAGAATGTGCTCCAGTCTGACTTTGACCCTCATTTAGAATGAGCCTCACCGATGGCATTGTTACTAGAACAGAGAAGTTCAACTAGTCAGAGTAATGATTAGATCCTATAAGAGCTTCACCATTTGCAAAGTCCGTATACATTGTCCCAAACCCCAGGTGAGGAGAGAAAAGACTGAGTATGGCCAAATGTGAAGAACTTTACTTACCAGCCAAGGAGTGGGTGCTGGTCCTGCTGTATCACTAAACACAGGTGTTCAGTAAGCCCTTCCTGCTTAGTGGTGTTAGAGGCTCCTGACAGAGGTCTTAGGGAGCCTAGCACCTGTCATGTCTCTGCCAGGTCAGTGGCAGAGCCTAGTAGTCACCAACAGGTCTAAACCATCATCCCCCCTCTCTTTCTTTCTTGGTCTACACCCCAGGCCAGTGGTTGGTTCCCTCCAGACAAGGAAGGTGGCCCCTCCCTGAGCCAAAACTTCATGGCTCTGAGCTGAACCAGCCAGAAGGGTTACCTGATGGTCATGGAGGAGCCCCACAGACTTCTTTGTATATCCATGGATGGACAAAGAATTAACTTTTGAATGGCTTGTCATGTAGGTAGGAGAGGAATTATCAGAGAGGACTGTGAGGAATGGGGGGCCCAGGGGAACCCACATAAATTGAGCATTTTCTGCTGCACGTGGACAGTATTATGTGTTTTCATGGGTGATAACCTTTTGTGTTCCTCACTGCTAAATAAATGATGATTGGATGCAAAAGTAAACTGAGTAACAAAAAAGAGTCTGTCCCTTCCAGGCCTTTCCAAAGCTGGCACCAACCCCTTCATCAATAGCAGTGCCCTCTCAGCTCCCATCTTTTATCTAGGATGGTGCGCACTTGACCCTAGTATAGCCATGGAGCCTCCTGCAAGCCCACCATAGGAGTAGGTTTCTTCCTCAGGATTATTCTCTGGGCCAGCCTATGCTTTCCTTGCAATCAGTGCCATCTGCTGGTCAGAACATGCCAGCTTCCAGGCTGGAAGGATTGAAGATGAAAAGGGTCTCTCACCCTAGCGGAACAAAGATAAGGCTTTCCCAGCTTATACTCTGCTCTAATTCTCTGAAAAGAAGCTTCCCTCTGCCCAAAAATACTAGGTCAGTAGGTAGTGTTTACCATTAGCCTGGGGCTGACGAGAGTTTTTATACATACAGCTTGGGGTCTTCAGCACCTTTTGTAGTAGCTCTGCAGTGGGGGTATTGAAATAGGAGTGGTACAAAAGGGAGTTGTACAAAGCCATGCCATTGAGCAGAAAGGCTGGGCCAGGGAGTCACATTAGGCCTTTCCTACCGTCATCAAGCCTTCTTTTCTGTTTCTTTTGGTGCCTGTCCTCTGATGTAACCTGTCCAGGGTCAGGGGTAGGAGAGATTTGTACAGTCCCTTGGGGTAAAAGACATAGGCAGAGTGTAGAGAGCAGAGAATAGGTATAATATCTCTAAGCAAACAATAAAATTTGAATGAGTCAGTATAAAAATGGGTAACTTTAAAAAATTAATTTATTAAAAACAATTCTCAGGTAGATATGCTGACTTATCTATAGTATTTAAATTGGCTTTAGCTCTGGGAAGGAAAGTGATAGAGCTGAAAAAAAAATGGGCTGTAGGGACCAACTGACCTGGGTTTGAGTACTCATTCCTGGCAAGTGAAAGAACTTAATTGGGGTCTGTTCCTGGTAAAATAGGAACAATAGTAATACTATTTATCGGGTCTTGTGATTACTCAATATTGCATGCCACCCTTAGCCTGCAGTGAATGCTCAATGAGGCTTGTTTAGCTCACCTTTTTAAAAATGATTGGTACCAATAAAGACAGCCAAAGCTAGGTCAATGTCTGGAACAGACTGAGCAATTGCCATAATGTGGTATTGTTCTGGAGCAGGTATTACTTGCAATTTCCATATGACTTCTTTGCCATGGTTCTACATTAAAGGAACAGAAGAAAAATGATCGAGGGTCTTCAAATTTAGATCCTGCATGGGGTAACATTTCAGATAAGCATTAAAGAACGAATGGGTTTAAAAGAATTAGACTTAAGTAGACCAGGGTTCAAATCCTAGCCCTGTTGCTCACTAGCGTTGTGACCTCTGAATGTGCATTTTCTCTCTTGTGAAATGGCCTGGTTCTGCTTATCATGTGAGTACCAAATGAGGGAACATATATAAAACACCTGGCCATGAGGTCAGCAGTCCAGTAAGCTGTAAAAAGGGGAGGCTGGGTGCTATAGGGGTGTACATATAGCAGGGCACAAAGCCATCCAGTTTAGCCAGGATGTGGGCCATGGGTTGTCCTTGAGCCCATTGGGGGGGACCCAGCTTCACAGTGGCTCTCTTTCTTCAGGTGGCCACCATGTCCTTGAAGATCCAGACAAGCAACGTAACTAACAAGAATGACCCCAAGTCTATCAACTCTCGAGTCTTCATCGGAAACCTCAACACAGCTGTGGTGAAGAAGTCAGACGTAGAGACCATCTTCTCCAAGTATGGCCGTGTGGCCGGCTGTTCTGTGCACAAAGGCTATGCCTTTGTCCAGTATGCCAACGAGCGTCATGCCCGGGCAGCTGTGCTGGGAGAGAATGGGCGGGTGCTGGCCGGGCAGACCCTGGGTAAGCGTCTCTCCTTGACCCTGCTCCTGGTATTTTGAGCAGGTTCCGGCCTTTTCCTTCTAGCTTCTCTCTCAGGCCCTTTTCTGTTTCCCTTGCTACTACCCACTACCCCTATCTGAAATGTTATAATTTAAATAGTTGTAAACTGTATTTAAGTTATAAATGAAGTAGTTATATAATCTGCCTGTAGGGAAGTATTTTAGGAGCTTCTCAAAATTGCTTCTGTTTTGTCTTTGCTTTCATAGTGACTCTTAATGACAAGCTTTATCCAGTTAAAATGCAGATTCCTAAGAGAAAAGGAACAGAGTGGACTAGCATAGCCTATAATATTGGGCTACGGATGGCTTAGGTACTTAGGTACTTAGAACTCTTTATGAGAGCCAGGAGGAGGGGCTGGGAGCACAAAGTGAAGCAGGTGCCTTTGGCTTTGGTGCTATATATATGATGTGACCATGTGGCAGTTGACCTTCTGTGTGTATGTATGTTCGAGAAGGGATATCTTATATAAGTGATATGTGGATATAACTAAGCATGTGGAGAATATGTGGACATAACTTCAGTGTGTATATATGAAAAAATGTGTGTCAGAATATGCTAGTATGTGTAAGCAGATATGCATATTTATTTACCAAATATTGAGATCCTGTCACATGCTAAGCATCATTCCAAGTATAAAGATGTTTGGTAGAACATTGTTTGAATGTGCAGTGGCTCATTTGTATATGGGCAGTTATGTATATGGACGTTGGAGTCAAGTCTCTGTGTATACTCTGAGAGTATACGTGTTATTTTTGTGTGTGACTTGATTACCTGGATACATGCACATGTGTGAATGATCTGTATTTGAAGTATTTATGTACATGAGTGTACTTGAGAGTGCATGTGTGTGTGATGTCCATGGCGTGTGTATGTGAGTGACATGTTTGTGAGCGTGTGTGCAGGTGTCTGAAAGTATATGGATTTGTAAATAGGCCTATCTCTGCAATGTGTGGGTATGAGTCTAATGTGTGAAGACCTCTGTTGGTCATTTTAGTTAGGGCAGTCCATGTGTACCTCACATAAGCACGTAGAAATCGCTCACGTGCATGAGGGTGATACGTGTTTGGGTACCCTGCTGTGCTGCCAGCATCTGACTGTGCCTCCTCCCTCCACACAGATATCAACATGGCTGGAGAGCCCAAGCCCAACAGACCTAAGGGGCTAAAGAGAGCAGCGTCTGCCATATACAGGTGGGGCGCTCCGTCTTGTCTGTCTCTCTCCATCTGGGTGGTATTGGTCCCTCTCTGCACAGAGGGAGAAAACACTGGTTGGTGACAGTGTGCCAAGCCTAGAATTTGGGGAGGCGTTTGGAGATGAGGGCCTGTGGAGAGTGGGCTGAGTGGCTGTCCCTAAGCCCCGGCCCTCTCCCCTTTGTTTCCCCAGTGGCTACAGCTTTGACTATGATTACTACCGGGACGACTTCTACGACAGGTGAGCGGGGGAGGGGCGTGCCCAGGCATGAAACAGCCAAGCTGGAAGGGTCCTGAGAGATTGTTGGTGCAGTCCACTCTGTCCTCCAAGTGGGAACCAGAGCCCAGAGGCACAGACAGGCATCTGCCCAAGGCTGCGCCACAAATTGGTGGCAGAGCTGGAACTAGGGTCTAGTTCTGCAGGTGTCCAGGTCAGAACTTCCCCCACCCCACACTGTCTTCCGCTCTCTGACTGCCCTTCCTCCTAATCCTAGTGTGGGACTCAACAGGACTGGATAGCAAGGGACAAACAAACATAGCAAGTTGGATTACAGAACAGGTTACAGGAGTAGTTGCAGGGAGTTTGAGCCCTCACGTTCTTGCTGTTCAGTTTCCTTACCTGTTGGAGGTGCTCAGCCAGGTGGAAGGGACCTCAGAGCTCAGTGTGAGCCCCTGGCCTTTCATTTATAGACAGGAAGCCAGCGGTCCTTTGGAGGCCTAAAATAGTCTCTGGTAGGCCTGCGGCCCACCCTTCATCAGACCCCAGCCTTGAGCTGTGGGCTCCATTCCATGGCACCAGCCACATTCTTGAGTGGAAATCATGATGGGGCTGTTGTAAACTTCTCCCTCCCCCCCCCCTTCCCGGGCTGTGGGAAAGAAGAACAGAACCTCTCTGAGCCTTGGTTTTCTCACCTCTGAATCGTTTCAGGAGACAGTGTGGTGTAGTGGAACTTGCCCTAGTCGGGGAGTCAAGAAGATCTGGGTGCTAATCTCAGCTCTGCCACTGAATGGATTATGTGACTTTGGGCAGATCCCCTCCCAGTCTATGAAATGGTTGCACCAAGTGATCCCTCAGGGCCCCTCCAGCTCTGGGATTCTGTGGTTCAGTGATTCTGACCAAGGCCAGAGCCGCCCCCTCCCCTTAGGGGCAGAAATGCAGGGTCTGGGACTGGATCCATTCCCAGAGACTCTCCATCTCCAGCCATCACCACCCCAGGGCAGGGGCTCTCTGAACAGGGGAGTGCGAAGCCAAGGGGCATTGAATTGCCCAGTGATGGCATGTTTCGTGGCTGTCTCCAAAGTGAGCCCATAGTGTATCCCTAAGGCTCCTGTTCCCTGCAGAAAGGTAATAGTAGCAGATGTGGTGGGAGAGACCACTACTCAGCCTATGAGCTTCTGCCTGGTGAGCAGGATAAGAACCCTTTTGGAGATGGCTGCGTGTTGACTTTGGGGCCACTATATACTCTGGGAGCCCACGGTTCTGATTGAGCTGCCTAACCTTGATATTCTGATGGATCTCTTCCCCTCCATCTCTGAAGTGGACTAGGAGGGATGGGGTGATTAAGGTGGCCCAGAATGAGGACAGGGGCGTGGACTCCAGCCTCTTACCCCTGAGATCATAGGCTCCTGGTTTGAGAGTGTCAGTACCCTGGCCTTCCACCTATCACACCTTTTAACATGTGTGTTTTTAACCAAGTTTTCTCATTTTCTGCCCTCACAGCAGCCTTGGGGCGGGATGGGGGCTTGGCAAAGAATTTGGGGTAGCCATCCTCATGAAGCAGATGGGAACACTGAGGCTCAGGCAGACTTAGGGATTCCCCATTCCCACATCTTTCTGTTCCCAGCTGGTGATTTGCGTTGCTTTAGGGACATTTGCAAACTGACCAGAGGTTGGGGTGGCAGTTGACTGAGCAGAAGCCATGTCAGGTAATACAGTAGATCTAGGGAAGGCTTCTTTCTGGGGATGGTCTCTGTTTGCTCCTTTCTTGAATTGGGGCTATAACCATTACTACCCGCCTGCCCTTACCTAACCTGGCTGGCAGGAAAGGTGGAAGAATGAGAGTCCCAGCAGCTTTTAAGATCGGTAAAGCCTTTCCTCTTCACCCCCAGGGCTTATTGGGAGCAGGCAGAGGTGTAGTGCAGGCTGCCCACCAGCCACAGGTTGGTCTCGAGTCGCAGTGCCCCCTGGTGGCCACAGGCCATGCTGCAGCCTCTGGCCCATTTGCCCCTACAGGCTCTTCGACTATCGGGGCCGCCTGTCACCCGTGCCAGTGCCCAGGGCGGTCCCTGTGAAGCGACCCCGGGTCACAGTCCCCTTGGTCCGGCGCGTCAAAACCACCATACCTGTCAAGCTCTTTGCCCGCTCCACAGCCATTACTGCCGGCTCAGCCAAGATCAAGTGTGAGTGACTAGATCTTCCTAGATCATTTTTACTTTTCTCATTCAAAATAACAGAATCACATATTTTTACATTGGAAAATAGATGAAGGAACAAATCTCCCACACTTCTGCAGCTCTAACACAACCAAGTGGGTATTTTTATGCATTTCTAAGAGGAAAAGGCTGACCTTTGAGGAGAAGGGGCTTGGTTGGACACAGAAATGTCCAGTGCTGTGACATGGAACCCAGTGAGGAGAAGGTGTCATCTTTCCTCTAGTCAGGACAAGTTTGCACACGCCTACTACTCCACATTCACTCTGGGGTACACCTGCTGCAGTCAGGCACCCTGGAAATGTGATGGTAAGACACCCACATTTATACACCTGAAATCTGGGCATCATCCTGTAACATGAGGAAAAACACATATGTTTGCTTAGGTGCACACCACACCTGCATTCTTATCCATCTCCAGTCCCTTTCAGGAGTTGAGAGATCCAGGGAAAAGGTCCTAAGTTCGGAAAGGTGGGCTGGTTACTATAGGCATGGCCTTAGAAGTCTTAGAGGGGAGCCACGGACAGCTCCAGCCTTTTCCCTGGCCAAAGAACCGCAGATGAGGACAGTTCCTGCCACTGGCCTGCCTTTCTAGTTGACAGAATGGGTCTAGGGTCTTGGGTTAGTGTCAGGCTCCCAGCTCCTGGGTGACAGCCCCGTATTCCCTTCACTCCCAGTAAAGAGCAGTGAGCTGCAGACCATCAAGACAGAGCTGACACAGATCAAGTCCAACATCGACGCTCTGCTGGGCCGCTTGGAGCAGATTGCGGAGGAGCAGAAGGCCAACCCAGGTCAGCTTCCAAGGGTCTTCGCCCAGCTCAGTGAGCAGGGGCACAGGGCAGAGAGGGGCCGTGGCCTCTAATGCCACCTGGATCCACCATGCTGAGGCTTAGCTTCTGCAAAGATACTGCCCTGGGCAGCTGCCCCAGGCTGAGTTTTATTCCCTTCTTCCCGCCCCTTTCCTCTCAAGATGGCAAGAAGAAGGGCGACAGCAGCAGTGGCAGTGGTGGGGGCAGTAGTGGTGGCAGCAGCCGGCCACCAGCCCCCCAAGAGGACACGGCTTCTGAGGCAGGCACGCCCCAGGGAGAAGCACAGGCTCGAGACGACGGCGATGAGGAGGGGCTGCTGACACACAGTGAGGAAGAGCTGGTGAGAGCACAGCAAGGGAGGGGCTGGCAGGAGGGCAACAAGGGAGGGGGAGCCTCTGAGCTGGTTGGTGGCCCCGTGAGTTCCCTTCTTCCTCTTTCCCTGGGTTTCTAGTTCTGTGAGAAAGAGCAGGGGAATGCCTATTTCAGCTGCCAGTCCAAAGTCCCACTGAGGACCGAGGTAGACCTCTCTTTAGTCCAGGGCCCATTCTAGATTCGGTTTCCACACAGGTTGGAGGAAAGAGTCGGGGGCTCAAGGGAGCACACACAGTCTGCAGAGTTCCAGGGGGCAGGACTGGGATTGCCTGGGGAAGCCACAGGGAGGTTGGGTATCCATTCTACCTGAGGATTTTCTAAAAGCCATTATTGCCTGAGTACGAAACAGGCTGTCTCATGAGGGAGGCATGAGGGAGCTCTCTTGTCTGTTACTGGACCTCTTCAGAGTGAGACTGGGAAGCCATTGGCAGGGAGCTTACATTAAGCGGGAAGGTTGACCAGACTCTTGAGTACGTAAGGCAACTGTTGCGTGCTTACTATCTAAAAGTTTACCTAATAGGCACTGAGCACCAGGTCTTGTAGTTTCTAACTTCATTTAACTTTAACAGCAGCCTTGCACTGTGCAAAGTGTTACTGTTCCCAGCTTTTACCCAGTGAGGCAACTGAGGCTCAGAGGAGTAGAGTAACTTGCTCAGGGCCTTATTAACTAATAGGAGCTGAGCCAGAATTAGACCCCAGACTTCTTCACCAGGTCTGGAACTTCCTCCTTTTCATTAGTGCTGGGTTCTGGCATGAGGACAGATGGGCTCATGGCTATCATTCTTAAGAGGTCCTCCTCATGCCCGCAGCTCATCTCTCCTTTTTTGACCCAGTTACTCTCTTAGGCATAATAGTTTCTGTAAAGACCCTAACGAAGGCTTAGATGCCCCAAAGATGGGAAGCTCGCCAGTCTACTCGGCTTTTAGCCTGCTACAGTCTGAGAAGGTCTTTCTATGCAGAAATGTGTCTCCTGCCACACCTAGAACGTCCTTGACTGGTCCCTTCTCTCTTCTGGGGGGCCCCCAGATCATCCTGTCAGGATCCCAAGTCCAGCTGTGTTGAGACTGTTTCCATAATCATCCCCTTGGCTGACTTGTCCCTCTTTTTGAGTTTGGTCTCCAGATGTGCTCTGGGCCCCAGGGACGACTCAGAGTTGGTAGTGAGTGATGTATGGTTTCTTGTTGCCTCCTTCCTATCAGGAGCACAGCCAGGACACAGACGCGGAGGATGGGGCCTTGCAGTAAGCAGGTATGGGGGTCCAGGTGGACAGGGGGTGAAGTGAAGCAGACCTGGCAGGGTCCTGCTATGCCCAGCAAAGAAGGCTCCCCCCATCCTCAGCCATTCTACTCTGCTCCTTTATGGTGAGAGCTTGGTAGGCTGAGGGAGCAGCAGCCAAGGATGGGCTGGCCAGGCCAGCCCTGCAGGGGTTCCCTCGGCACACTCTGAGCCACATTGCCCGTCTCTTCCACCCTTGAGGAGCTCTGAGTCTGATGGAAGAAGGCACAAACCATTACCAGTGTGAGCCTGATGATGGGCTGGAGAGCCAGGTGGTCAGAGAGGGGTGTGGTGGAAGAGCTGATAGTTGAGCCTGTTCAGGGTTGAGGGAGAGGCATCTGAGGGAACAGCTTTAGCAAAGCACGGGGGGTCTTATGGTCCTCAGTATGTGGAGACGGCCAGCAGCCTCCTGTGCAGTAGTCGCAGCTCTGCGTGCTCTGGGAGAGTTCATCACCAGCTATTCCTCCTCAGAGAGGGATGGTTGTGCCAGGGTTAGGGGCTGAGACTTCATCCTCCCAGGAGGAAACTGTCCCAGCCCTGCGAGGTTGTGATGGTGCCCGTGTAACAGATGTGGGAACCGAGGCACTGAGGGGGGCAGGGCGGTAGCACGTATTTCACCAGCCCCAGGGTGGTAATTGGTGGAGCATAGAATTGAGTCCGTTGCTGTGTGGCCTCACAGCCTACTCAAGCCAGTGTTCACCACCCTGCTCTGCCCCATTCCTTTGGGGTCATGTTCAGGGTGAGACAGGCTTGCGTGGAGGTCCATCCATGCTGTGAGATGCTCCACCAGCAAGATCTTCCCAGACAGTTTAGGAGAGTCTGTATCTGCAGTCTATCTTCTGGGAGCTTCCTGGTTGGTTTTACCAAAGAGGCTAAGTTGGACCTTGTGAAGCCAGTTCACAGATGAGGTGCAGGGCTCAGGTGAGGAAATGGAGGCTCAGGGAGAGGGAGAGACTCTCCGAGGGTTGCATGGCCAAAAAATTAGAAGGTCGGAGCCAGAGGGCAGGCATATGTCTGTCTGCAAACAGCAAACACCATTTTCCCTTTTGTGTTCCCAACCCCGGTTATCAAGAGTACCAGAGGCTCTTCCTCTCAGCCTCAGTCTCTCCTTTGTCTCTCTCTTTCTCAGCCTGACAGGAGTGATGGCCACCGGCAGGAGAAGGGCATGCACTGTACCAGGCCTAAAGCTGGGCACCCACCCCTGGAGACTACCCCCCAGCGGGTCCCAGGAGAGCTGGCAGCAGGCACCTCCTCCCCCACACGTCCCAGCCAGTGCCACATCCTCTGCAGGTGGAGTTATTGGCCTCCCCTCCCCACGCGCCCTCCCTGCTGGCACTGCCAGGGCCAGAGGCAGAGCACAGAGGTTTCCCCACCCTTTGCCTCCCCTCCCAGGACACTCCCAGGCTTGGGGTTTTTCTATAGGTTTGGAGAGGGGAGGGTCACAGGGAGGGTACCCTGACAATAAAGAGATTGGATCCCAACTTGGTCTGAGATGGGATGGTTTGTGTTTTCTCAAGGTACCCGGGCCCTCCTGCCCAGCCAGAGTCTGGTCTAGTCTGTTTCACCCCATTCTTTTTCCTCCCTCGTTCCTCCTGGCTAGGGAGCATTGTCTAGGGTGAGTAATACTGGTCTGTCTGGGCCTTAGTTTCCACAGCTAAAGTGGGGATAAAAATGGCCAATAGGATTGTTGGGCAGGGTCAGATGTTCCGGTCCTCAAGAGAATACTTCGGTGGCTTTAAGTGTCAAGCAGTGTTAGGCAGTGGTGGGTCCAGCTCTCAGCTTCTCACTCGGTCTCATTTTCCCAGCTCTGAGATGATTCTAGAATCCACCTCTTCCTCTCCTTCCCTGCCCTAGTTTAGGACACTGTGTTTTTTTTTTCACTCAGGCTCTGTCCTCTGACCAGCCTCCCAGTCTCTGGCTTCTCCCTGCCCCATTTCCCACGAGCCACCACATTGCTTTATCTGAGTCATGTCTCTTCCCTGTAAAACCCTTACCTGATTGCTCACGATCAGGACAAAACCCAACTCCTGTACATGATCCTATATGCCCTGGCCTCTCCTCTCCCTTGTTACCACCTCTCTTTCCTGGCCCACTCAGAACACGTCCTTCACTCTCCTGGGTGGCAAAGAATGGATCCCCACTCCAGTGGACCTCAAGCTGGTGGAGGTTGGCATCAGAATACCTGTGTCTCCCTCTGCCTGTCTTGGGCCACCTGTTGAGGTGTTGGCTTTGTTCTCTGACAATTGGCGACGTTCCTTCACATTTTCACTTGTCCTAACTTCACCCCACACGTTGAGCGAGTTCCCTGTGTTCAGATTCCCAGGAGAGATCACCTGTCACAGCGGATCTTTTTGAGTCACTCATAGGTTAC
Organism: Ailuropoda melanoleuca; assembly: GCF_002007445.2. Taxonomy (NCBI): domain Eukaryota; kingdom Metazoa; phylum Chordata; class Mammalia; order Carnivora; family Ursidae; genus Ailuropoda; species Ailuropoda melanoleuca. The sequence continues at coordinate 69,383,647 of NC_048230.1, read as the reverse complement.
AAGTACCTTCCTCAGTCCTGTGAATTGGGTGATAAAGGTGTGGCCACTTGGGCTGGTCTGTCTGGTGTGGGACTTTGTTCCAAAGTCGGGCACGTACTCTTCTTGATCCTACTTTCTCCACCTGAGAAATACCCACTCATCCTTAAGCTGCTGTTCTAGTGTTGGCACCTCTGAGAAGTATCTGATCAGCTTACTGCTCTTCAGAAATTGCTCATTCTCTCTTCTAGGCAGGAAATTCGGTCCCATCATCACAAAGGGGTTTGGGCTCTCCCTCCGTCTTTACATGTTCCTCAGAGTCTCAGGCCTGCTGGAGTCCTTACTGAAAATCCCAGTTCACACCACCAGTTCTCCAACATAGCCTCCATCAAACCTACCCTGGGCTTTGGCTCCAGGTTTTGCTGGAGGATAGAGGCTGGGCTTGAGACTGTGCTCAGGCTAGATTACCTTGGGTATGGAATCACCCAGGAAAGTCTGTGTTGTCTCATGGCACCCTCCCTGGGCAGCCCTCCTGCCTGCCATTGGCAGGCTAGCAGTCTGAAGCCCGAGTGTGGCTCTATGTTCCCAGGCTGTGCAGGGCCCTGACTAGCCAGCCCATAAGGCAGCCAGAGTTCTGGACCCACAGCTAGGCCAAATGCCCCCATCCCTGCTGGCCATTACCTCTTGGTGTGATGTAGAGCAATGTTTCTGCCTTTTTGGAGCTTTAGCTGCCCAGTGGGATCTCAGTCCCCAAATGTGTGCCTGCCTGGGACCCTGGGCAGCAGGGAGAGAGAGGGTAGAGGCTTGAGGCCTTCAGTCTCTGAGAAATTCAGTGCTGGGGTGAAAAATAGCCCCTTGGAACTTATTCAAAACAAAGGCTTCAGTCTGGAGAGCTAAAGAAGGTGTCCAGCAGAAGGGGCTAGGTCCCACAGGGAGTGTCCCATCTCTCCTGAAGAGCCCTCAGTGGAACATACCCCTCCAATCCCTGAACTCAGTTCTTCTGCACAGAAGGCCAGAGCCAAGTTCTAGCATGTCCCTATCTTGTACATTGCTCTGGACTGGAACTTGGGCAGAGTGCAAAGAAGGGGTTTTGGACCTTGGTGGGCTTGACACGGAGCTGGCACCGGTTTCCTGTGTCGCCAGAGCCTAGTGCTTTGTGCCGATGGCACCGTAACGTTTTCAGACTCTACAAGGCCTTACTCAGTAGTGCTTGACTGAGACACTCACTTTTCAGTGCTTGACATTCAGGTAGAACAGGAGGGGCTGTGGGCTTCTGTTAGTACGTTAGGCAGAAGAGCAAGCAAGACCCCTTCCAGGGGAGGAAGCATCTGCCCTGAGGCCCTGCCTAATCACCCTGGCATCAGGATATATCCTAGACATCCTGGTGCTCCGGAAAAGCTCCTGAATTACTTAGCCCATGGGAAAGCTTGAATGGAAAATTCACATCTGCAAAACCCTGCACATACCTGCCCATCCTCCCCATGTCTGGGACAGGAGAGACCTCTCGCATTCCATTGCTCATCGGTTTTTGTTTGTTCAACTTCTGAAAACCAAAAGGAGATGGTGAAGAAATGTGATACTAGATTGTGCCCAAAGGACTTATATTCCCTAGGTGTTCTGAAGATCTGAAGCCTCATTTGTGATCCTGGCAGCTGCCTTGAAGGAGTATCACAACCAGTGGGTTTACTGGATTGTGAGTCAGGACTTTCCTTCCTGTACTGCTGCCAGTAATGTTTGTAACTCTGGGCAAGTCTTGTTCCTTGCTAGGTCTCTGTTTCCTCATCTGTATGAAGGGTTGGCCTAGATCAGGGACAGTAAATGGGCCTTATATCAGTTATTAACTTGTATAACAAACCCACTCCAAAATTCAGTACCTTTAATAAACATTTATTAGCTTCTGATTGAGTGGCTTGGCAATTTGGGCTATGCTCAGCTGGGCGGTTCTACTTACCTCATCTGGGCTTTGATGTGGCTGAAGTGAGCTGGCAGATTGGCTGGGGGCCCATGGGTCCCAGATAGTCTCACCCACTTGTCAAGTGGGCATCTAGCAGGCAAGACCAGGTAAGCCCCGAGACACAGGTGCTCCTCAAGTTCCTGCTTGTGTCGTGTTTGTCAGCTTCTATTGGCCAAAGCAAGTCACATGCCTAGGTCCAAACTCTTAATTTGAGGAGCTTCAAAATAGGGCCACAATTTGTTTTTAATCCCTCTCAGACCTTATTTCATTTGCCATCCGGAATGTTTAGTAGCAGCTGCTGGAGTGCTTTTTGAGGATTTGGGAGTTTTTAATAGTTTTTAAAACACGCTTAAGAAATAATGACATGATAATTTGATCTTTTTTTTAATGTGTGAGGAGTTGAAATGTGGGTGAGTATCCAGTATCAGCCAGCACTGGCCAGGTCATTTCTTGTCCCGTTAGGACACGCTATATTTTACTGTGGACCATTTGATGAGACCACAGAAATATGGAAGGTAGAGCTGGGCAAAAGATTCTGATCAGGCATCCTGGGTTTGAATTCCATTTGGGCCACTGATTAACTTTGGACAAATACAAATCCTTAACAGCTGTGGCCACACAACAGTAAACCACTTCCTGAATATCTGCTGTGTAAAGGCACATTTTATATTTATTTAATCTCTGTAACCACCTTTGAGGTGTATGTAATATGAACTTTTGGTTACAAGTTGTAGAAACTGAACTCATACGTGCTTAAGCAGGAAGTAGTGTACTGTTTCGCAAATACAAAGGTCTGGGGATAGTCCTTCAGTCCCAGTGGGACCCAGGGGGGTTCAAGAGTCGTCATCAGGAATCTTTTTCTCTATTCCTCAGCTTTGCTTCCTCTGTGGGCCTTGTTCTCAGACAGGGTCTCAGTGGTGGCAGAGCATGGCCACAGGGCCTCTGTGTGGAGGGGGAGGGGAGAATCTCCAGAAGGAAGATAGAGGAGTTCTGTGGCTAGAAGGGAGGTTTGGGCTGAGAAAAACAGGTCTTCATTGTGTAGATGTGAAGGTTCTAAAACTTGGCCCTGTTGAGAGCTGGTATTTGTATCCTCTTCCCTTTATCTGGGCTCTGGCTGAACAGAATACGTGATGGTGATGCTGTGCCAGTCTCACAGTTCTCTTCCTAAGAACTAGCAGTTTCCACTTTTGTGTCTCGAGACTCAGCTACCATGCTGTGAAGAAGCCCAGACCACATGGCAAGGCCTGACAGCCCCATGTTCCAGCTGTCAGCCAGCAGCCGCTGTCAGACATGAGTGAGGAAGCCTTCAGGACGAGTCCAGCCCAGCTACTGAAAACCAAGTAAGAATTGCCTAGCTGACCCCAGTCAAAGCCCAGCACCATGAGGGAGAATAATCAGTGATTGTCATTGTTTTAAGCTACTAAGTTTTGGACTAATTTGTTCTCTATCAGTAGATAACCAGAACACAAACTGAGGCTCAAAGAGGTTAAGGAGTTTGCTCTACTTTAGGGGGACTGGGTTAAAAGTGTAGGCTTTTCGTGTTGAACTGAGTTCTGATCCAGATTATTTGTTGTGTGGCCTTAGGAAAATCAGTTAACCTCTCTGAGCCTCATCTTCCTCATCTGAAAAGCAGAAAAGAACATTGTTAGTATGACAATACCTAATGAAGGAGTTCATTTATTACTACCTAATTCAGATTCAGGTGATTTTCTCTTAAAAAAAATAACAGACTGTAATTTTCTTTCCTCTTTTTCCCCCTACTTTATATTCACTTTGTTCCAAAATATTTCAGACAGCTTACAAAGAGAAAGTCAATAGAATATTATTTAATAGAATATTATAAAAAAGGAGGCAAAGGAAAATATTAGCAAGCTTTTTCCCCTACATCTAAAAGTTACTGCAGTCAAAAGTAGTGTGTCCGTCTGGTCACTAAGCCTGTGGGGCAAGCCCAGCTGGCCTTCCTGTGTATACGAATGAATGGACACCTGCCTCCTCTGACTGGTGAGTGGCCCCTGGCGCACATGTCCCCCTCCCTGCATCCCTGCTTCAGTCTGCCCCAAGGGGGCCCAGATAATCAGGGTGTCCTACAAAGGTGCAGGAGTTCCATCTTGTTTGGGCAAGTGCATGGGTTTGGCTTTTCCAGGTGCGTAGAACAGAAACTGACAGGGTTACCCATTCCCACTTTCTGACCTGGACCCCATTTCTTGCCCATCCTCTAGTCCCCTCTTACCTCTAAAACCTATCTGCAGTGTTTCCTCTACCCCCTGCACAGCCCAGGATCCAGTTCCCTGGCCACACAGGAGCTAAGGCCAGAGTGTCTCATTCATTCTTGCCCATAAAGGTTTTATAAAGGAATATGTGACTTGGTCAGTTAAATAACTATGGAACATATGCAGACAATTCAATCCAGCATCTACCTTTGTGGGTTTTTTTTTTTTTTTTAAGCTCCACACCCAGCGTGGGGCTGGAAATCATGACCCCAAAATCAGGAGGCACATGCTCTTCCGACTGAGCCAGGCAAGCACCCCTACCTTTGTGTTCCTAATTATATGCCTCCCCCGCCCACAACCCCGCCTGCAGCATTTGACTCTGTAGAAAGAGGGATATAACACATACACGTTAGCATTTCCTGGGTGCTAAATTCTTTAACAAGGATTGCCTTCATCTTATTTAAACCTCACAACAATCCCCTAGAGTTGGAGATATTCATCCCGAGTTACAGGTTGGGAAATTGAGACCTTGGTTGAACAGTTTGCCCAAGATCATGTCTTGGCAGTGAATCTTGGCTTTGCAGAGATGGAGGCAGGATGCAAACCTGGGCAGTCCTTTCCCACGTACCTGTCACAAACTGACCCAGAAATTCCTCTCCTACTTCTTGGGACAACAGTCTCTCCTGGCTCTTCCTCCTCCTCTCTACACTGTTTCCTTTGCTAATTCGTCCTCTTATGCCAGTACCCCGACCCTCTTTTTTCTGTACAGCTTCCTGCCTAACAGTCTATGGCTTCAGACTCCACAGTACTGCCTCCCCATCTCCAGCTCCAACTCAGTCAAGCCCTGCCCTGTCAGGCCACCAGTATTTTTCTTCACGAGTCCTCATCTTGGGGAATGACACCACTGTCCACCTACTGCCCATGTCAGCATTTTCTCCCAATCATGTCATGTTCATTTTCCATCCCACTGCCTTAGATTAGGCCCTTCTTTATCTCTTACTTGAACTTTTACAGTAACCTCCAAGCTAGTCTCCTGATGCTTACTTCCCACGTCAGTCTTTACCACCATCAGTTATTCACTGCCCAGTTGGTAGATTCTAGACCTCGTCCTCTTTCCACCTCAACATCTCCCATCTCCCAATCTGACACCTATTGTCAAGGCACATGGAACTAATTGTGGGAATTATCTGGCTTCTGTGCCTTTACAGCTGCTGCTATTTCCTCTACCTGCAATGGTCTTTGTTCTCTTCACTGGGCTCATTATCTGTAGTTCACCTTACTGACCTGAGTTAGCACTGGCCCTTCCACTAATGCTAGTTGTATCACCATTCCTCTTACCAGATTATATTTACAACTGGTTTGCTCATTTGTCATCTTCACTAAACTATATGCTCCTGGAGGGTAGGGGACTGACTGCCTTTTGTTGCAGGCATTCAGGTAGTAATACTTCTGAACATAGGACACTGTCCCTGAGAGGCAGTGTTACAGGGGCAGAGCATAGGCTCTGGAGCCGAAATGCCTGGACCTGCAGCCTGGCTCCCCACTTACCAGCTGTGTACCTCTTGGGCAAGTTGCTTATCCTTTCTGAGTCTATTTCCTCTTCTCTAAAATGGGGAGAATAGTTTACCTTCCTCAAAGGGTTGCTGTGCTGATTGAAGGAATGAAAAAGAAAAACACTAGAACGGGGTCTGGCACAAAGTTGGGACTTTGGTAGTACTAGCCACTTACCTACAGGATTATTTAAGAATATTTAGGAATAGCTCAGAATTATTTAAGAATATTTGTTATTTAAGAATATAATAAAACAAATTTTAAAAAAAGAATATGGGTGTCTGGCCTGGCTGGCTCAGTTGGTAGAGCATGTGATTCTCAGTCTCAGGGACATGAGTTCAAGCCCCATGTTGGGCATGGAGCCTACACTTAAAAAAAAAAAAAAAAAGGTTTAAAAGATAGTAAGAATACCCCAGATTCTGGGCAGTGGTAGTCACTAGTGAGTGCACGGATGTATCTGGGACTGAAAAATCATAATTCTCAGAGGCCAAAAGAGTTAATGATACTGAAGCTGTTGCTCACTATGTGATCAGGTTTGGCCAGCTTCCCATGTAGGATTTTGGCTTACTTTGTTTCTGGTCTATTTAAAAAGCTCAGGAAGGGGCGCCTGGGTGGCTCAGTCAGTTGTTATGCCTCTGACTTCGGCTCAGGGCGTGATCCCAGCTTCTTCCTCTCCCACTCCCCCTGATTGTGTTCCCTCTCTCGCTGGCTGTCTGTCAAATAAATAAATCTTAAAAAAAAACCAAAAAATAAAAAAAACAAAAAAAAAAAAAAAAAGCTCAGGAAAATCAGCTGATAATTTAAAAAGAGGCTATTAAAATGTTAAGTGTTTAGTATGAAGAATATCCATTAATACTTACTCTTAACAGCTTGTCCTCCAGTAACTTCCAGTGTTGTCTTAATAAAACGGAACCCAAGCTTAAATCAAGGGACAGTGATGAGAAGGGTTCAGGAATATTTTGTTGTCAGGGAAGGTTTGAAAAGACAGGAGCCATGGCAGCCACAGGGGACCCAGCAAGTGTTTGGTCCTTTCTTCTCAAAAAGCACCATTAATGCGACTATGCCTCTGTTGCATGTTGTTGGGAGAGTTTGACGCTCCTATGGCCAAGGGTGGCAGGGTTTATCAGGATCTGAGACAGACAACCATCCCAAGAGCAGTCTTTAATGGGAAGCCACTCCCGACTGCTCGGAGTCCATACTGATAGCAGTCTTAAGAATTAGCAAATGCCCATCCAAGCACTGATTTAATAAACTATGGTATAACATGGATGGACTTCTTTGCAGTTTTAAACTACGAAGACTGTACTAACTTGGAAAAATGTTTTTGATAGTAAAATGTTGATAGGATTATGGGAATTAAGTTTGTAATTATAAATCCATCTTTTCAACTGAAAAAGATCACATGCTACAAAGCCCAGATTCTAAAAACACATTGCAAAATCTAATATTTTGTTGAAATGTGAAACCTTAGAATTGCCAAGGCAAAGGATCTGGGCCGGGGGAAGGTCAGATCAGAACTGGGGCCTCACATACCACAGAATTTCTTTCAAGATGTCCAGCCAAACATTTTTTTCTGCAGAACACTTACATTGCAAGATGTCTGGGTGGAGAGGGGTTATAAAAATCTACTTTTTCTTTTTTTTAAAGCACGAGAGACAGAGCAAGCATGAGTGGGGGTGGGGAGGAGAGAATCTTAGCATGGAGGCCGACACAGGGCTCCCCCATGAAGAGCTGGACACTTAACTGACTGAGCCACCCAGGAGCCCCCATTCTATGCTTCTTTTAAAGAAACCGAGGGGTGCCTGGGTGGTTCGGTTGGTTAGGTGTCTGACTTCGGCTCAGGTTGGGATCCTGGGATCGAGCCCTGCATTGGGCTCCGCTTAGTGGGGAGTCTGCTTGTCCTGTCCATGCTGTCTCTCAAATAAAAATCTTTATTAAAGAAACTCAAGTATTGGAACACCAACAACTTGCTAGATTGCTTGCTCTCAGGACGTAGGGGTGAATGAGTGAACAAAACCCCTTGTTCTCGGTTCCTATATTATGGTGGCCTGGGAGGGGAAATAATACTTTACATTCAGTGGGCAGTGGAAATGTGGGAGTGAGCCAGGATGGGGTCAGAAAGAACATGCACATCAGCATACTAAAGACTTGGCTTAGGCAGTCACAGAACCTGTTTATCTAGTCTCAAACTTTTTTTTTTTTTTAAACTAATCTACCAGTGGAACCCTTCTTTTTTTCCCTTTTGCATAATTAGGAACACTCCTCAAGACTGTCTCCTAATGGAAATGGTCTTGTTTGGGAAAGGTCTTGTTCCCTTTTCACAACCAAAACCTGGCTCTTGATCAAAAACCCTCAGTTGCCTTTTGTTTTGTCACCCTATAGAAGGTTCCTTGCAGCTGAGCTGGTTGCTGTGAGGCAGTAGAGACAGAAGAAGCTGATGCTACTGTGAATAGGTAACTTAGGGCAGCCCAAAATTGAGTGGGTTAATAGTTAATTCAACTTTAATCAGACAGTCTTAAGAGGATTATATCAGTCCAGAAACTGTTTTGAGAATGAAGTTAAAATTGGGTTGAAACTGCAACAACTGTGTGCAAACCTGTCACAGAGGTAGAAGGTAAAATCCTGTCTTCCCTAAGGGGTCCCACTGAAGTAAAAAGAAATGAAACACATAGGTACACACAAAAGCAATGGAGGGCTAATTACACAAGAGGCACTAATCCTTGCTTTATTCACGCAGTAATATCGGACATTGGGATTGTGTGGGCGTAGATACAAAAGAAGGAAGATGGCATCATAAACAGTTGAGTTCATCAGGGCAGTGGTGGCAGCTCAGCCAGTGTGTGGTCTCCCTGGGACCTACTCTGCTCCACCATTTCATGGCCAAGGTGTTTTATAATTAAGGGTCACAGTGACTAAAAACAACATGGTTAAAACATTCAGGGCTGAGTGAGTGCTCCTGGGGCCACTTAGGAGTCTGGCAACGAGCACACGAGGAGCAGCAATGTGCCTTTATGGTCAGGTGTGTGCAAGGCAGGTCACAGCAGACACTGAATGATCTTTCTTTCTCCCTGTGCTGAATGGAGAAATAGCTTTCAGCCAAATCCTCAGGAGGCAGAACTGGAGGCACCAAAAGCACCACATAGGCACCATCACCTCGTGGTTTCTCATGGTCACACTGAAAAGCTACTTTTAATATAGGAAGCAGAAAAGCATTTGTAGTGGGTCTTTTTCAAACCCAGAACAGAAGTTGGGAAAAAGAAAAGCTTTCTCTAGCATCTTACTTTGCACTCAGTTCTCTGTATGGTACAACATGCCACACTGCTTCCTTACCAACAGATGCCCAACTAGCGTTTTTCTCAGTGTGCTGGTTACAAGATACTTAAGGGCTGTTTCTAAGATTTTTTTAGTGGCCAGTAAGAAAGAAAATTCGGACCGGGGCAGGGGGGAGGGGGTGGGTACCTAGCACCTTGTATTCCCCTCATGTGTAACAGCTGGAGGACTTGGCAGTGAGGTAGTAGCAACAATCCTCACATAATGAATTCAAATCTATGTAATCATTCCGTGGACACTGAAAACAGGCTGTCCTCCCCAATCTCATGTTTCAACCACCCTCTCATGTGAAGCTTTATCTCAAGAGAAGCTGAGAAGAAAAAAGGCTGCCCAGCTGAAGCACCTGCCACTGTCCAGTTTCTCAGGATGAGGATATAGAGACCTCACAGAGCCCAGGCACAAACTGTTTTGCTGAATTCATTAAGCACAATTTTTATAGAAAACTGAAGGACAAACCAAATTGAAAGAATCACTGTTATAATAACTTTAATTTATCTTGCATTTTACATAAGTCTATGAACGATTTTAAAAAAGCACCGCCTTACCCCATCATGTTTTTCTGACAGTTGTTAAAGTAGGCAACGAGTATGTCAACAGCTTGAGCATCGGCATCTTGCAAGGATTTCAGACCAACCAGCCACACACCAAAGAACCTGGCAGCTTTTCTATCTTGTTTTTAATACAGTGGTATTTCCACTCTGATGGTAAACCCGTCCAGCCAAATCTCCACAACACACTTTGCAAAATCAGTGGTGGTTAGCCAATTAGTTAGCTTTGGCACGGAGCTGTGCTCGCTTGCCTGTGACAGCCTGGAAGCCAGTTTTGATGCTGGCAACAGAGCATCGAGAATGACAAGTTTCGCACTGTAAGAAATAGAGTCGGGTGTCCTTTTGCAGGATTGTGTCCGGTGATCGGCACGTGTGACAGGTAACGTATTCCTCTGCAGGAAAAACAACATATGGAATTACCTGGCGGCTGCAGTGAGCCAGAGGTTTCTCCCCTCTGAAACTTCTACAATGAACTCCACAAGCCAGGCTAGCACCCAGACCAGGGAAAGCTTTAGCTTAACTTTGATATTCTAGGGGTAAAAAGACACAAGCTGTTTGCTGTGATGCTTCAGGTACTAAACCAAGGTTTGTGTCCAAGGAGGCAGGGATGATTGCCAGATGCCATTCCTAGTTCTGTCTACAGGACAGCCACTCAGAACTCATTAGCTTTCCTAGGTGGGAATACACCTGCTAATTTTAAGTGATTAGGAGGATGATAAAGGCAGGCCAGGCCTAACTGCAAAGAGATTTCCCTGACTTGTCCTTCAGCCTAGAACCAACAAGGAGCTTAAGAAATCCAAACCCTTTTTCTCCATACCCCTAAGCAGCTGCCAAGAGTCCCCTTGCTGTCCCATCCTCCCATCATTTGCCCTCATCTTTGAAGGTCAGGATTTCTAGCTTCATTAAAAAAACGTGTGCATCTCCCCCAAAATATTGAGAACATTTCAGAGTGATGTAATTATACACTTACTGATATATCTTCTCAAAACATTTTCTATCTGTTTCTGTTGGAATCTTCCTTTGATTACAAGTTGATTATTACCATCTATAGAACCACTATGAGAGAAAAGAAAAGTATCTCCATTACTGTTGTGTCCTGTAAGAAACCAAATTCCAGGACCTATTTAAAATATATTCAGTGGCCCAGGCAAGTTCTGAAAGCAGTGCTATACTACCTGATCTTTCAAAATTTATTTTTAAGTAGTTGATGCCTGATGACGTACTCCTATTTCCTAACATTAAGTCCAATTTCAACCAATTAAATCTCCAGTGACAAATCAGATTCAGGATGAAGGCTAACAAACTGATTCCTCAACTGGTGTGATGGCTTATTCATCCAACAGAGGAAAAAGACACTTCTACTGAATGTATACCATGTACAAGGCAGTGAGGGGATCTATAATATAAAAATAGGAAGGACCAAATTCTAAGCACCAAATGTTTTGATTCAGTCAGCGATTTGATGAAAATATCCTAAAATGGGTTATGGTAATGGCTATTCAACTATGTCAACATATTAAAAACCATTTGTACATTTAAATGTGTGATTTGTATCTCTATAAAGCTGTTACCAATAAAGTACAGTTGGAATCACAGGTCACATATTGTCAGTGGTGCTTAAAGAGAAACTTTTTGAAAAGAAGCTGCTGACCAACACTTTTGATAAGGTAAAGCTCTGTGCTAGATATTATCATTTGTTACAAATCACATCGTGAAACAACAAAGTTCAGCCAGGTAGCATTAAATTGATATTTGCTTTGCATCTCATAAAACTGACTTTTGTAAGAACCTCTCCTGTGATTCTCCTTTAACTATAAGGCTTTATTATCATCCTCCATGGACTGTAACCCTTAATCTCCAGGCTACGGTGATTCCAGTGCTTGATGTAGGAAATTTTCCCCATTTACTGTCAAAAAGAAATTGAATTTTCTCAAAAACCCCATAATATTTAGCCCACAGACCATAAATTCACTGGTCACAACTTGTTATAATATTCCACCTCTACAAAAAGTGTAAAAGTGTAAATTATTCTGAGAAGTAGGATAGGACACTGCTAGCTTTTATTCCTTCATTAGTTTATACAAATTAAAAATAATGTAACAAATTTACATTTAAAACAGTTCTACAACAGAGCTTTCTATCTAGCACTAGTTAAATAAATTACTCCTTAACCTCAAATGCCGTCAATTCCAACAAACTGAGTTTTAAAGTAGGAAGACACTTGAGTAGGAAGACAGCAGAACACCTTAGTTATCTCTGTAAGCCTTTAAGGGTTCAAGCTCTAGAGAGAGACAGGCAGAGCTGAGTTTACTATCTCGACTATGCTATTAACTAGCTATGTGACCAACTCACATGAATCCTGTAAGACGGGTAATATTAATTTCCACTTACAGATTATTGTAACAACTGAGTACCCCAAAAAGTGCTTGGCACAGTACCTGGCATACAGTAGGCACTTAGTATGTGTTCATCATCATCATGCTCTAAGTCTGTGTTAATTATTTTTAAAGGGACTTTTGGATTCCTAGTACTTATGGTCATACTCATTGGGATGGGCTCCGTGGGATAATGGCCTCCCTTAATGGGGATAGACTGGCTTCGTGCCTTCAACACGTGAACCCTGAAAACAGGGAAATAACTAATTATAGTTCTCTGTTGCGGTGTTTTCTCCTGTGCCACTCTACAACCTATTTCTTCGATAGCCGATTAACAATTTAGAAAATAAATTCTGGCCTAAGAAAATGGTTTCCTCTGAAGTCTATTTGCTCCATAAGAAGACCCAAGAATATTGACAGGAACACCAGGAGGCCTGTATAGACGAGCCACTTTTAACTTTGTTCCCTATTCCTAAGCAGCTAAGCTCTCAGAAATGATTTTCCTCCCTCCCTGGCCTAAAAGTTCCTCTGATTATCATCATCATGTGAATGTTTTTCCTAAGGGTGTTATGTATCCTTTTCAAGTTATGAGACGTTCTTTTAAAATATCCAGTACTATGATCTATAATTGTACATAAATGTGAATATAGTTTCTTACCTTGTACCCAATTCAGCCAATAAAAACGCAAGGAGATGTTTGGGCTGACGATGTAATCTAAAAATAAAGTGGAATATATAAACTTTATCCTTCATTGGAAATCTTACCAAGTGTCTAAAAAACCATCCTGTTCACTGTTTTTATCTGTAATTACTCAACTATTTGGTGAATTTTAGTGCCTAGTTCATCAAGTCCTGAAATAACACCAACTTTAGAGGTTAACCTCTTTTTCTGAGAAAGAAGGTGAAGGGATCAGAAAGAGATACACAGATGTCCTTGATTGTAACTGTAAAACCCTCTTTCTAAAGAAGGAAAAGATCTGGGGGCGCCTGGGTGGCTCAGTCGGTTGTGTCAGACTCTTGATTTCAGCTCAGGTCATGATCTCAAGGTTGTGAAATCGAGCCCCTCGTCGGGCTCCATGCTAGGCATGGAACCTGGCTGGGATTCTCTCCCCCCCTTTCTAAAAAAAAAAAAAAAA
>NC_048230.1:69286541-69370465 GCF_002007445.2 Ailuropoda melanoleuca | reverse complement strand
TCCCCCCCTTTTTAAAAAAAAAAAAAAAAAAAACCTTTCAAAAAGAAAAAGATCTGATGCACATGTAAAGGTCAAAATACACAAAACCTAGGCAATGGGACACTTGGCTGTTCTGCTAAACCCTATGTCTGTCTGTTTGAAAATTTTCATTAACAAAAAAGGGGAACAATATATAGGGAAATATTCCATGGTAGCACAAGAGCAGAAAAATTGAAAACAGCTTAAATATTCAACTGAGGAGCAGTTATCATATATCCACTCTATCCTGCTTTTAGAGCAAGACAGGTCTCTATATACCACCCACCCAACAAGTACACAAAGTAAAGAGCAAATACAGAGCAATGCCATTCAGTATTTAAACTTTGCAATTCTATTCACTCGGGGAACATCTGGGTGGCTTAGTCAGTTAAGCATCTTGACTCTTCCTTTCAACTCAGGTCATGATGTCGGGTCCCGGGTTCAAGCCCCACATTGTTGGGGAGTCAGTTTCCCCTCTCCCTCTGCTCCCTGCCCCCACTTGCACGCTCTAAAATAAATTTTCTCTAAAAAAATAGTTCTATTACTTGGCATTGGTTGAACTTGTTCCAATAACCAGGTACTACTATTACAATTTTTAAGTTACTCTTTCCCAAAGTGTAGTGAGGGTTGGTGAAAACAGAACAGGTAAGCTCCTACATTGCTAGTGGTAGTATAAATTGGTAGGAGCTTGTTGGAAAGCAATTTGCCACAAAAATAACCCATTCCTTTTAATTTGGCAGTTCCACTTTGGGAATTTTTGCCCTAAGGCTCTATTCTGAATTATGTCAAGATATGTGTATCGGGATGTTTCCTGAAGCTTTGCCACTGATCATGAAAACTCAGAAGCAACCATATCCAACTAAGGAACTGTTAGATATGTTGTGTTGCTATTCAAAACATTTCTGAAGACTGATGATATGGGTAAAAGTTTTGCGATACACTGAGAAAATTCTGTTAGAAACCAGTATGATACCAATGTATTTTAAAATATCTACATGCACAATACTAGCTAAACATAAAAGTATTAAATTATGATTATCTCTTAATGGAGTTATCTACAGATGATTTTTCATTTTCTTCAGCATGCCTGTATTTTCTAGTTTTGCTCAAATAAAGAGTATACTACTGTTGTCATCAGCCAAAAGCCTAAAACCTTTTAAGTAATGCCTATAATGAAAACAAGTGATTATCTCAGGGTGGTAGAATTTTTAGTGATTATTCTTTTGTGTTCACTGTTTCGCCTTTTATCTGCAATAAGCATGTATCACTTATGAAACTGAGTAACAAACAGTAGATAGATAAGGTCTGGTGCCCCGAAGAGCCTGTCAGAAAAGATGTAGCTGAGCTATGAGAAGTGCCAGGCCCAGAGAGTGACCTGGGGGTGAGATACACATGGAATGTGATGGTCATTAAGATCTCATCGACCATGACTTGCCAATGAGCATCCAAAGAAGAGGCACCAAATTCAGCTGTTGTCCCGGAGCTCACTTTTGCAGTTGTTTGCCAGGCCCACCCCAGCCTAATGAGCTTTTCTACCTCCTTGGGCTCCCCAGGCTCCTGTCTGAGGACTATATTCAACCTCCTCCCTCTTCACTCCATCTGGTTATGATCCACTCTCGGGTCAGCATGAGTTGGCTTCTCTCACCTTTGGATGCCTGATAAAACAAGCCCTGAGACCTATGAATAAGAAGAACTGACAGACGTTAACTGTGACCTCCCTCAAACCAACCCTGACACTTGTGCACTCTTTCCTTCTTCCTACAACAAACTGCACAATAAGGATATTTAACATATCCTCCTCCGAGTAGCTGGTATTTGGGGTGGAGGACTCTCTATTAACCAACTTACAGTTTACAGATATCTGTAAAGTTGACAAAAGAAGTTTTCTTTGTTCCTACTCGGACGACCTGTGGAGGTTTCATGACAAATTTCCTTTTCTCTCCAGCAACCATATCTGGATTCTTTTCCCTCATAATGTTGAATACTCGATTCAGTAGCTAGAGAGAAACAAATGGTATTCACATACATTCTTATTAATAGCAGGAGTATAAAATTCCCACTTGAGTCACTGTTTTATCTTCAAGCAAAGCAAACATCACTTTTTACTAAACACAGTCCTCGCTTTGGCAGCACATACACACTTCTTTGCTAACACACACAACTTATCATGTCTACATGTTCTGGCAGCACCTTAAGAATAGCACTCAATTCTCAAGCAGGATCTGGTCCATTAGGGATGCTCAGCGATACTGAGTTCAAAGCTGAATGAATGAAGGAATGAGCCCTACTAACTTCGCTATTTCTATGGGAAAGTATATCATACATGGAAAAGTAAGATTCAGGAAAGTCCAAACAAACTAACTCAACTCACCCTGGCCCTAAATTAAGGTACCCCCTTCCTCTACTGCTCTCCCAATTAAGGGGCTCCATGTCTGCAGAAGTTCATGGATTCAGATGGAGCAGTGAATACCATAATACTGAACTCTGGGCACTGGAGGGCATCAGGCAGCCCAGCGCACTGATTGTGTGACCTCCCCGGGTCTGTTTCACTATCTGCTCTTCAATGGCCCTTCCAATTCAGTATGGCAATTTGCTCTTCAGGAGTGCTTGGGTGGCTCAGTTGGTTAAGTATCCGACTCTTGATTTCAGCTCAGGTCTTGATCTCAGGGTCATGAGATGGGAGCCCGGGCTCCACACTCAGCAGGGAGTCTGCTGGAGATTCTCTTTCCCTCTGCCCCTCCCTGCACACTGCACATGCTCACTCTCACAAATAAATATTAAAAAATAAGTAAATAAAGATCTTGTTCTTTAATTCTAGCAAACATCTTAGCCCCTTTTCATAACAAAATTTACCTTACCTCCTCATATGTGTAGTCTCTTTCTGAGCCTGCCCAAGCAGGACCTGTCTGGTTACTGAATGAGATACCATCATCTTTTTTGCTGTCTTCATCTTCTAAAGCTACAGATAATAAAGACCGTAAGAATGAGGGGTAGGCAGTAACAAAGTGGGGGGGGGGTGAAGCAGATCTAGAGAAATGAAAGCTTCAAAGACATTTGTCTTCCCTCCTGCATAAAAGCGTCAAGGCTCACAAACAACCTGTTACTTCGTCAAGACAGGGATGTTACAACTTTCATAAATAACCCTTAATAGAGACCTCTCTAATTAGAAATTCGTGATAACAGACACACTGAATTATTTCTTGATTTAACAAACACAAGATAACATAACGCACTGGGATAACTAGAGGAAAAAAATCCAGCTGTTTTGAAGCGCTTAAGAAATATCCACATCCATAAAAATCCATCTGCTAAACTCAAGTTCTCTAAAGAACTTTAGTACTTAGAACTAATAAAACAGCACTTTTAACAAAAAAATGAAAAAAAAACCTTTTTTGAACATCATTTAAGATCTAGTTACAGCTAGTATAATCCCAGTTGCCAAATTCTTCCCCCATGAAATCTTGAACTGTCATTATCAAGTTAGATATCCTTTCCTTTCAGTTTCCATTATCAGGCAATGGAAATAAGGAGAACAGAAAAATAAGAAAGGTCATCAAAGAGACTAGGCCAAAGTCTTGAGTAACCTAGAAATGAGCTGCCGAGCCCCAACTGAGCTGCCAAGCCCCAATATTACCTTCATCTTTCTCTAGTACTTCATCCTCGTCTGGGAACTTAACGTTCTTCTTTTTCTTCTTTTTATTGCCAAGCATAATGTCAAGGTCATCCTCTGGTTCAGCTGGTTCTTGGATATCACTTTCAATCTTCAGATCCTAAGAAATCGAGATAAGAATCAACATTTTGATACTAGGACTATTTTTTTTAAATGACATGGGCTGACATTTTGGAGGAAAATAAATATTCATAATTGTAGTTATAGATAAGCAATGTCTCTCACAGGTGAACCAAACTGGCTCAGAAAGTCTGTCATTAAGGGGCACCTGGGTGGCTAAGTCAGTTAAGTATCTAAGTCATGAGCCCTATGTCCGGCTCTGTGCTCAGTGGGGAGTCTGCCTGTCCCTCTCCCTGCTCGTGCCCTCTCTCAAATACATAAAATCTTTAAAAAATAAATAAATAGGGGTGCTAGGTGGCTCAGTTGGTTAATCATCTGCCTTTGGCTCAGGTCATGATCTCAGGGTCCTGGGATCAAGCTCTGCGTTGGGCTCCCTGCTCAGTGGGGAGTCTGTTTCTCTTCTCCCTCTGTGCTGTTGCTCACTCTCATGTAAATAAATAAAATCCTAGAAATAAATAAATAAATAAATAAAGTGTCATTTAAACTGGAAGTTAAAACACCTTTTTTTTTTTTTAAAGTAGGCTCCACACCCAATGTGGGGCTTGAATTCACCACCCTGAGATCAAAGAGTCACATGCTCTTCTGACTGAGCCAGACAGGCACCCCTCTTTAAGACACTTTTGTGGCATCTTTTCCTTTATCCATCAGCCTCGAGATCTTATAATTATTGCTCATGTTTCCAAACCAGGCCACTTTCAAAATCACCTAGAAATCTTTAAAAGATTCCTATATCAGGACACCTGGGTGACACAGTCAATTGAGCATTTGACTCTTGGTTTCCGCTCAGGTTGTGATCTTGGGGTCATAAGATCAAGCCCTGCACTGAGCTTCACGCTCAGTGCACAGTCTGCCTGAGATTCTCTCTCCATCTCCCTGTCCCTCCCACTCATGTGAGCTCTCTAAAATAAATAAATAAATAAATAAAATTGTAAGGAAAAAAAAAAAAGATTCCTGCATCTTCTGGTTGACAATCTTCAGCAGGAACAGGGTTCAGGAGTAAAGAAGTTTCTAAGTATTCTGATGCAATCAATGGGAGTGTTTTTTTCCTCTTGACACCAAATACGTGTATTTTTCCCACAGCTATTGTCCAACTCTCTGACACTAACTAGGTGGCCTGTGATTCAATTCAATTCTAACACTACCCATGCTCAGTGACAGATTCTACAGGTTTAATGGCTCAGTATCACAAGACTGTCCTTACTTCAGAGGACAATGCAAGTACAGGGTAAATGTTTTACCCACATTTAATCTGCCTTGACTACAAATTCAGAACCCCCCCATTTAATAATCTGCTAGAACGACTTGGAAAAGCACTTTACTTAACTATTACCATTTTATTATAAAGGATACAATTCAGTAACAGCCAAATGGAAGAGATGCATAGAGCAGAGCAAGAAAAGGGGGGAGGGAGGCAGGTGCAGAGCCTTCTCTGGTTATACCACTCGCCCAACAGCCCAACATGTTCACAAACCCTGAAGCTCTCTAACCCCCGCTGTTGAAAGGTTTTATGGAGGTTTCATTATGTAGTCAGGATTAATTAAATCATTACCCATTGGTGACTGAACTCCAGCCCCCTTCCCTGGAGAAGTGTGTATGTGAAAGTTCTAATCCTCTAATCATGGCTTAAGCTTTCTGACAACCAGCCTCCACCCTAAAGCTATCCAGGAGCTCCCAGCCACTAGTCATCTCTCAAAGGACACTTTTATCACTCCAGAGATGCCAAGGGTTTTAGAAGCTGTGTGCCAGGAACTGAGGACAAAGACTAAATATTTATTTTTTATTATACCACAGTCAGCCTGGCACCAGACTGTGAAGAGGTCTTTGGGCATCATTTCAATAGATGACATCATGAAAGAGGGAAAAGGCAGAACCCAGAGAATTACAGTCACCTGATGAATGGATGGAGACAAGGTAAAGCTTGATTCCAAGATTAGCTGCTATAGTTATAGATGTAAACAGGGCACTAGAAATGAGTCAAACACCCCAGAGATCAGAAAGGGCCAGTCTCAGTCTCTAGTCTTCTAATCTCTCCATTCTTTCATCAGCTTATCCGGCTTCCCATCCTGAAGTGTGTTGTCAATATTACCTATCAACATCCATTTGTGCATGCCTACATCCTGAATTACTCTGACATTGGCCACTGTAATTTCATAAATCTTAGCAGAAAAATTGGAATAGCTGGGAGTAAATGACGTGCAGCCTTGAGATCCCAAATCCAGCTATATAGTCTCAAGGCCATATTTGGCCATCAAAAACCAATTAGCTCATGTGTATTAGCTAGATAACAGATAAACAAGAAAGCAGATATTAACTTAGTCTCTAAGATGACAATCATTAAACAAGAAACTTAAATATGCTGATATAAATTAGCACACAACAGCTAATTTATAGTCCTATACTATTTATTTACTTCATTCCAGTTAAGATCCACTTCCAAACTGAGGCAAAGACCCAGTGAAACACAGAAAACGGCACACTGTTTTTCAAGATTTTTCAAAAGCCCTGTGATGGTCTGAAAATGCAGGCAGACGAGTAACCCAATACCCAGTATCTTAAAAACACTTTAGTTTCAAGTTAAACTCCATGTCTTACCTGATGAGGATACTTGTAGTAACAAGCTATGCTATGCCTTCAATAGCAGAGAAAAAAGTGTTTAAGCACTTAGCAGAGCTTGTAAGTGACTCTTCAGGACAAAAGCTACTAGAGAAACTGACCAACAAAACCTTGTCAACCAAGACCTTCTATAGCACATGTGGTATGTCACCTTGTTACCCAGGATAGTTAAACCTCATTTGTTCAGTATAATCTGAATATTTCTTTGTTTCCCTACAACAGTAGAAGAGAAGAGAATCCCCAAACAGGGACAGAGTAAGATAAATCCAGGTAAAATCATCTTGTTCTAAAGGAGTCTAAATTATTCCTGAACTAAAATAATCTCTGAAAAGGAAAAATACCTTATTCATTTCAGTACCTTAGCAATTAGCACACAATGCCTGACTCACTGTTAATTATCAATACGTATTTGCTGAATTAACCAAGTTATCAAAATTGTGACATTGTTTCCAAAACTGAATGAATTACTGTATACATTTCCTATTACATGTGGGACACACCTTATTTGAGTTTGAGCAAATAAACTATTCACCAAAGAAAAACTGGGGTAGAAAACATAAAATGGGACAGTACATGTGTATGTGTGCTCTCATGCTTGCTCCTTCTCACTTGTATATACACAAAATTGCTATTATCCTGGATTTTTAAAATAAATGTGTGGGCTCTGCTCAAGATTCCTGAATAGGGTCTTAGAATAGAAACTCTAAGTAAGGGAATAACAGACTTTTAGCTCCTTCTTGATCCATCTTCCTTTTATCCACCTACCCACCTATGTATCTATCCTTGTTCAAAAGAATTTTGAGATATTTATATTGGAAACTGAGCCAGTAACAAGATAACCGCAAGGCCTTATGTCCCTAAAAGACCAGAGAACCCCATAAAACCAGCCTAAATGCTCCTGTTCTCCTACAGGCCATAAAATCATCAGCCACCATCCACCACAAGCTGGGGTTCTTTTTTTTGCTGCTCAGAGGAACACACATAAGTTTGTGTATCTTCAACATGCTACCAAAGTCTAACAGAAGAAACCATAAGAATATATGCTCCACAGGATTTCTCACTTATAGGAATCTCTCTCCTCAGCCAATCTCAGTGTGGTTAACGACCAAGGGCATTTTGTAATCATCTTAATAGCACGCAATACCATGTATAAAACTCAATTTATATTCCTTTAAACCATAATCTCTTTAAGATACCTAGTCAGACACAATCCCAAGAAAATGACCTTAACACTGATCAAGTACTTAATAACAAAAGCAAAGCTGTTAAGACACAAGACAAAAAGAAACATCAGCCATTAGCAACCTTTCAAGAGGTCAAATTTTACCTTCAATAAGAAAGCAATACTACCTTTACACCTTCTTCAGCTTCATCAATATCAAATATCTTTTTTGTTTTTTTCTTCTTTTTCTTCTGATTAAAGAAGTTCAAGTCATCTAAATCATCAGAAGCATCTAAAAAGAGATAATTAAGGGTAAAAATTATAACAACTAGCAGAAGGTACAGCACAAACCGAATTAAACCAACATTTCAGCTATTAATTAGTTAAGCCACCAGAATGGAAAGACTGGGTATTCATCAGTGCAGTGGTCTCTCTACAACCCAAGGTTACGGTTCTGGAAAAAACAATGGCAGGTCAAATTGAAGCTTTGTAGGAAAAACCTGGTTAGGGGACCATGTTGGGAATATTTATTTAGTAATCTGGCCATACCATGCCTCATTGTTCCCATGGCAAAATCAGAGTTCTCACACAATTACCAAGGCTCTCTAGTTTTATCTCTCCATTTCTGCCTACCCTCACAGCTACCAACCCGTAATTCCTGGTTCCAGTCCAACTGAACTACTTCCACTTCTTAATGCAGCATGTGTGGTCTCTTACCTAAGCCCCCATCAGCCCTCATATGGCACTTACCTTCATCTCACTGGATCTTGGTTAGAAGGAACTTCTACCAAGAAGCCTTCTCTAAGTCTATCCCCCAACTGGGTTTTAGGTGCCTCCTAAGTGTCTTGATAGAAACTTCTGTTACTCCAACAGAGGTACTAACTGGCTTTTCTATCTTCCTACGGCTACTATGGTGCTACACTTTTTTTCATCTAAATCCTAGTGGTTAGCTTATTGTTACTAAAATCAATCACTCAACAAAAGGCCTTATAAAGTATATGACATATCCACCGATAGCAATAATGGGTTTATTCAATAAGTCTTCCAACTGTCCTGCCCTACTGTACACTAAGAATATTTTAGGATCCCTCTGCTACAAAGTTTTTCAAGGAGTTATTTATGAATTCATTTTGTCTTATTACAAGAATGTCTTACTTTTCAAGTTTGTTTTAAACATGTATAAGACGCTTAGCACAAGCCAGATCTCAATGAATGTCAGTTCTCCCCATCGGTAGCAGTGTCTTATGTTCAGCAGACATGTTTCCAGGAACCAAACGGTGTCTATGTTAGAGCACAAGAGGGAATAACTAATGCTGGTGTCTAATCCAAACATTTTAGGCGGTAATTTTAATCTTTTCTATAGATTCTCAGATTTGCTAAGATACAAAACTGCCACTTCTGCTCCTATGTCTTTCTGCCTACACTCAAATACAACTACAATTAAAACGGGAAAAGAGACTGGACAAGTTAGACTGGAAAAACCAGGCCTGGAATGATGAGGTTTTGTCATCTCTGCAACTTGTGGATTTGGTAGGAATTTCTCTGGAACAAGTCTATCAGAAATCTGGCAAGATCCAGTGCACACAACATGTTGATAGTCTCAACTTCACTTACCAGGCTAAGAGGTCACCGTAGGCACAAAATCCAAAACACTCACAGAAGAGAACCAGGTCTCACAGGACAACAGTGGACTCTTTCATATCTACAACTCACCTTTTTTCCTACTGTCCTCTTCATCGGCTTCTACATCTTTGTCCTCAGTTGGCTCTGGTTCTACTTCTTTTGTTTCTGAGGGCTGAGTTTCTTCCGTCTGGGCATCCCCTTCCTCATCTAACATAAAAGGCTTCTTCTTCTTCTTTTTCTTCTTGCTCATAGTAGGATCAAAAATCATCTGTTTAAAAAAAAGAAAAAGGAACCAAGTGATTGTTTTTAAAGATACTCACATTCCAAATATGTTGTATACTCAAAAAGCATACTTGAAAGTACAACAATATATGGTACATTAAAGTACCAAAAAGGATTTTGCAAACACACAAAAAGTCCATCCAATCACCTTCCCTTATTAGGGGTGGGGGAGGGGTATGGTTTGGAAACAACACACCTGCCTTTAAATTTGTAGATTCTCACAAGATACAGCAACTTCACTTTTAAATTTCATGAGCAAATTTGGAGACTTTATAAATGTATTGTGGAACTTGGGAAGGGACCTTAGCAACAAATTATGCTATGTCCTTCACTTTATGGATGAGAAAACCAATGCCTCAGCAGCTTATACATGTTTTATTTATGGCTGGTTACCTGGGTTTGCTACGCCAGGAGACTGGACCTGATAAAAAATTAAAATAAAAATTTCTCCCATCCCCCCCCCCCCCCCAATTCAGACAAATCTTTAAGAAAATCCATCAGCAACCCTTCCTATAGCAAATCTCTAAGTAAGAGAAACTTCCATACAACCTTTTATTTTGCTTTTTGTTTCAGGAACATTAAGTTTTCTTAGTTATTTTAAATATAATGTCCACTAGAGAGTAAGTAAAAAACTATTACTTGTTTTAGACAACTTGTGTATACTGATCACTTGGGAAAAATATAGATTGCTATTGTAGACACAACAGTTTAACATTTAGAGTAGTTGCCTGGTAGAATGGAAAGAGGTCTTTGAAGTCAAGTAGAATTGGATTCAAGTCCCAAGTATTTTTCTCTAAGCCCTTACCAATCTTTGTCCAAATTTGACCATGCTTAAATTTAGGATTTTGCCCAATGATCTGTTGTGACAGAGTGTGAAAGAGAAGTATTTGAAAGCACAGGTCTGGAGTCCAACTAGACTGAATTCAAATCTGACTTTGGCACTTACTTGTACTACTCCAGGTAAGTTTTTGCCCTCTGCATGCCTCATTTGTAAAATGGAGATCAGTAGCAGAACCAAAAACAAACCTCACAAGATTATTGGGAGGATTAAATGAGTAATTAAATATAAAACACTTGGCACAGTGCCTGGCACAAAGTACTCAATAAGTTAGCAATTATTATAATTTACATAATGCTTTATAGTTCACAAAGCACGGTATCTCTTGATTCCTATCACTGAAATTTCATCAACTCAGGATGATCAAATTTCCAAGACATACCATGAAACTCAAAAACTTCCCCAAAATCGATTCCAATTAACTTAAATTTCTTTATGACCCAAGTACATTAGAGAAACTGAGCTACACTGAAACCAAACTAGGGTCTGTAATAAGGTAGGGTAGTTATTGTCCTCACCCAATAAAGAATAATCTGCAAGACATTCTAGAACATGACACAGCCTCATTTCAAAGATTTCCTCACCTATCTTCATAAAGATTTAATTGTGTAGCAAATGAATAATTCTGAAATGCAGTCAGTCTCAAGAACACTACTGAGCAAACTTAAAGAAGCGGATATAAAAAAATAAATAAAAAATAAGGAAGACTGAAGTAGCAGGAGGAAGTTCCCCACTGCTAACCTGTTAGGCCTTGGGTCACTGTACATGGAATGTTGCAATCTATTCCTGGGAGGTAGCCAGTTTACCCTCATTCCTGAAATATGGAGATTTGGCAAAAGGGCTGCACACCAGATGCTAGAAATTTGGTTGTCCTGCAGGGCTTACAATTTATTGCATTTTTCCCCCAAGTATCAAGTTCTGGAATATTAATTATCTTTTAACTATTCTGCAGCAAGACAGACCAAAGACAGGAGGGATTCTCAAATCAGAGGACAGCCTCACAGCTCTTACCCTCTGAAAAACATTTGTACTTAAGTCTACAGGCAAACAGTTTGGTTGTAGCCTTGTAAAGAGTAATAAACACGCAGGAATTATACACCGATATAATTAACATCTCTCACAATTACTGTCTCTGGATACTTAAGACATATAGTCACTGCCGCATATACTCACACCTCCTAGCAAAGTAAAGTTTCAAAATAAGGAAACCAGATCCCAAGATAGTGCCTAGGACAGGACTCCCCCATATACAAGGCCATGTCAGTCCTGAGTGAAAAAATGTTTTTGTTTTAAGATTTTCATGTCTGACTTACAAATTATATTCAAAATGTTTTATGAGACTAGTTTGGATTTGAGAAGCAAATAGTTGCTGACAGTACACTTATGAAAAACCACAGAATCTCTTGAGCTATTTTTTTTTTTTTAAGTCTACAACAAAGCTTTCAAAAACAGCTTCCCACGTTCAACTTCCCAGGTTGGGTTAGAGAATGCGAAAAAGCTTCATGAAAGTGGTAACCTACTCTCATCCATCAGGATTTACCCAAGATGATAACTTCATGGCCACACCACACCCAGGAAGCAAGTGTTACAAAACCTAGAGAAGCAAGGTGAGAACAAATGCTAAATACTGTCATCTCTGCTTGACAGGATCCTGGGAGATTTTTATTTCTTTGTATTCTTCTGTGTTTTGTAAACTTTGTACAACACACATTTCATTTTTAATCATAAACTTTTTTTTTTAGTTTAAAGCTTCTTTTGTAAAACATCCTACCACGTTGTGTGAAAACCTAATGGTTCTGACACCTTGTAAATGGGGCCTAGTAATAAGAGGTAATCTCAGCTACTGACAACACTTAAAAAAAACTGGTCTGAAAAATATGAATGCCTGCAGATTAGGGAATTTTCCGTAATTCTAGAACACTGCTTTTTAAAGGTCATGGTTCCACTAGGTTAAAGAAAGTTATATTTTGGTGAGTTTCTGGCTTAATCACCAGGTTTAAAAAGAAATGTATGCAGTTTATGTCAATTATACATCAATAAAGTGTTTAAAGAAGGAAATGTAAAGAAAATGGGGGGGGGGACTAACAGTACGTCCTTTAACCCTCTATCCTAGCCCAGAACTTGTACTCTTGGGGAGACCCTGGCAGTTTATAAGTCGTTTCCACGTACAACTTTTCACTTGATCCTTACAAGTCTGTAAAGTGGTCAGAAGTTAAGGACTGGCCTAAGAATACTAATCTACTCCATAGTACTGAGGAACCCGACCCTTCACATACCTCCAGAGTGGAAGCCAAAGGCTGAATTTCTAGTCCCACTAACTTGCTGTGTGATCTTGGGCAAGTTAACCTTCCTAGGCCCTAATTCCCTGCCTATAAAATGAAGTTGGACTTCACAGACCAGTGAAGTGCTAAGCTGCTTAATACTTTATTGGCTTCCAAAGCCCTCTGTTGGAATGCTGGTTCTGCATTTTTGCTTGACAAAATCTTGTTCACCCTTTAATAATTTATTCACATTCCACTCCCTTCAAAACTTGATCCCACTGGTAAAACTGAATCCTCCACCTCCCCATATTGCTATGTTGAAATGTCCCTGTTTCTTCTACCGCTGTAGCTACTAGATCTCTTAACTCCCTTACAACACTTCTAAGTACTTTACCATAAACCCCCCACACAGGTACTTTACAGTACCTATATAGGCACTGTTAAAGTTAGGAAAAGCTTAGAAAATGGGTAGGGGAAAAAACAAACATGAATCATGGCCACTGTCAGAACTTTTGAAATACAGCAGCCAGAGCAATGTCTTGGAAGGTCAGAGCATGACATCCAAGCAAGAACCACCTACTTCATTTAGACTCTCAGTTTATCTCCTAACAGAACAAGTCTCCCAGTTACCTAGATCGAGGCAGTATTGCAAAGATCTGGAGTTCTACTACTGGCTCCGCCACTTACTATTTAATCATGGGCATCATACAACTCTCTCAGCCTCAGTTCTCTCATCTCTAAAATGGGCGTAACGATACCAATTTTACACGGTTGTGAAAATCAAATGTGAAACTCGAATCTCCTCCTCCAGAATAATATCCAAATTCCTTAATTTGGTCTTCAAATCCCTCCACGAATTAGCCACCACATAACACTTCAAGGGAATTAACTCCAACCAAATTGGAGAATATCCTTTCTGTGAGCACATGTACTTGCCTTCTTAACCACTGCCTTTGCCCCGTCATCAGGCCTTTTCACTACTGCGGAAATTCTAAGCATCGTTCAGGGTCTACCTAAAAAAAAAACCAACGCTCGAGAAAGCCTCGATTCTTTCCTCCTCCTCTCCAAGGCGCTATAGGCCAAGCACCCCAATATTTACAAAGTGAATTATAAATTCAAGAGCTTTTTTTTTTTCCTGGGTGGGAGACCCGTCTGATTTTACATGAACTGGTACAAATATGGCTAAGAAGGACTTAAGAAAATTTGCTGAGATACAAGCACGACGGTGGAAAAAGATCCAGCCAGCTTCACAGCCCGATCTTCCCGCTCACGTCGCTGAGAGCTCTCTTTCAGGAAGGCTCAGGGACTCTCGCCCTAAAACTTTCCGTGTGAGTCACTTATTGAGGTTGAAGGGTCTCTTCCTCTGTTCTATCTCCCTCACCCCTCGGTCCTTTAAAGAGATAATGCTCGAGATGAGAATAAGGGCGGATACCGGCCAGGACAAGGCAGCCTGCAAAGTTTTTAACGAGGGCGCCCCGCCGGAGCTGAGGAAAGCTCCTCTCAGCACTCCTGGCGCCCGGCGAGGAGAGTTGGAGCCGCACTGTCAAATCGAAAGG
The DNA here is from genome assembly GCF_002007445.2 of Ailuropoda melanoleuca. NCBI lineage: Eukaryota > Metazoa > Chordata > Mammalia > Carnivora > Ursidae > Ailuropoda > Ailuropoda melanoleuca. The sequence goes on along the minus strand of NC_048230.1, from coordinate 69,356,322 downwards.
AATGCAGGGGTCGGCAGCCCCAATCTCGTTCTTTCGAGGCAGTACCCGGGCATTCAATCCCCCTTCTGGGAGGGCGACTCAACGAGCTCTCAATTCCGGAAACGCCGGCCAGAGGAGGACGCAGGCCTCGGCGCCGCCGCCCTAAGGAGAGCCGGGCGCGACCCGGCCCGCTGCTCCGAAGTCCTCACCGGCTCTACCGCTCCCAGCAGCCTAGGCCCGGCTGCCCCACATGGCGGCGGCCGGCCGCTAGGCCGCAGGCCCGGTCTCCCACACTGGGGTGGGTTAGGCTCTCCGCCTCAGTCCTTAGCCCTAGAACCAGGCTCAGGCCCTCACCTCGTCCCCGGACATGGCTGCGTCTCGAGTGGGCTCGGCACGGACGGGAAGTCGGACGGGTCAGCCCCAGGCCCCGGTGGCAGCGCGGCTTCTACCGACACCTCTCCTACCACCGCACTAGGCTCTTGCATCAGCGAAAGGGAACGACACCCCGCCCTCTCTTCCCAAGCGTTGGAAATACGCCTGCGCAGAGGCTGCCAAGGCGCAGGCGCGCGGAGGAGCCGACCTGGAGCGCTCCGTCTGGCGCGAGTTACCAGGCGACGGCGCGGCGCGGCGCGGCGCGGCGCGGCGGCCGGCAAGCCGGGACTTGTAGTCCACCTAAAAGAGGCGGGCACTTAGAGGACGGCCGCCCAGCGATCCGTGCGCGTGTGAGACGTCTAAAGGAAGTCGCAAGGAAGTGAGCTTTTGCAGCTGGCGGCTGTTACTTCAGTCTGTCTCCGCGCGGAAGTTTCGGCTCTCTTGTGCAGGACTTGAGTGAATTCGGGGCCGTTTCTTCTGGGTTAGGGTGGTGGGTGGGACGCTCAGTAATATGAACCCGTTAGGGCTTTAGTTTCCTTGCTACTACCTACACCATGCGCCTTTGAGGTGTTTAGTGTTTGAGGAACTCAAGTTGGAGCTAGAGGCGCGCACCTCACTAAGAGGTTTTACTTAAGGAGAAATTTAACCTGACATGCTGGATTCCAGCTTGGGAGGTCGGAAACCTAAAGTCTCCTCTGTAGTTTTGAGGAGAGAAGATGTCTCCTGAGAAGAAACGGCCTGCTAGCCGTCTGTCAGGAAGCCTGAAAATACTTGTTCGTAAAATATCTGCTTGAACTCTCTGGGTCTGGGTGCATCATGCAGTTCCCCTTGAGGCATAATAACGCAGTTACCTTCGAAGGGGCTCTCACGACTGTGGATGGCCTCCAGCCGAAGACCACTGACAACACCGCTGGAGTTGAACGACACTGGGCTATCTGTTTGCAAGGAGGGAGACATTTCCGGAAGAGGGTGCCTGAAAGAATTTACAGGATTTGGGCTTGTGTTAGGTAACTTCTAGGAGAGTTCAAGGAAGCAGGCCTTCAGTCTAGACTGGATAGCTGTTAGGAGGTGGAGGTAATTCTATGATGGGATATTTTAGTAATTCTTTTTAAAGATTCATTTATTTATTTATTTAAGAGAGAAAGTGAGAGGGTGAGCGCGTGGGAGGGGCAGAGGGAGAGAAGCAGACTCCTCACTGAGTGCAGAGCCTGATGCATGGCTCTGTCTCAGACTCTGAGATCATGACCTGAGCTGAAATCAAGAGTCAGTGCTTAACTGACTGAACCACCCAGGTGCCCCTTTAATTCTTATCTACAAAGGGAAAAGAACCAAGAGAAGCCAAAGCTATGATTAATTATGAAGCAGCAGTCCCTCCTGTTAGCCAGGACAGGGGCATATTTGTTTTGAGTGTGTGTGGTCGGGACAATGTTTTTTTGTTTGTTTGTTTGTATTCAGACATGGTTTTGGAGTGATTTTGATTTTGTCTTCATCCTGGTCAGAGTGGCTTTGTCTGATGTTGGTGTTCATGAAATTGTTTATGTTCAACAGGGCAGCACATCCCAGTTTATGGTGCCAGCCTAATTCCCACTACCAGGGGCTGCTTTTCTCCTTTTCACTGTGTTTCATATCACCTAAAAATGTGCTGTGCTTTAGGCCTCAAAACAACTATGTGAGACAATCCCCAGATATTTAGTACTCCCATTGGATACTAGTCCCTAATCTAAGCATGACGGGTAAAATTAGGTCCTTGCCTCCAGGAAGCTTACAGTTTATGAGAATACTTTATTAGGCCCTTTTTCCAAATGAAGAAACTGCTTTCATGGCATTGAATAATTAGTCCAAAATCATACAGCTAGCAAAACAGGGTACCTGGGGATCCAAGTCCAAACAATCTGATGTCAGTGGCTGTCACTTTACCACCCTGAGAGTTTGCATCCCTAAGGAGGCTGCAGTACCTCCTCGACAATCTTCAACTACTGATATCTGTTCATACCTGGGTTTCTCAACAGCAGCATTATTGACCTTTGGGCCAGATAATTCTTTGTTCTTGGGAGCTGTTCTGTGCATTTTAGGATGTGTAGCAGCATCCCTGGCCTGTACCACGTCGGTGGCACCCTGACCCTCGTCGGGACAATCAAAAATGTCTCCAGACATTACCAAATCACCCATGGTTAAGAGCCACTGGTGTATACCATTATTTATCTTCTGGGTCTTTGAGAGGTAACAAACATTTGCCGCCTGAGAATCCCCAAACCACTTTGAATGGGGAGATCTTGAAGATAGAAACTATGTGGCCTAAAGTTCTGAAAAACCTGTTCAACTACAAAAATGAAGACTGAGACAAAGCATAGAGAAATGAAATGGGAAGAAACAAAGGGAGAAGAGCGGTGATCAAAGTGGAGAGGACCTCTTAGGAAATCACCCTTAAGTTATTCAGTTCACACTAACAAAGACACAGAAAGTCTTAATGCGGCCTCATAGTACCTCTACTCCCTGTTTGGGAAATGCTATATTATGCTTAGTAAATAGTCTTGGCTACTTTTCTGAAAAGACTTCTTTTTCTTTTACAGCATGGTCCCAGGTCTGACTTCCCTGAACTGGCTCCTTGCAAGAGACTCTTCAGAGATTTCAAGCATTCCCCCAAGGTAGTAGTTTGTTTTCCAGGAAAGCCAAGATTCCCTGGGAAGCTGGCAAAAGTCACAAAGCAATGATAGCCAAGCTTTTCCAGGTTTTCCAAGAGACGATCCTACTTAGACTAAGCTAATAAGAGCATCAATGCAAATAATTACTTGTATCTTCCTAACCTCTTTCATCTAGGAATATCTGTAAAATATATAGTCATTTATTAATTTTCTTCTCATAACAGTGAGAGAAATCATTGTGATTTTTTTGTTTTATAGATACAGAAGCCAAGTTATGGAGTCCACAAAAAATAGTAAGAAATCCAGAAATAGACTACTCGAATCTTCACTGTGGGCCATTTTTGATGCTCAGCACCACTCTAGATCTCCCACTACTCAATAGTAAGGTAATGATAATCCTTCAAGTGTATACTAAATTTTGTTTTCATAGGCTTTAAAATAATCCGTAGTCTCTTCACTTAACCCATAAAATAGCAGGCCTATTTTAGTAGAGGCTATGAATCAAATAAAATAATTAAAATAGATTCTACAAATTATATAAAATTAAATAGTGATAGTATTTGAACTGGAATGCAGATCTCATGATTCTTAGTCCAGTAGTCTTTCTACTTGGTAAGCAAGCCCATACATCCTTGTAGTGATACTTAGTTTACGGAGAACAGAAGATATTCTAATCCACATAAAAATCCAAACCTATGCAAACCTTTCATCTGTTTGTACCTCATTACGTAGGGTCTTTTAAGAGTTAGCTTTGGTGAAGAAAGAGAAAAGTCATTGAGATATTAATGAAGCATCTGGTAACTCTGAAATTAAAGTAATCTTTGGATTGACACAGTAGGCAGAAGGCATAGTGAGGCTCCCCCTCAAAGAAGTCTTAAATAGAGTTAACCTTTAGGAACTAAATTAGTAGGAATGAATTCTTAATTATTTAGCCATATGTAAAAATGACTTACGAGATAATGTGTTATTGAGGAGATTTAGGAATCACCAATTCTAAGTAATTTGACCAGGCTATAGTCTAATGAAAATACTATCTCTACATACTATCATTATATTAATGATTCCCAAATTCATATTTCCAACCCAAACCTCTCCACTGAGTTCCAGCCTCACATATCCAAGTACCTACTTCTCTACATTTGCTTGCCTCATAGAGATCTCAAAGTCACTGTATTTAAAACAGAATTCTGTGTGTTTCTTACAGCATGTCTTCCTCATCTCATAAATTAAGGGTACTGCTATCTACCCAGTTGCTTAAGTCAGAAACCTAGGAGTCAGCTCAATTCCTTCATTTTTTTCACCTTCTTCATCCAGTTCATTATCAGGTCTTGTTGATTCTATGTCCAAAATAAATCTCAAATCCAACCACTTCTCTCTATCTCCACTGCCAGGTGGACTGTCATGGTCCAGGTGATTGTCAGGTCTTTCTTGGATACTATAACATTTTCCTCTTGACCTTTTCCTTCTTCTTCTTTTTTTTTGTGTGTTTTAAGATTTTTTTTATTTATTTGACAGAGAGAGAGACAGCCAGCGAGAGAGGGAACACAAGCAGGGGGAGTGGGAGAGGAAGAAGCAGGCTCCCAGCAGAGCAGGGACCCCGATGCGGAGCTCGATCCCAGGACCCTAGGATCAGACCCTGGGCTGAAGGCAGATGCTTAACGACTGAGCCACCCAGGCGCCCCTACTTCTTGACACTTAACAAAATTAGTTTAATTTATTGGTCAGTTGTTTACTTGTGATTTTCATACTCTCACTTCACTTCTAGAATGTATATAAATTCCTTGAGGATAATTTATTGAATTAATGGATAAAAATTCAATAGTGTTAAAATTTTAACATGATTGCTTATAGTGACATAGTCGAAGTTGGAGCCTTTATTTAATCATATATGGTAAAAAAAAATTACTGGAGCTAACATAATTAAAATCAACTATATTACAGCTCAAAATGAATGAAAGACCTAAATGTCAGACAGGAATCCAACAAAATCGTAGAGGAGAACACAGGCAGCAACTTCTTCGACCTCGGCCGCAGCAACTTCTGGCTAGACACGTCTCCAGAAGCAAGGGAAACAAAGGCAAAAATGAACTATTGGGACTTCATCAAGATAAAAAGCTTTTGCACAAACAAAGGAGACAGTCGACAAAACCAAAACACAGCCTACACAATGGGAAAAGGTATTTGCAAATGTCTTATCAGATAAAGGGCTAGTATCTGAAATCTATAAAGAATTTATCAAGCTCAACACCCAAGGAACAAATAATCCAGTCAAGAAATGGACAGAAGACATGAACAGACATTTCTCCAAAGAAGACATCCAAATGGCCAACAGACACATGAAAAAATGCTCAACATCCTTTGGCATCAGGGAAATACAAATCAAAACCACAACGAGATATCACCTTACACCGGTCAGAATGGCTAAAATCAACTAATCAGGAAACAACAGATGTTGGCGAGGATGTGGAGAAAGGGGAACCCTCCTACACTGTTGGTGGGGATGCAAGCTGATGCAGACACTCTGGAAAACGGTATGGAGGTTCCTCAAAAAGTTGAAAACAGAGCTACCCTACAACCCAGCAATTTCACTACTGGGTGTGTACCCCAAAGATACAAATGTAGTGATCCAAAGGGGCGCCTGCACCCCAGTGTTTATAGGAGCAATGTCCACAATAGCTAAACTATGGAAAGAGCCTGAATGCCCATCAACAGATGAATAGATAAAGAATAGATAAAGAAGTGTGTACACACACCATACCTTCTTTATCTGTTCTTGTATATGTATATATACACATACATACACAATGGAATATTACTTTCCAGCTAGATCGTAAAATCCTTGAGAGCGGGGACTATGTGTACTGTTGCATCCTATAGTAGTGTCTTAAATCTAGTAGGATTTTATTGCTGTGAATTGTTGGTGATGTTCCCCAGGGTCACGTAGTATCTTGTCTTCTAAGAAGACTGCAAAACTCTGAAGATAACCATAGAATGAGACACCTCACACTTGTTAGGATAGCTATTATGAAAACAAAGCAAAACGAAAAGCAAAAGAACAAGTGTTAGCAAGGATGTGGAGAAATTGGAACCTTGTGGGCTATTGGTGGGAATGTAAAATGGTATAGCTCCTACCTATATATAACTGTTCTTCAAAATAGTGTGGTGGTTCCTCAAAAAATTAGAATTAGCATATGATCTAACAATTCCACTTCTGTATACGTGCCCAAAAGGGTTGAAAGGGGAGTCTCAAAGAAATTTTAAACATCAATGTTTACGGCAGCATTATTCACAATAGCCAAGAGTAGAAACAACCCAAGTGTTTGTTGGTAGATGGGTGGAAAAAAGGAATGTGGTATATACATCCAATGAAATATTATTCAGTCTTAAAAAGGAAAGCAGTTCTGACACATAGTGCAACATGGTTGAACTTTGAGGACATTATGCTGAATGAAATAAAGCAGTCACAAAAAGACAAATAATGCATGCTTCAATTTATATGAGGTACCTAGAGTAGTCACTCATAGAAACAGAAAGTAGAATGATGTTTGCCTGGGGCTGGGGAAAGAAGAATGGGGAGATGTTGTTTAATGGGGGTAGAGTTTCAGTTTTGCAGGATGAAGAGAGTTCTGGAGACTGGTTGCAAAACAATGTGAATGTACTTAACTGAACTACACTTAAAAATGGTTAACATTGTGAATTTTATGTTATTAAAAAAAATACAAGCACTGATCAGGGAGTCAAAAGACCAAGAATAGGGGCGCCTGGGTGGTACAGCGGTTAAGCGTCTGCCTTTGGCTCAGGGCGTGATCCTGGCGTTATGGGATCGAGCCCCACATCGGGCTCCTCCACTATGAGCCTGCTTCTTCCTCTCCCACTCCCCCTGCTTGTGTTCCCTCTCTCGCTGGCTGTCTCTATCTCTGTTGAATAAATAAATAAAATCTTAAAAAAAAAAAGACCAAGAATAATCTCACTTGTTCCCCCAATGAACAGTGAATCAGGTGCAAGTCATTTTTTTACTTGTGCCTTGATTTCTTCATCTTTAAACAAAATAATAAAGCCTGCTTGACTTCTGAGTTTGTGTGAGGACCCAATAGAAGCAAAACCAAAACCAAACCAACAACTCTTAGGAAAATTTTTTAAGTAGTAGTTTTTCCAGTATTCCAGTGTCCCTGATCCCTTTTAATATTTATCACAAGTTTCACGTCCTATTTCATAACAAATATTCCTAAAGATGCCTCAGCAATAACCTCTTACCACTTGAAAGAATATGTATGCTGAACTCTTACAGTTTGCTGCTTACCTTATAATTTAGTTCCAGGAACACAGCAAATAAACAGCCTTTATGAGGACTGTTGAAGACCTAAGATGCTAGTTACTACAGTGGTTTAGCATCAGTTGTGGAAATAAAAGCTCAGGATTTTCATGTGAGCATGAGAAAGCTGGTCCCAAATTAGGGAAGTATGAGGGTAAATCTGCTGAGTACCTACAAAACGTCAGGCTCTATAGTAGTTGTGTTACATGCAAGATCTCATTTAATCTTCACAGAAGCCTTGTCAGGTTAATAATATTATACTCCTTTTATAAACATGGAAAATGAAGCTCAGAGAGGTTAAGTCACTTACCCAGAATCACACAATGAATGACATAGATGGAATTCAGTTCCAGATCTGTATGACTGAAGACCATACTCTTTCTACTCTGTTACACTGCCTTTCAAAATATATTTGACTATGCCTATTAGTGATATAACTAACGATAAATGATATATGTTCTGTATTTGTACACTTATGTCAATTATCCTAGTCATTATAAGATAGGTTGTGTAGGAATAATTGCCACCACTTTACAGATGATGAAGCAGTCAGAAAATTTAACTTGCCTAACATAAGCCAACCAATAAATGACATAACAGCACTTGAAAATAGATACTACAATTCTCAGATGCATGCTTTTCCAGATCAGCCTCATGAGCACAGAATTTTATCTCTGATTTTTCTGGTTCTGACATTTTTTATAGAGGCAAAAGAGTGAGCATCTTGACAGCCTGGCAATTCCTGTTATATATGGAGAGATTAAACACATGTGTTCATCCCTCTTCTCTTCCCAAAATCACTAAGATGACAGTGAGTTATCAGCCCACAAGGACAAAGAGAATAAGAAAGACAATAGCAGATGAGGGATATTAACAAATTATTGGAAGATGGAAAGCTGAGCTAAGAAAACTGGATTCTAAATGCTTGAGAGGCATATGCTAATGAAAGGCAAGCCATCTCATATTGAAGAACACTAGAATTGGAAGGAGCAAATATGACAGCAGCAGAGATATCTGAGGGGCTGAAAAGAGGGGGATTGGTAGAAGGTTTATTTAAGAAGTTAAATTACCAGGTCCTTTCCTCATCCTGCTCAGTTAAGCAACTACCCTTCCATTTCTTTGGCAGAACCCTGGGGCTTATTGGGGGTGGAAAATTGAACTAGAGAAGCTCCAGACTGAGATACCAGGCACAGTTAAAGATTATAGCTGGGGAGGCTGGAATAAGAGGATACCACACTGAAAACAGAGATCAGATGAATGTCCACCTGCTGAATGATGAAACTTGCCAAGCCCTCTCTATCTGTTTCACTCTGGGAATGCTGACAGCAAGACTTAAATTCTCTAGGCAGGAGAACAGAGATTTAATTTTGGGAGAAACTTAAGATTGAATAACCCTAGAAAGGAGATCTATAGATACTGACACTTGAGGGTCCCCCAACAAAACAAATAGGTCCCCACCTTATCATCCTACAATAAAGCCCACCAACTGACAAACTCTTCCTTGTTAACACAGAGCTTCCAAATACCTTTGTAGTAACTCACTCTTAGATATGAAAGGACAGCAAAGAATCACCAGATAGTTGATTTAAACCTTCACCAAGAAAGACAGCATCAAGTAGAAATGGAAGAGAAAAAGAGAAACTCAGAGAATAGAGACAATATAAAGAACAGAAGACTATATTTTATTTTATTTTATTTTTATTTATTTTTATTTTTTTTAAAGATTTTATTTATTTATTTGATAGAAATAGAGATAGCCAGCGAGAGAGGGAACACAAGCAGGGGGAGTGGGAGAGGAAGAAGCAGGCTCACAGCAGAGGAGCCTGATGCGGGGCTCGATCCCATAACGCCGGGATCACGCCCTGAGCCGAAGGCAGACGCTTAACCGCTGTGCCACCCAGGCGCCCCAGAAGACTATATTTTAAAAAACAGTAAGAATCCTCTGAGAAATAATTATAAGACAGTGCATCTAAAGCAAAGACAAGATGCTCCAAAAAAGGAACAATCAGAGGATATTAGCAGCAGGAAATTAAAAATATAATAGCAAAAATAAATAATTCAAAGTAGTATTAATATATGAAATTGAGGAATCTCCTGGAAAAGAGAACAAAAAAAATGAGAGAGAAAAGAACATTAAAAGATGAATTCATAAAATCCAACATGAGGCTAATAGGAGTTCTAGAAACAGAAGAAATGGAAGGAAGAAAATTATCAAATAAATTACAAGAAAATCTCTAATAACTGAAGGACATGAGTTTCCAGATTGACAGAACCTGCTGAGTGCCCAACATAATGTAGGGAAAAAACCCAAAACCAAAGCTACTATGGCACATCATCATGAAATCTCTAAGTACAAGAGATGAAGATCAAAGAATTTTGGTGATAGGTGAGGAGGGAGCAGGGAAAGGGGAATGATTACGTATAAAAGAGTAGGTAATGAGTTGCATATGTTTCAACATTAACACTGGTTGCTAGAAGACTGTGAAACAGTGCTTTCAAAATTCTGAGAGAAAATTATTTTCAACCTAGAATTCTATGCTAAATCATATGATCAAGTGTGAGAGACAAAGATATTTTCAGGCATGGAAGGATCAAAAATTTATTACCCATCCCCTCCCAGCTTTTCCTGAGACAATACTGGAGGATATACCCTACTGAAATAAGAAAGGCAAAGCTAGAAGTTTTAAGAAATGGGATTAACCTAGGCAAGAGGGAAAAGGAAATCCCAAGATGGCAGCTATACAGCAGAGGCAGGAAGGAACAGCCTAGACCGAAGGAAGGAGTACTCCAGTTGAGTGTTTCCAGCGAAACTGATAGAGTATCTGACACATTTGACTGTGTTGAAAATGATTTGGCATTTTTACATCCCTGAAAGAATTAGTGATAATAATACAGAAAATTTGGCAAACAAAAAACTGAAGCAATTATTAATTCCAAGAAGAACAAAAAGTCGTATAAGAGTGACACCTGTGTGGGTACCTGGGTGGCTCAGTCGGTTGAGCAACTGCCTTCAGCTCAGGTCAAGATCCTGGAGCTCCGGGATCAAGTTCTTCGTCAGGCTCTGCTCAGCAGAGAGCCTACTCCTCCCTCTGCCCCTCATCGTGTTCATTCTCTCTCTCTCTCTCTCTCTCTCTCAAATAAATAAATACACTCTTAAAAAAAAAGAAAGAGTGGCACCTGTGTGGCTCAGTCGGTTGAGCAGTTGAGCATCCGATTCTTGATTTTGCCTCAGGTCATGATCTCAGTGTCCTGAGATCAAGCCTGCATATCTGCATTGGGTTCCATACTCAGTGGGGAGTCTCTTGGAGATTCTCTCCCTCTCCTTCTGCCTCTCCCCCCTCCTCAAATAAATAATCTTTTAAAAAAGTTGTATAAGAAAGTAAATATAATCATAATAGACTAATCCAGAAGTAAAACATGCTTATAGAATCATAAGGTTAACATGGAACATTGATTTAATTTAAAATATTGAGATATAACACTACTGGGAGGCTGGAGGGAAGGATAGTATAAGGTGTTGGATCTTTATTTTTTATAATAGGTACTTTTTAAAATTTACAAATCAAGAAATAGCAGTATAAATATTTTATTTAAGAAAATGTTGGTAAATATGAAAAGAAGCAAATAAAAGGATCTGGTAGGGTGTCTCAGTCTTTGAGGAAGCTACTGCTTTTTTTTCCTCCAGGAGTCTGTGTGTGTGTGTGTGTGTGTGTGTGTGTGTGTGTGTTAAAATAACTCCTGCTTTGTTTTGTTATGAGTCTTGTAGTTGCACATGATCTTTTTAAACCACATAACTTTTAAAGTATTTACATGTATTACCTTGATAAACATCTAAAATATCAAAAAGAGAGAGAGAAAGGAGGGAAGAAAGAAAAGAAGAAAAGATTTAGTGTCTATCCAGACGTGTTATATAAAATGACATTATGAATTTTCTTTTTGGAGAAGTCCTGGAGGAATACTAGAAAATAAACATCCGTGATATTTGAGAAGAATAAAACCCTAACTATTTAGGCCACTTTCTTTGAGGTATTGCATTTAACTTGGGGTGTCACAGATGCTGTCCTCCCCCAAAATGAGAGAAATAAGGTGGAATGCTAGAGCATTGCTATCTTCTGAGTTCTCATCAGCATTACTGGCTGATTTTTCAAAATTATGAATTCAATGAATATCATAGATCTTCTGGAATCTCAAAAAGATGTTATCTTCAAGATCCATGTCATGATACTGTGTTATATATGGAATTAGGAGATCTATATTTAAGTCCCCTTTTTAGGACTTATTGGCTACATTATTGTGTCTGCCCCCCTCCCCCCGTTTCTTCTGATTACTCTGGAAGCTAAATTTCAATGAATGATGTTCAAATAGAATTGCTTCCTGCTAAGTTCTTCTAATACTAAACATGCTCTAGTGTACTGATCAGGGATTATTCATTCTTTTCTATTAAACTGTAAGAACTTCAAAAGTACCCATCACAGTTGACCCTTTAACAATGCAGGGGGTTAGGGGTGCTGACTCCCTATGCAGTCAGAAATGTGTATATAACTTTTGACTCCCCAAAAGCTTAACTACTAATAACCTACTGTTGACTGGAAGCCTTAACAATAATATAAAGAGTTGATTAACACATATTTTGTATGTTATGTGTGTTATGTACTGTAGTCTTTCAATAAAGTAAGCAGAAAAAAAATGTTACTAAGAAAATCATGAGGAAGAAAAATACATTTATAGTACTATACTGTATTATTTTTTTTAGAGGGGGGGGCAGAGGAAGAGAGAGAATCTTAAGCAGGCTCCATGCCCAACATGGAACTGAGGCAGGGCTCAATCTCACGACCCTGAGAATATGACCTATCATGACCAGAATTGGATGGCTAACCTACTAAGTCACCCAGGCACCCCATAAATTGTTATAAATTTTTTATGGCATTCAGAATTATAGTCATATTCATAATAAGGTATTAGAAACGCTGTTACATTTAAAAAAAAACTTTGATGATAGGATGACGCACAATTATGAGCAAGAGAAGCATATATTGTTCGGTAATACGATTTTTTGAAAGGAAAGTTATAATACAGTAAGAAGACAAACACATTATTAATTTTATATTAAACATCACTTACTTCATGCCTATGTAAGAATAGGCTATCCGCTTCCATACAAATCTCGCACATGATGGCCTACACGATGAATACTTAGGCAATGATGATGACACAAAAACATCTAGAGTTCTTGCCTACAGTTATTTGTTCACACAAAGACACACACATACATACCAGATAAGTTTATTAACTGTACAGCATGATTATTTTTTACTATTTATTAAGTGGAAGTGGATCATCATAACGGCCTTCATCCTCATTGTCTTTATGTTGAACAGGCTGAGGAGGAGGAGGACAAGGAGGAATTGGTCTTGCTGCGTCAGGGGTGGCAGAGGTGGGAGTGGTGGAGGAGATAGAAAGGGAGGCAGGAGAGGCAGGCACACTTGGTGTAACTTTACAGAAATACATCATAATTTCTGTCTGACATTTTTGCCTTTTCATTTCACTGTTTGCTTTAGTTTCAGTGCCCTATCACAGAAGGGTCCATGTCATAGAAGAAGTTAAAAGGAGTCATGAATAAGCAGAACCCTTCTGCCATATTGTCTAATGTCAATTTGGTTTTTGGCACTGCTTCTTCTACGTCTGCTTCTTCATTGTCTGGTATTGGTACAGAAGCACTCACCTCCATCATGTTGTCTTCTGTTGATTCCTCTGGGGTGGTGTCTATTAGCTCATAAATTTCTCCAAGATTCATTTCTTGAAACCCTTTACCTTCCATCTTTTTTGCCATATCCATGACCTCTTTCATGATTTCCTTGATTGGCTCTGTCATGAGTCCTGTCAAGTCATGCACAACATCTGGACACAGTTTTCTCCAGCAGGAATTTATTGTTTGGGGCCTTAATGACTTTCATGTCTTTTTCTATAACAATGGCATCTTCGATGGTGTAATTCTTCCAGACTTTCAAGATGTTCTCTTTATTGTGGTTCTCCTTCATAGTGTTGACAATCCTTTCCATAGAATATTGTGTGTAGTGAGCCTTAAAAGTCCTTACAACTCCTTGATTTCGAGGCTGAATTAGAGATATTGTGTTTAGGGGCAAGTGGAATACTTCAGTGCCTCCCGTGTTGAACTCATGGGGTTCTGGGTGGCCAGGGTTGTTATTGTTCAATTTCAAAAGAACCTTAAAAGGCAGTCCCTTACTAGCAAGGTACTTCCTGACTTTAGGGACAAAGCATTAATGGAACCAATCGAGAAAAAGGGTTCTCATTGCCCAGGCTTTCTTCCTGTATAACCAGAAGACTGACAGCTGTTGTTTATCTTTTCCCTTCAGGGATTGGGGACTAGCAGCTTTATAGATAAGGGCAGTCCTCATCATAAACCCAACTGCATTTGCACAAAACAGTAGAATTAACCTATCCCATACTGCCTTAAATACTGGTGCTCACTTCTTTTCCTTACTAATGTCCTTTGTGGTATTTTTTTTTCCAGGGTAGGTCACTTTCATCTTCATTAAAAACCTGATCAGGCAGATATCCTTTCTCCTCAATGATTTTCTTAATGGCATCTGGAAACTTCTCTGCTCCCTCTTGGCCAGCAAAAGCTGTTTCTCCTGTTGTCTTGATACTTTTTAAGCCATACCTCTTTCTAAAATTATCAAACCATCCTTTGCTGACATTGAATTCTCCAGCTTTTGATCCTTCAGCTTCCTTTTGCTCTAAGTTGTCATATAATGACTTCGCTTTTTCTCGAATCAGAGTCTATAGGTATGCCTTTCTTATAGTAATCCTGTACCCACATAAAAGCTGCATTTTCAATAAAAGATGAAAAGATATTTTGTGGGGCACCTGAGTGGCTTAGTTGGTTAAGCGGCCAACTCTTGGTTTTGGCTCAGGTCATGATCTCTCGGTCATGGGATCGAGCCCCAAATCGGGCTCTGTGTTCTATGTGGAGTTGGCTTCAGATTCTTTCTCCCTCTCCCTCCAGCTCATGCCCTCTTTCTCTCTCAAATAAATAAATAAAAATCCTAAGAAAAAAAGATATTTGCAAAAAGTGCAAGACTTTCGCGCCGGCTGGCATAGCTGCAGCAATGACTTCACAAATTTCCTTTTCTTTTTTTACAATGGTCTTTACACTGAATTCATTTATTTTGAAATGGTGGCAAGTGCAGCTGCAGACCTCAGTCTATGGCACGGGTCAATTCAACTTTTTCTTATAATATCATGACTTCGCTTCTTGAGAGCACTTCCAGCATCACCGGTGGCACTTTGTATGGGTCCTTTGGTGTTACTCAAGGTTTACAGTATTGCACCAAACACAATGAAAAATACACAAGGACTGTGAGAGATCACTTTTTATTTACTGGAGAGATGAACTGTGCATGCAGAGTTGATTAGCATCATCAGGTATTTTAAGTGGATACTTGCAACCCTTGAGCTCACTGAAATATCAACAGGAGGTCGCTACAAAACTATTATAACAGTGCATGCAGTATGTACTATATTTAATTTTATGCTATTATTTAATGCTGCATCTTAATGTTTGCTTACATTTGTTGACTGTAGATGGCCTCATGTACAGTCTGTAATTATGTGTGTAAGTTTTGATAGATTTTAACTTTTTATAATAGATTTTTGTATATTTTATGGTAGTAAATGATAAAATAGACTAATACATGCATATATTTTATGCATTCATGACATACCTAACTTTTTAATCTTTTCAATATTTTTAGGCTACATGGTTCACCTGCAAGTTTTTTCCAAATTGTCACAAATCTCAAAAAAATTTTCCAGTACGTTTATTGAAAAAAATGCACATATAAGTGGACGCACACAGTTCAAACTTGTGTTGTTCAAGGGTCACCTATATACCTTTGCCTCTGAAATTTCCTACATATCCTATTATTACTGTTCTCTGCTTCTAATAGGCAACAAATCAGTGTTTCCACAGATTTGTTGGCTGGTATTATGAGGAAAATGTTTGTCATTAAGTGTTCCTAATTCCCTATTTAGAAAAGATAGAAAGTTCCATATGCTCCAGGAAAATTCCATTTTCATTGTTAAATTTAGGCTTAAATTAAAGCTAAACAATAAAGTAAAACCAGAGCAGTCTGTTTTCTTCCAAAAAAAGAGTTCCTTAATGATTATATTTTTATAAGAAAGATTTTATCTAACCATAAGATACTCTTAATCATAGGATACAAACTGAGGGTTGTTGGTGGGGAGAGGAGTGGAGGTTGGGGTAACTGGGTGATGGACCGTAAGGAGGGCATGTGATGTAATGAGCACTGGGTGTTATATATAACTGATGAATCACTGAACTCTACCTGTGAAACTAATAATACACTATATGGAATTTAAATTTTAAAATACTTTAAAAATTAAAGATAAATAAAAAAATAAAATAAAGTAAAATTAAAAAAGAAAGATTTTATCTAAAACACAGAGTACCCCACAGATTTGGGTAAACTTAATTCCCATTCTTACTTCTATCCAGTTCTTATGAGTATTAACAGAAGAATTTATGACCCATCTATACAAATGAAACTATGGCATGAAAAGATGAAGCCTGATAAGGGAGATATAAAAAGAGTTTTTATGATCTCGAAAAGTATAAACAGAGTGAGACTCAATTTGTTCAACAATACCTAGAATATTAGAACTTTAGATCACCTTTGGAAATTTAAAATACATTTGAAGAAAATAAAAATAAAATGAAATAAACAAATTTATAATATTAACCTGTTCATATATTTTAGAACATTGTAATTTTTCAATTAACACTATATTATTATGGCTAATATTTATTGAATGCTTCCTTTTGAACACTTCTAAGTGCCTCAATATATTATTTTTTTAATCACAACCCTGTTAAATAGGTATTATAATTATCCCCATTTTACAAATAAGAAAATGGGCTCAAAGAGATGAAGTAATTAAATACCATCTTCCAGATATGATCTAATCAGTTCCTAGATTTTGGTACATCCTTTTAATATGAGAACTTTTTTCTTCTTACAGCAGCTGTGTTGTACTGCTAGTTCAGCCTTTAAAGACTTTTTTTCAGTCTGGTTCTTAACTCACCATTTTAGTTATATCTCCTGTCTTCATGCTATACATTAATTTTGTAGACATAGATTATATTCTTTTCTCTAATTTGTTGTTAAAAATGTTGAAGGGACAAGGTCATGTGTGGTCCATTACTATAGACCTTTGTCTAGGTCACATGGTACTTCTATTTAGGCAGCTACAAATTCAACTAATTGTACTTCTCAAGTAACACCTGTTTCTCCTTTGTATCACCACTGTCACCATGAGATAATCTGTCAAATATGAATCTGAAATCAGGGTACACCATACTTAACCAAGAGAGGATGTGCTTCATCTGTTGCCAGCCATATCCATACAAGAAATGTGATTCATTTGGTATGAATTGTTTTAATTAACTCATGCTCATTTCTCTGTTATCTTCCTCCAAGTGTTCACAAATCATCTGTTTAATTTTAGAATGTCGCGAAGAATTAAAGTCACTAACTGGGCTGTCATTTCTAGAAACCACCTTTTCCCTATGTATAATAATTTAGGCCACCTTTACTTTTTTCTAGATTCCTTATTGTCCATGATTACTGGCAGTAAACTCTATGTTCTCACTGGTAAAATTTTTAAGAACCTTGGAATGAAATTCTTAACTAGAGGAATTGTGTTCCTTAGAAATGACCCAAGTCTTTCTTACTATCTTCTTTCCTAAATTATACTTCAGTTTCCTCAGAATGGTATTAAACTCATTTCATTTTAAGGTTGTTCTTGGTGGAGCCATCTGACCTGGCGGCTTTTATTATTCTCCCACCTTGTAATCACTTCTTGGCCTTATTTCTAGCTTCCTCTAAGTATTCCTTCTTAGGTTCCTAGTTTCCCAACATACAGTGCTACTCCTTTCCTATTAGATAGCTCTTCTAAACAAAAAATATCTTTGGGGCGCCTGGATGGCTCAGTCAGTTAAGCATCCAACTCTTGATTTTGGCTTAGGTCATTATCTCAGGGTCATGAGATTGAGCCCCATGTCTGGCTCCACACTCAGCAGGGAGTCTTGCTGGAGATTCTCTCCTTCTCCCTTTGCCCCCCTACTGTGCTCTTTCTCTTTAAAATGGATAAATAAATATTTTAAAAATATATCTTTAAGCAGCCTTATTCTTTTTGAGAAATCTTTTCTTTTCCTTCTGCAAGGTCCCTTCTACCCAGTAACCTCAGAAAGCAATAGTTTTTCTCCTCTGAACCTTTATAATACTTTACTTTTGCCTGACTTCTTTATATTATTTGTCATTTTCTTTCTAGCATTAGAGTTATCTGCATTCATTTCCTGTTTACTAGAATCTAAACCTCTTAGGACAGGAACCAAATTTTACACATCTTTATATACTCCATTTATTT
Source organism: Ailuropoda melanoleuca (assembly GCF_002007445.2). Lineage (NCBI taxonomy): Eukaryota > Metazoa > Chordata > Mammalia > Carnivora > Ursidae > Ailuropoda > Ailuropoda melanoleuca. The sequence continues at coordinate 69,338,547 of NC_048230.1, read as the reverse complement.
TTTTTTTAATTTTTTTAAAAGATTTTTTAATTTCTTTATTCAACAGAGATAGAGACAGCCAGCGAGAGAGGGAACACAAGCAGGGGGAGTGGGAGAGGAAGAAGCAGGCTCACAGCGGAAGAGCCTGATGTGGGGCTCGATCCCATAACGCCAGGATCACGCCCTGAGCCGAAGGCAGACGCTTAACCGCTGTGCCACCCAGGCGCCCCTGTATACTCCATTTAATTTAATGCCTGCACATAATAAAAGCTCAGGGAGTATTTGTTGAATGAATGGAATGGACAAATGAATAAATGGAGTCCTATCTGCTGGTGTGCTGGAGCCTGCTCTTACTGGCTTTTGAATGCTAATTGTTAAATTATCAGAAATTTTGCTAGAGGTTGTTAAACAGTTGGTAGCTTGAAAACTGGCCATGCTAGAATTATTTACACCACTGTTTTGTTGTACATCAAAGCAGAGCTTTTTTTCTCTCTAGAAAGCAATTATTATTAAACATTTATATTATTATCAAGCATTTACCAGTATACCACTGGTCCCATACCTCTATACTGGAAAACTGTATATACCTCTTTGTGTTAAAATTAAACTTATTATGGGGCACCTGGCTGGCTCAGTTGGAAGAGCATGTGACTCTTGATCTTGGGGTCCGATGAGTTTGAGGTCCATGTTGGGTGTGGAGATTACTTAAATAAATAAAACTTAAAGAAAAAAGCTTAAACTTATGAAAAAAGCCAAAAGACTTTCTAAGCCATCTATTCCAATGTCAACATTTTACAGATAAAGAAATTGAGGTCCAAGAAGTGAAGCAATTTGTGCATGTCACCCGTCTAGGTGGTGGCAAAGCAGAAACTAGATTCCCACTCTGCAGTCTCCTAGTCATTTCTTCTTTTTATGCTACCACAGTGACTTCATTTTTATATTGTTTGTCCTTGCTTTGTTCCTTGGTATAGCCCCAAATAAGGCCATAACTATTGTTCTAAATATGATAATTCTTCAGGTGTCATATAGCTTTCTCCTTCCTTTTGTTTCTTTTGAAGACACTTTTAAATTAACACATTTGTTTTGGACAAAGAGCAGATACTGTTTCTGAGTATTACAGACTAAGGAAGAAAAGTGCCTTTAATGTTTCCTTATTGGCCAGTTAAAACATTAAAACATTGTTTCATTTCATTAAAATGCACCACATGAAGTTTAGTAAGAGGTTTGTAAACTTTTATTGCACACTCCCCAAGAATGATTGTGAATACCAGGCTACAACGATTTTGTTTCTTCCACAGTGGCATGTAGTATCTCCCTCACTGACCTCCCTTCTATTCTAAAATTCTCACCATTAGTTTGACTATCTGGGATCAGGCGTTTGTTAAAATGCACAAATGTGGGGCACCTGAGTGGCTCAGTCATTTAGGCATTTGACTCTTGGTTTCAGCTCAGGTCATGATCTCAGGGTCTTGAGATCAAGCCCAGTGTCAGGCTCTATGATCAGTGCAGGGTCGGCTTGGGATTCTTTCCCTCCCCCTCTGCTCCTCCCCTTTGGCATGCGTGCTCTCTCTCTATCAAATAAACAAATAAATAAAATCAATAAAATGGACAGATATTACCTAGGAGGAAATGCACAAAAAAACCGTTATTAGAATCTTAGAGCAATAAAAACAGGACAGATATTTTGTGACTTTGCTGGGATAAGGGTGATAAAGAGAGATCCAAGATAATGTGGAATTGTCTCAAACTATCTGAAGGCCAATCAAATAGAAAAGGATTTAGACTTAGTCTGTTTGGCCCCAAGACCAGGACCAGTGGGTAAAATTTGCAGGGAATCAGGATTAGCTGACTATAAGGAAGGATTTTTTCATAATCCTGACAGTACAAAGATAGAGTGGACTGCCCTACCAGGTAATAAGTTCTTATTATGTGTGGTGTTTCAGTTAGAAGCTACACAATTAGGAAAGACGTTGAACTCCGGATTCTTAAAGGATATGTTTATTAAATGATCTATACTATCTCCTCCAACCTTGGAACTTTCTGAATTTGCTAGGTTTGGGGGGTTTTTGTTTGTTTGTTTATTTTGAGTTCCAAAGAAACTCTTTCTATATAGATTAAAGATTTGGAGAGATGAAGTGGAATGTGGGGAAAAGGCCACCTTGATAGAGCTATGCCTTCTATATAGTGAGAATAATAATACCTACCATTGTTGTAAATATTAAATGGGATATTATTTGTCAAGTACTTTGTACTATGCCTAATGTACTTGGCTGGTCAATAAGAAGTGACTGTATTAATCATGATAGGCTAGGTTATGCTGTGATGACAAACAGCACCCAAATCTTAATGACTTACAGTAGCAAGGTTTATTTCTCACTCACAGTATTGTGAACTGGCCGCAGCTTTGTTCTATATCATCTTTACTGCAGGAGCCAGGCCTTCTATCTGAAACATTGCCTGTTTTATGGAAGAAGAAAAAGAGGCAGGCAGACCACTCACAGGCTCTTAAAGCTTCTACCCAGAACTCATACATGCCACCAATTTTATTAGAGCAAATCATATGGCGTGGTGGTTTTCTTTATTCTTTTTTTAATCAGTAATTATGATTCTTTAAAAAGATTTTATTGGGGCGCCTGGGTGGCACAGTCGTTAAGCATCTGCCTTCGGCTTAGGGCATGATCCCGGCGTTCTGGGATCGAGCCCCACATCAGGCTCCTCTGCTGGGAGCCTGCTTCTTCCTCTCCCACTCCCCCTGCTTGTGTTCCCTCTCTCACTGGCTGTTTCTCTCTCTGTGTCAAATAAATAAATAAAATCTTAAAAAAAAATAAAAAGATTTTATTTATTTGACAGGGAGAGAGAGTGCACAAGCAGGGGGAGCAGCAAGCAGAGGGAGAGGGAGAAGCAGGCTTTCTGCAGGACCCTGGGATCATGACCTGAGCCGAAGGCAGACACTTAACCAACTGAGCCACCTAGGCACCTGATTTTTTTATTTCTTTTTTAATTGAAGTATAGTTGACACACAATGTTATATTATTTTCAGGTATACAATAGTGATTTGATAACTCTATATGTTATGCTATCCTCATCATAGGTTATCAGTAATCACTTTAAATATACATGAACTAAATATGCCAACAAGAAGGTGGAGACTGGTAGAATTTATTTTAAAAATGATTCATCTATATTTTTTCCATGAGAGACTCACATTAGACCTAAATACAGTGAAAGGATGAAAAGAGCCATTCTATGTAAATAGTAACCAAAAAAGAGCCACACCAGCCATACTCTGTGTATGTATATCAATTAGGGACATTTGAAGTTAATACAGTATGATTTATGTATACTACTTTTTGCTGTGCCTGGGACATTACTAGATAAAGTAATTACTAGATGAAGATAAAGTAAACTAGATAAAGTGGTCTCAAAGACCACTCTATGATTGAACATATGTATTTTGATTTACACCATTTTCATGTGGCTCTAACTTATCTAATGTTAATAAATAATACTATGATCTGATGCTTTTGTAAAAACAAATTCAGAGACTACAGGAAGTGAAACTAACACTTAGGATCATAATTGGGTTGGGACAGTAGGAGTACTGGACTTTATGTTCTGTCTTGTGCTTCAGCTCTTGCTTAATATATAAAGACAGAGCAGTAGAAAAAGTGACCTGGTACCTTCAGCGAAGGCAAAATCAACAAGTGTGGTGGTTTTCAAAATATGTCCACAAATTCTTTGAAATTCCTCCCTTCAGAAAGTAGAGCCTAATTCCTCTCCCCTTGAGTCACTTGGTTCTAACAAATACATGATGGCAGAAGTGACGATGTGTTACTTCCCAGGCAGAGTCATAAAAGGCATTGCAGCTTCTCCCTTGATGTCTTCCTTGGTTTCCTCACTCTGGAGGAAGCCAGGTGCCATGTCATGAGGACACTCAAATAACCCAGTGGTTAGACCCATATGATGAGGAACTCAGGCTCTTCACCAACAGCCAGTGATGATCAGAGATCTCCTGCCAACAGCCATGTGAATGAACCCTCTTAGAAGAAGATCTTCCTACTCTAGTCAAGCTTTCAGATTGCAGCCCCAGAAAACATCTTGACGGCCCCATGAGAGACCCAAGCCAGAAACACCTAGCTAAACCACTCCCAAATTCTTGACCCACAGAAACTGTGAGATAGTAAATATTTATTGTCTTTAACTGCTACATTTTGGAGTTATTTGTCACACAGCAGTAGATAACTAATACACGTGGCCCCCTCTGAGTTCAACAGGCAGAATGTTTCATCTGGCAGAGAGGGATACCATAGGAGAAAGTGGAATATTTGGTGAACAGTAATACCTACCACAGTAGCTAAAATATTTAAATCCAATCCTCTACCCATTTGTTAGACAAATATCTGAAACAAGGAATAAATCATATCACTATGCATATTTACTCTCTTTTCCCTATTCTATTGTCCAGTTAGTTCCATAATCAGCAAATAAAAGGATATTTTAAGTCTGGGATCTGATACCCACTTTTCACTGCCTTCCCCCATCTAATTCCTGGAGTTAGAGGGTTGTCAGATTCCATTCTTTTCCCTGCTTTTAATCCTTCCTTAGTCCCAAACCAACCAGTTTACTCTTATTGTTCAAACCTAGTCTCTAGATTTCAGCTAAATCATTACCTTTTCCTCACCTTTCACACCACTGGTTTTCTTACAGTGTTTCTTTTTTTTTTTTTTTTTAAAGATTTTATTTATTTATTTTAGAGATAGAGACAGCCAGCGAGAGAGGGGACATAAGCAGGGGGAGTGGGAGAGGAAGAAGCAGGCTCATAGCGGAGGAGCCTGATGTGGGGCTCGATCCCATAACGCCGGGATCACGCCCTGAGCCGAAGGCAGACGCTTAACCGCTGTGCCACCCAGGCGCCCCAGGATTCTTTTTTTTAAAAAAAGATTTTATTTATTCATTCGACAGAGATAGAGACAGCCAGCGAGAGAGGGAACACAAGCAGGGGGAGTGGGAGAGGAAGAAGTAGGCTCACAGCGGAAGAGCCTGATGTGGGGCTCGATCCCACAACGCCGGGATCACGCCCTGAGCCGAAGGCAGATGCTTAACCGCTGTGCCACCCAGGCGCCCCTCTTTTTTTTTTTTTTTAAGATTTTATTTCTTCACTTGAGAGAGAGCATGAGTGGGGATGGGGGGAAAAGGGGAGAAGCAGAGGGAGAGAGGAAGAGGGAGAAGCAGACTCCCCGCTGAGCAGGGAGCCTGACACAGGGTTTGGTCCCACAGCCCTGGGATCATGACTTGAGCCGAAGGCACACACTCAACTGACTGAGCCACCCAGGTGCCCCCAAGAAACAGTCTCTTAACTATTGAGAACCAACTGATGGTTACCAGAGGGAAGGTGGGTGGGTTGATGGGTGAAATAGGAGATGGGGATTAAAGAGTACCTTTATCATGATGAGCACTGAGTAATGTGTAGAATTGTTGAATCACTACATTGTACAGCTGAAACTAATATAGCACTATATGTTAACTATACTGGAATAAAAATTAAAAGCTTAATGAAAAAATAAAATAATGTTCATGGTGTTTTAATCAGCAATTTTGGGTGTTTTGTAGCAAAGGTTTTTCAGACAATCTGGACTGAAATGTTGCTGGAAATACAATAACAAAAAGTTTCCATTTCACATTGTAGGCATTAGGAAGTTGTATTAGTTTTTGACAGATGCCATAACAAAGTACCATAGACTTAAACAACAGAAATCTATTTTCTCATCATTCTAGAGGCTAGAGGCCCAAGATTAAGGTATTGACAGCTTTGGTTTCTTCTGAGGCCTCTCTTTGGCTTGCAGATGTTGCAGATGGCTGTCTTCTCCCTCTGTCTTCGCATGGTCTTCCCTCTGTGTCTGTGTCTAAATTTACCCTTTTTATAAGGACACCAGTCAGATTGAATTAGGGCCCACTCTAATGGCCTCAGTTTAACTTAATTACGTCTTTAAAGACCCTGACTCCAAACACAGTCACATTCAGAGGTACTAGAGATTAGGATTTCAACATATGAATTTTTAGGGGACAGAATTCAGCCCATAAGAAGCCATCAGAGGATTTTAAGTACAGAAGGGCATGAACAGATCTCTGCTTCAGAGATGTTACTGGTAATAGTGTCAAGATGGACTGAGGGAGGATAAGACTATAAAGGTACAAAGGCTTGTTAGGAGGCTTTTGGAGTTGTCCAAACAAGAGTTGATCAGGGCTTGGATTAGAGAGCCTACTTTCAGACTGCTACCTGGTTAGAATATAAATCAGCTCTGGATAGAGTGGCCTATGAGCTGTTGATGACTCTTCCCACTAGGACAAATTCTACTATGTAAGACGTTTTTGCACATTTGCTTTGAAGGAGAAGGGTAGGTAGAATGAGGCAGTAGGAAGTTCCATGAAGGATTCCTCAACCATATGGTTTTATAAGGCTCCCTAAGTTTGGACACTATTCCTTTATTTGTCGCTATTTCTATTCCTATTCTTACTTTTGTTGTGCAGAATTATTTTTTATATGGGAGAAAGACCACAAGTTATAGAGTTGAGGTCCTACTTGGAGCCTTAATTCTGGCAGTTACTAGGTAAGTAACCTTGGGAAAGTCATTTTATCACTCTGAACTTGTTTCATTTTCCTATTATGTAAAATGGAGATGATGATAATATCTAGCTCACAGCTTTGTTGTAAGAATTAAATGAGATCATGCATGAAAATATTTTTGAGAGAGCTGTACACTTGTTATTTATTCCTACTTGGTACCCCCAAAGGATATTTTTATGTGGGAGTGGGAAGCAGAGATTCTTTACAAAGCATAGTGGTGCCTATGATTGATTGACTTACCTGCTATGAGCTTTAGATGTGAGCCCTAGAGTATCTCTTTCTTCTGGAAGAGGATCCCCAGGTCATAGGAGTTGTTGGGTAGTAGTTATGGCAACATTTGAGAAAAATATGACTCTTCTCTGGGCTATTTGGATCGGATTACCAGGAAAGAAAAAAAGGCAGCTTGATTTCAGCAAATGCTAGAATTGGGGGGACATGTTTAATATCACTAAAACAAAGGGAAGGCGGCAAATATACAAAAGCAGAGAAAAAGAGGCAAGAGCCACAAGAGGGAATATGAAAACAAAAGGCAGAATCAGAAAAGAAACAAAACAAAGGAAAAAACAAAGACTTTCCCCAAAACGTCTCCTACTTCAGACTTCTTATTCATGTCTCATTTCTATAAGTAAAAGAACCTCAAGCGTAGGGAAGGAACTATTCTTTTTGATACCGTTTATGTATGTGTCGGGTCAATGTGAACTCATTAATAATACTATTGTCCACAAGAAACGATTCCTGGAAATTTTGACTTGGGGTTGTTTTTATATATAATAATTAATATTTCTGTGAATTATATATCTCACACAATGCAAACATAGAATATACATCCCTTGATGTAAAATTTTATTTAACTTTTTTAAAAAAGGATGATTTACCCCAGGACAGAATCATGTCTCTGATAAAGGTTTTGAAGTGAATAAAGTTTTAAAAAATAAAAATAAAATAAAAATAAAAAGACATGATTTAGTTGATCAAACATAACACTTCTAAAAACCATACCTCAGAGGTATGGTAGTTGGCATATGTCAGAGGTCTGACATGTTTTCACGTAAGAAAACTATTACTTAAACTTGAAGCTGAATACTAACAATCATCCCTGATAATCCACCAAGTTCTTATGAACTAGAAAACATGGCAAGAATTGGTCACCACATGAGAGGTGCCTGGGTGGCTTAGTCGGTTGAGCATCCAACCTTTGATCTCAGCTCAGGTCTTGATCTCAGGTCCTGAGTTCAGGCCCCATGTTGGGCTCCATGCCCAGCATGAAGCCTACTTAAAAAGAAAAGAAAAGAAAAGAAAGAATTGGTCACCAGATGAGACCAAGGATCCATTTTTCATTCATTCAACAGATATATATTGAACATGGGGCTTTTTGTCAGGTGGTAGGTGTAGAGTAGGTGAATCAAACAGACATAATACCTGCCTCATAGAGCTTACCTTTATGTGGGAGAGTTAAATAGTAAATAAATTATAAACATATAAGCAACATATAATTACAAATTTTGATAATTTTTATGAAGGAAAAGAATGTGGTGCTATGAATGAGAATAACAGTGGAAACTTGAGTGTGGGTGACTGAGGAAATGACATTTATACTGAGTCCTGAAGGGTGAGTGAGAGTTGGTCCTGAGAAGAATGAGGAGAAAGTAGTCTAGGCAGAGGAAACCACATGTTTGTAGCCCTGAGACGGGAAAGAGTTCATTGTGGGGTTCATCAAAGCAGGCTTGTGTGGCAGACCTTGGGAGTCTAGTTCAGGTAAAGCTCAGTAAAAAAGACCCTCGTTTTGTTTCTCCTGTCATTATAATTCATGCTGACTAATTGCTAAGTGTCTTGGATATGGTCAAGGCTAAAATAACTGCTAACAGTTGAAGCAGGGGTACCCATGAGACCAGGGCTAATCCTGTCCCTGCTGAGGACAAAGATTGGGAGTGGGGATGTAACTTAAGGATTGTTTTGTGCTGGTCTCAGCCTATCAATAACCAGTGTTGTGGGTGGATGGGCCTTCTGGTTCTTACTATGATTGCAAAATGCCCTTCAGCAACAACCACCAGGAAACTGTGAAAAAATAAGAGTTTATTACTTACAGAACCTGGAAATTCTACAGCACGCCTATGGCCACACAGCAAGGTTGTGCTTAGAGAGAGAGCACACTGGCTTGAGGTTCTGCTTTGATTGGGGTCTTCTTGGGTAGGGGCTTAGAATTCTCAGGCTCATGCATTACTGGTGAATTTAAAACATAAGAATGGGAGTTTAAAGTGGGAAGAGAAAAAACAAGTGGTCCAAATGGTCAGTTGTCAGAATCAACCAAGATCTCTAAAACAAAGAAGCCTCAGTGTTGGGGGAAGGAGTACAGCCTGGCTCTTTTTCTTGTTGTGTAGTTGGCAATGTGTTTAATCATGATTGTTATCTTTTTTTGTTATTATTATTATTATCATTATTATTACTAAAGTATAGTTGACATGCAATATGATATTAGTTTCCAGTGTATAACATAATGATTCAACAACTACATGTATCATGAAATGCTCACCATGGTAAGAGTAGTTATCATCTGTCACCATACAAAGTTATTTCAGGGGAACCTGAGTGGCTCAGTTGGTTAAGCGTCTGCCTTCACCTCAGGTCATGATCCCAGGGTCCTGGGATCAAATCCCACATTGGGTTCCTTGCTCAGCAGGGAGCCTGCTTCTCCCTCTACCTGCCGCTCCCTCTGTTTGTGCTCTCTCTCTCAAATAAATAAATAAATAAAATCTTAAAAAAAAACAAAACCACAATGTTATTACGCTGTTATTGACTATATTCCCTATGCTGTACTTTCCATCCCATGACTTGTTTATTTTATAACTGGAAGGTTTTACCTCTTAAATCCCTTCACATAGTAAAAAAACTAAGGCCAGTTTATGGTAGGCCTTGAATATTAAGCTAATGAGTTTTAAACATGGTTTATAGACAATGAGTAGGCATCTGCTTTTTCTTTTCTTTTTTTTTTTTTTTTAAAGATTTTATTTGTTTATTTGACAGAGATAGACAGCCAGCGAGAGAGGGAACACAAGCAGGGGGAGTGGGAGAGGAAGAAGTAGGCTCCCAGAGGAGGAGCCTGATGTGGGGCTTGATCCCATAACGCCGGGATCACGCCCTGAGCTGAAGGCGGATGCTTAACGACTGCGCCACCCAGGCTCCCCAAGGCATCTGCTTTTTCTGATCCCTTCCTTTTTTTTTAAGATTGATTGATTGATTTGAGAGAGAGAGCAAGTAAGCAGGGGGAGGGACAGAGGGAAAGAGAATCATGCTCAGCAGGGGGCCCAATGCAGGGCTCATAGGACCCCAATATCATGACCTGAGCCAAAATCAAGAGTCAGCCACTTAACCAGCTGAGCCACCAGGGTGCCCCTCTGACCCCTTCTTAAAATTCAGATTCTAAAGAACCACCAGCTTTCTTTATACCCAGCCTTCTTAGGCAAAATTGGAAAAGATATTAATCTTTATACTTGGTGACTAATGATGTACACTTGAGGTTGCTTCTTTTAATATTTACATTTTAGCCAGCTTTTATAACTTTATACCTTTTCCCTCCAATAGTGAGGTCAGTGACAAAAGAAATGTTAGAAATTAGAAAGTCAAACCATAAAATTCCGTATTCAGCTTCTTCCCAGGCAGACCAAACTGAAACCCTCTAAACTTGTTCCCTAGAACCTCCTGGATTAGAGGAACATGTGCCTTCCTAGTCCTCTATATTTGTTGGCTTCTCTGCTTTCTGTGGCATGAGCAGTCTCCTCTTGAGAGGAAAGCCCAGGAAAAGCTCTCCCTCCTCTGCCTATATATGTTCTTTCCCTCCCTCTGTCCAAGTCTCCCATGTNCCTCTTGAGAGGAAAGCCCAGGAAAAGCTCTCCCTCCTCTGCCTATATATGTTCTTTCCCTCCCTCTGTCCAAGTCTCCCATGTCTATTTGGTGCTATTTTAATTAACATTTAATGACATGTTCATACCACAATCCTTAGCTGGCATCCTGTAACAATATCTCTTTGCTACATTAAATACTAAGGAGATTTTTAAAAAGAGCCTTTAAAAAAGAGCCTTGGAATTAATCGTTTTTCCGTACAACACTATTATAGTACCCATAGGCAATTAATTATGAATGCAGTCATACGACTTCAGCCTGACATGGATTTACACATACATCATGCTTTTATAGTTATTTCCAAACAACCTCCTGTCCACTCCCAGTTTATACCAGAATCCCACATGTAGCTCTTCTAGTCACAGTAAAAGTAGCAATTTCCCAAACTATATTCCATTGCCATTTGTAACTTCTGGGTTTAAGTGCCCTCTCCAGAGCCTCTTGAACCCCAGCTACTAATGTACCACTTTGTTTTTTTCCTTTTTAAAATTTAAAATCAATTAATTAACAGATAGTGTATTATTAGTTTCAGAGGTAGGGTTTAGTGATTCATCAGTTGCATTTAATACCCCATGCTCATTACATCGAATGCCCTCCTTAAATGCCCATCACCCAGTTACCCCATCCCCCGCCCACCCCCTCCAACAACTAATGTACCACTTTGAAATCTGCCTGCAAAATATCCAAGTTACCTTTTCCTTCCCTGTCATACAACTTAACACATGTGTTCCCACCATACTCAGTCCCCTTTCAACCTCACAACGTTTTCTAAGAAAACTTCTTTGTATCATCTAGGAAGCACAGAGCTTTATATATTTTGTTGTTCTTATTGTCACCTTTAAATATTAGGATAAATGCCAGTTAGAACAAAAACCTAAGAGACAGTTATATTTTAATTATCTTCGTCCTAGACAGATTAGAATTAGTCACAACCTGTACATAAATCCTCTATGACTGGGAGAGTAAAGTCTAGTTTTAGCTTAAGAAGAGACGCAGCACAGAAAAGGATTGGATTTTGTCACATCCCTAAGTTTAGGCTTTTTTTGCTAAAACTGCATAAAAGCATGTGTCAAGACAACTCAGACCATGATTGTCCTAGAAGCTGATAGCAGGGCTGCACTTCATTCTGGGCCGCTCACATCTGGGAATTACCATTGGAAAAATGTCTTTGTGCTTCTTTCTCACAGACATCTGCTTTGGAGGGGAAATTTTAAGGTTTCTAAGCAAGTGGGGAAGGCCTAGAAACAAACACTTCAAAGTGCAGATTGTGTTTTTTTTCTTTTGATGTATTCTGATGGGAATTCTGTGACATTTAAACATAAATCTCTGGATTTTCCTCTCTGGAAGCTGGTACCAGTTTTCTCCTTTGTAAGAAAAGCTGTAGCTCTTTAAAAGATGAAGAAATTCACTTTGACTACAAAACATCTGAGAAGAGAGAACAGCTGGTCTTCAAGGTAGGAAAAACACTTGTCAAATGTTTTTGTGCCTCCTATGGGGTAACTCAGCATTTTACAATTTCCTCCTTCCTGTCGCTGAGTCAAATAGCCACTACAAGACAAACAGTTGTTTCCCTGCCCCCCCCCGCCCCCCCCAAGAAGTCCCAATAGAAAGGTTGGGTTTTCTTGCTTTCTAAGCTGTCCTTGCTTGTCTTCCCTCCTCAGGCTTGCTGGAATTTTACTCCTTTGGGGTTAAATGTAGTCGGTGGAGTATAGGGAAACTTGAAGCTTCTACTGTTAAACTCTTTCTTTTTAAATTTGCTCAGGTGGATGTACTGTTCTTCTATGCAAAAGAAAGAAAGAAAAAAAAAAGAAAGAAAGTCGGGATGCCTGGGTGGCTCAGTCGATTAAGCGTCTACTAAGCGTCTGCCTTTGGCTCAGGTCATGATTGCGGGGTCCTAGGATAGAGTCTCCCTCTGCCTACTGCTCCCCCTGTTTGTGCACTCTCTCTCTCTGACAAATAAATAAAATCTTAAAACAAAACAAAACAAAACACCACTAGAGCGTGAGACTATAAAGGGTTAGCACAAAGGTGTTTTTGGGGTGATAGAATTGTTCTTCATCCTAATTGTGGGGGTGACTACACAAATCTATACACATATTAAAGCTCACAGGACTGTAGGCCTAAAAAAAGTCTTTGAAAGAGTATGTTATTTGAAAGGTATATTCATCATACTCTAGGAATAGTTTACATTTTCTCATACCCTCATCCTTTAATAAGAGGTTTAAAATTAAGGAATCAATACACTCATATTTGTGAATAAAAATTATCCTTGTCAAGCTACCAAAAATATGTAGTTTTAACTGGAAATAAGATGTGCAAGAAAAATATTTTCTTCTTCTGAGTCATATCATGAGATATGAAAATCAAATTGGTCCCTTAAGAAAGATGAGATTAGAATTGACAAGGTCATCACCTATAGATTTAGGAGGTAAATGTTTTAGGGCTGGAACAAGGTTAGCACTTGGTCAGTGCAAGCAAGCCAGGGATTTGGGAATAAAGAGAACAATCCAGGGACTTGCTAGGCTATTTATTTACAAACTGAATTTTTGACCCTTCTCATTATTGCCTGTGCCCTACCCTTAAGGTTTGATCTTTCTTTTTCTGTCCTTTTGGAGTTTGGTTCTATTTCCTAAAGATCTACCAGGAACCCTAGTCAGACCCAATTCTGTTAGTTTAACAATATGAGAAGTTCAGAGGGTTAAGCATACTCACTGCTTGAGCTTTTACCCTTCATGTTTCCTATCCTCCAGTCCCCTCTCTGAGATGACGAGCCCCTCTCCATCCTTCTGGATTTCAATTCTAGTTTTTCCTCTGGGGAAGCTTCTCTGACATTCCCTATGTGCTACCAATCAGTCTTTCACACTTCACTCTATTTTAACACTTAAAAGCTGTATGTCAACCTTGTTTATTAGACAGGGAATTCCCTCAGGGTAGAGGTTTTCATTCATATTTATGTCCCCAGACACTGGTGCCTAAGTGTCCATTGAATGGCTGGCTGGCTGGCTGGCTGGATGGATGGACAAACAAATCAACAAGTCAATGAAAGTCATTCTACTAAAGGAAAAACAAATCAACAACTTTCTCTAAGATCACCAGTGACTTCCAAATCGCTAAAATTGCTAAAAGACAATTTTCTGTCCTTATCATGCCTGAACTTTCTGGAACATTGGACACTACAGAATATTGTCTCCTTCTTGAAATTCCCCTTGTCTCTTGGCTTTAATGACAAGTCTCTCTTGGCTGTCCTTGTCCTTCTCTGTGTACTCCTCGGTTTCCTTTACTGACTTCCTTCTCCGTGGCACCTTCGATATTAGAATACTCCACACTTCTATTTTCCACTCTCTCTCTCTCTCTCTTTTTTTCAGTATGTGCTCCCTGGATGACCTAATCAATGGCTTCAGACTCTGCAGCTAGGGCACAGGGGTACAAGAGCCCCTGGCTCTGGGGCTCCCAGACCAGGTTTGGCCACACACTGCTGACAAAATCCAAAGACTGAGAAACAAGTGGTGGTAAAACAAGAAAGGAATTTATTTCAGTGAGGCCAGCACCGGAAGACAGTGGACTAATGTCTTAAAGACTGTTTCCAAAGTGCTGAAAATACTTCCAGGTTTATATTAGGAAAATGTGGGACAGAAGTCCGTGGGTACATGCAGGTGGGAAGTGAAGGTCAAGTTGATCATTGTCTTGGGGCCAGTTATGGGCAGGAGTTTTGCTGGCTCAAGGCAGTCCTTATTGCTTGAGGGGATTGTTTTATTTCCCATCAGGGGACATTTTGTCCTCAGGGTCTTTTGCCTGAGTTAAGAGGTAAGTTGGAGAGAAGAATTTAATCAATTAGAAAGTTTGCAGTCAAAATGGAGGTAGATAAAGTCTTCTTTCTACTCTGTACTCATGCTTCTGAAATCTCCACCTCTAATTCATTTATTCCATCTGAGCATGAGACAGATATACACAACTATCTATGCCCATAAAGACCCCATCCTTAATTATGCCCTAAGCCAAGCTCCTTATCTCCCCTGTCCTGTCCAGCTCCCAGTCTATGTTTTTGTTCATCAATTCCCAACTTGGGGAATGACACCACCGTTCAGACTATCACCATCCTCCTTTCCTCCCTTTCTAATTGCTTATCAAGTCATGTTGATTTTATTCCCATGGTATGTTTTGACTCTAAATCCTGTTATTGGAGAGACAACTCAGGTAGAGTTCAGCAATCTTCCTGAACTAAGATAGAGCTGGAGATCCAGGGAGGCCAAAGCAGCTAGAATTCACAGAGCACAGTTTTGAGAAGAGGGCCATACAGAGACAGAACACTCCAGAGATCTACAGAGAATCTCCCTTGAGTCTTCAACTAAATACCAATCAGAACATGATTTGAGGAAACTACCTGAGGCTGGGTAAAGTACCACTGTAAAAGAGCAAAGAAAATAATCTTCAGATTACCACCTCCAATAAGACAAAATTCACAATGTCTGGCATCCAATAAAAGTTACCAGCATGCAAAGAAGCAGGAAAATATGATGCATAATGAGGAGGAAAACAGTCAATATAAACAGATCAAGAATTGCACAGGAGTTAGAATTACTAGACATATGTAACAATTGTTGTAGCTATATTCCATATGTTCAAGAAGTTAGATGAAAGATTGAAAATGTTGAGTAGCGGTATGGATGTTCGGCAGTATGTGGCTGAAACTGGTCTGTTTGGGAGCCCCAGAGCCAGGGGCTCTTGTACCCCTGTGCCCTAGCTGCAGAGTCTGAAGCCATTGATTAGGTCATCCAGGGAGCACATACTGAAAAAAAGAGAGAGAGAGAGAGAGTGGAAAATAGAAGTGTGGAGTATTCTAATATTGAAGGTGCCACGGAGAAGGAAGTCAGTAAAGGAAACCGAGGAGTACACAGAGAAGGACAAGGACAGCCAAGAGAGACTTGTCATTAAAGCCAAGAGACAAGGGGAATTTCAAGAAGGAGACAATATTCTGTAGTGTCCAATGTTCCAGAAAGTTCAGGCATGATAAGGACAGAAAATTGTCTTTTAGCAATTTTAGCGATTTGGAAGTCACTGGTGATCTTAGAGAAAGTTGTTGATTTGTTTTTCCTTTAGTAGAATGACTTTCATTGACTTGTTGATTTGTTTGTCCATCCATCCATCCATCCATCCATCCATCCATCCATCCTTCCATCCATCCATCGTGTGTGGGAACTGAAACCCTGGAATGGGTGAGATGACCCAAAGAGAGTGTATGAAGCTGGAAGAAAATAGCGAACTCATCATCATCATCGTCGTCGTCACCATCTTCATTCTCCTAACCATTTACTGAATGATTTTTACTATGTGCCAGGCATAGTGTTACAGGATCACAGGGTTCTTGTCTCACAGAGTTGAAGAATGAATCTCATGGACACAAAAGGGTGAAATGAAGTGAAAGTTTATTAAGTGAAGATGAGAGCAGAAAGGAAAGAAGAAAGCTCTCTAGAATGAATGGGGTCCCAAATGGGTTGCCATTGAGGGCTTTTAGTGGCAGTCTTTTATTGAGAACTGAC
Source organism: Ailuropoda melanoleuca (assembly GCF_002007445.2). NCBI lineage: Eukaryota > Metazoa > Chordata > Mammalia > Carnivora > Ursidae > Ailuropoda > Ailuropoda melanoleuca. The sequence continues at coordinate 69,322,509 of NC_048230.1, read as the reverse complement.
TGGGAAGCTTGTGGCCTTGAGTTTCTTGTGCCATCTTGGTTTGAGCATGGACTATTGATAACACCCTTAATGACTTACTTTTTTGAGATTTGGTCATTTTCTGTGATACATTGTTGCTGCCAAAAAAAAAAAAAATACTCCCTAACATCCAAGGCCAGGTGGTCTGTTTTCTTATCTCTGGTTCACTCTGGCTTAGTGCTTCTGCCTGCCAGGAGTAGTCTTAGAGCCCAGCCAAGGGCCCCCTATCTCTCCCTGCCCATACCTTAACCCTTTCCTTATTCAATAGTGCCAAGTACTTTATATGCATTATCTCATTTAACCTTCACAAAGACCTTAAAAGTTTAGGTGCTCTGGAACCTTTGGCAATGCCAACATTTAGAAGGCTGGCAGATGAGGGTGCTGTCTATCAAGTGAGTCTGAAAAGAGAGCCATCAGAGAAACAGAACAAGGAAAGGGATGATGTAATAGAAACCAAAGCAGGACTGTGTTTTGGGAAGAGAGAGGTCAGCAGTGCCACATGCTGCAAAGATGCCAAGGAATCGGGGTGCCTGGGTAGGTTGAGTGTCTGACTCTTGATTTTAGCTCATGTCATGATCTCAGGGTCATGAGATTGAGCCCTGCATTGGGCTCTGTGTGTGTGGAGTCTGCTTGAGATTCTCTCTCTCCCTGTCTCCTCAGCCCCTCCCCCCACTTGTGCTCTCTCACACTCTCTTTCAAATAAATAAATAAAATCTTTAAAAATATATAGAAGGGGGAGTCGTAGGGAAAAGGAGAAAAGAACAATAGAAAAGACGAGACTGAAGAGCTTAGCCAGTGTCTTATTTCCAGAAAGAAGGTAAGAATAGAAGAGAGAGAAAGGATGGGGCAAGGTGTGAGCAAGAGGTCTAGTGGAAGAGGAATGGGGAGGGACTCGTAGGTTCAAAGAAAGGAGTAGAAGAGACAAAAAGAACTTAGGGGAGTTTCCTACTAGGGGGTTCTGTTTTGGTCTTAAAAGTAAGAGGCATATGATAATTGTCTTTCTCTGCTTGACTTATTTCGTTTAGCATTATCTCCTCCAGTCCCGTCCATGTTGCAGCAGATGTTGAGAAATCGTTCTTTTTGATGGCTGACTAACATAATATAATAAAACATTATTATTAATTTTAAAAAGTAAGAGGCAAAGTCATCTGCTGCAAATTAGGTGTGCAGGGGCCTTGAAGAGGGCAAGTAAAATTTGTAATGTGGGACATAACTACTTATATTCAAAACATTTTATCTGATCTTCTGAAGACTCTCTGCTGAAGACTTTAATCAGAGTTGAAAACAGCAGGAAATATATCCTAATAGCTTCTCCTCTTTTGCAAAAAGCATGTACCCAGACTCTCTACACAGATCCCTGGCTAATAAGATTTGGGTATGGGTTTTTCTCCGTACAGGGGAATGGGAAAAGGCAGTATATAGAGGAGTAAAAATCATGAATATAGATAGAGCAAAATCATGAATGGATGTTGAGTTCTATTTAATTTTTTGATACATATTGAGATGATTATATAGTTTGGAATTACATAAATAAAGTTTCTTTTTTCTTTTTTTAATTTAAATTTTAGTTAGTTAACGTACAATGAAATATTGGTTTCTGCAGTAGAATTCAGTGATTCGTTACTTACATACAATACCCAGTGCTCATCACAAGTGCCCTCTTTAATATCCATCACCCATCTAGTCCATCCCCCACCCACACATAAATAAAGTTTCTAATGTGGGACCATTCCTGTGGTAATATCCTTCTTGATCATGAAATTGAATTTGATTTGTTTATATTTTATCTGGGATTTTTGCAACTATGTTCATGGATAAGATCAGCCTGTAATTTTTTTCTTCTCTTACTGTCCTTGTTTTGTTAGCTTAAAGGGTATGCTAGTCCTATAAGCTAGCATGATGTGTCAACATGTTTAACAACTTTTTTTCATCATTGATTCTTGCACTCCCCTACTCCCTTCTTGGTTTTGATTCTGGTTTGAGTACATTCCTTCATAGTTCTTTCAGTAAGAGTGTTTTGATGGTAAATGTTCTAAGTCTCTATAGGTCTTTATTTTTTTTTAAAGATTTTATTTATTTATTTGACACAGAGAGAGAGAGAGCACCCAAGCACAAACAGGTAGAGTGGCAGGCAGAGGGAGAGGGAGAAGCAGATTCCCCTCTGAGCAGGGAGCATGACACGGGGCTCCCCCAGCACCCTGGGATCATGACCTAAGCTGAAGGCAGATGCTTAACTGACTGAACCACGCAGGCGCCCTCTGTAAGTCTTTAAATACATTTATTTCGCTTTTACTTTGAAATTATAGTTTGTCTAGGTATAGACTTTTAGGTTTACCCAGTCCATGGACACCTCTGTGTTTGATCAGTTCTAAACCCCCTTTTATGTTAATTTCTCAGTTCAACATTCCTGAACTACAAAGATAGTATGCATTTGAAACACATGGTTAATGTGGTACATGCTTGGAGGAGCAGTTTCTCTCCAGTATCTCTTTCCTATCCACAGTACTGGCTTTTGGGCCATAATTTCCTTGCAACCCCAGGGTGCCAGAAATAAAGGAATAGGGGTGTAGCTACTTTGGAAAACAGTTTGACAGCTTCTCAAAATGTTAAATTTAGAGTTACCATATGAACCAGCAATTCTACCCAAGAAAAATGAAAACACATGTCTGCATAAAAACTACCCAAGTATATAATTCATAGTTCTGCCACTAACTAGCTTGAGTGAATAACGTAACTGCTCAGGGTTAAAGTTTTTTTTTAATATGTAAAAAGAAACATATATTTAAATTATCTGAAAGAGCTCTTCTAATAATAAAGTTCTGTAAAGTGGAAATGGAGATAAAATTGGAGTTGCATTGGTTAGTAAAGGTCTCCCACAGTCATATGTGCTCAAGGTTAGAAGATAGAAAGTATTTAGCATGCTTATTTGTCTCATTTGTCCTTAGAGAGAGAACAAAGCCTCCCTAGAATATCTTTCACTAGAAGAGCTAGAAAGCTCCTTGGCTGCTGAAGGAAAGACACTATGAACTCCAGAATACTGTCAGGACAGCTTTCAAGTCCAATGGAATGATTATACAGGTTAGTAGAAGGAAGATAACTTACAGAGGGAAGAAAATTCTTTTGTGTGCATCATGCTCTGTGTTAATTACTTTATATAGCGATCTCATTTACTCTTTATGTATAATGTAGATTTATTGTACCGATTTTTTAAATGTAAATTTTTGGATAGAGAGAAAATTGAGGCTCACAGAGTTTAAGTGATTTGAAAGCCCATATTCTTATCATAGCTCATCCCATCTCTATCCAGAGAGTAAAAATCTTCCATGGAACTTTCCTACTCCTTCCATAGAAACTTCCTTGACCATCTTGGCCCACAGATTTCTTCTTCTGCCCTTCTCTAGTGCAAGTTACCTACACTATCAATCTCACACCTATAATTTTTCACAATGTTGGTTATATTTGATTCATTTATTAATAAGTAAGCATTTATTGAATAGCCACTATTGAATCACACGAGGCAGTAGGGATACACAGATGAATGACACAGTCCTTGCCTCCAGGAGTTAAAATCTAGTGGAGAAGACAACACCATTAGCAGTTTACTCACACCCCAGTCACTCTCTCTACTTCTGGCTCCCCCAGCCTGGAACACTCCCATTTTAGCTGTCAGGGGGGAAAAAATCATACTAGTGAGCCTGAAAGTAGCAAAACTAAGTTTTAAGGAAAAGAAGAATTTTAATTAATGAATTACAGTAGCACACACTCCATTAGCATCAAGGAAAAACACAGAGGAGGGAATGATTGACTGAAAAACTTAAATTTTCCTAAGCAATAGGACCCTTCCCAGGCAGAGGGGATTTGAATCCAGCTCCCAGACCCATGACGAGTTCAAAATGGCTGGTGTCACCTTAACCCATCCCACAGTAGGGCGAAAAGGTCTTATCACTTGCTAGTAACTAGGCATAACTTCAGGAGCAAGATTCTATTTCAGCTGCTGTTCTAGCCAGTTATGCTACTAACAACATGTTCCTAAGATAGTCTTCTTGAATGCAATGATAACTTTCTAGTAGATGGTGAAGGTCCTCAGATAAAAGTTATGTGAGCAGGGTGCCTGGGTGGCACAGCGGTTAAACGTCTGCCTTCGGCTCAGGGCGTGATCCCGGTGTTATGGGATCGAGCCCCACATCAGGCTCTTCTGCTATGAGCCTGCTTCTTCCTCTCCCACTCCCCCTGCTTGTGTTCCCTCTCTCGCTGGCTGTCTCTATCTCTGTCGAATAAATAAATAAAATCTTTAAAAAAAAAAAGTTATGTGAGCAAAGTTTGATACATAAAAAAGATTCTGCCAGGGGTGCCTGGATGGCTCAGTCAGTTAAACATTGGCTCTTGATTTTGGCTCAGGTCACGATCTCAGGGTCCTGAGATCGAGCCCCTTGGGGCTCTGCACTCAGCAAGGAGTCTGCTTGAGGATTTTTTTCTGTCTCCCTCGGCTCCTCCCCCCCACGCACACGTGCACTCTTTCACTCTCTCTTTCTGAAATAAATAAATAAATCTTTTTAAAAAAAATTTAAAAACTAAAAAAGAAAAGAAAAGATTCTGCCCAGCTTTGGTTTCTTTCTGGTTCTTTTAGCCAGTCTGGATCTTGTTCTCTAGCAATTATAAGTTGCATTTTTTTTTTTCCTTCGGTTTCATGTTCGAAGATACTGAGTCAATCCAATTTAATGAGTACCTTCAATGTGCAAAGCAATATGATAGATACTTAAAGGAAATAAACATGAGTAAGAGGATTCCTGATTCAAAGAGCTGTGAGTCATGTAAATAATTATCTAGAACATGGACCTGATAATGTTATGTTCTTGTGACAAGTACTTTTGCTCTCAAGAGCCCTATATATCAGCCAGATATATGACCACATACATTCCACCCCATACTGTAAGATAAAAATCACCGCTGTCTTCAAGGTTCTGGGCTGAGCTATGTTAATGAGTCCAGGTCTTGCCTACTAATAGGCTTGTCCCAGAAATGAACATTGCAAGCATTCTCTGAAGTAGAGCTAAATTCAGACAGAGTATCTCTTGGTCTTACCATTGTAATCTGAGAAAGAGAGAGACCAATCCTTGTTATTTTCTAGGGTATTCACCCGATATCCTTCCTAGATGTGGCCTCAAGGAATATTTCTTTTTTTTTTTTTTAAAGATTTTATTTATTTATTTGACAGAGAGAGACAGCCAGCAAGAGAGGGAACACAAGCAGGGGGAGTGGGAGAGGAAGAAGCAGGCTCATAGCGGAGGAGCCTGATGTGGGGCTCGATCCCATAACGCCGGGATCACGCCCTGAGCCGAAGGCAGACGCTCAACCGCTGTGCCACCCAGGCGCCCCTCAAGGAATATTTCAACCCAAGCCTTATACCACCTATGAAGCAAGAGGTGAGGCAGGCGAATAGATTTTCTCTAAAATGTAGAAGGTAGGGTTAAATAAGGAACTGGAATTTACTGAGCATTTACCATGTACTACACATATCATATCTCGTTTAAAGTTCACATTAACACTGTGGAGTATCATTGTCCCTATTTTACATCTGGGGAAGTGAAGGCCCAAAGAGGTTAAGTAACTTGTTAAGGTCACATAGTTACTAAGTGGTATTGATTCAACTTGGAGAATGGCACTGGATGAAGTCCTAATTAAGAAATCTGTTGGAGGCACCTGGCTGGCTCAGTCAGTAGAGTATGCAACTCTTGATCTCAGGATTGTGGGTTGAAGCCCTATGTTGGGCATAGAGAAAGAGAAAGAAAAGAAAGAAAGAAAGAAAGAAAGAAAGAAAGAAAGAAAGAAAGAAAGAAAGAAAGAAAGAAAGAAGGGAGGGAGGGAGGAGAGGGAGGGAGGGAAGAGAGGGAGGGAGGGAGGGGAAGGGGAAGAGGAAGGGGTGAAAGGAAGGAATCTGTTAGTTTCTGCCTGTAACAGGGATCTGTCGTGGCTAAATGATGTTTCAAATTATCAAACTGCTCCAAAGCCATGGACAGGAAGCCCCTACACACAGGCTCAACTCCGGGGAGACCCAGACAATGCCTGAAATTCAGCTGCACCAAATCCTTTTGGTGTCCAAAATTAAGTTTTGTGCATTTTAATTTCAGGCTACTTCCATATTAGAAATGTGATAGAAAAGTAGCCTTAAAGCAAAATAACTCACACCAGGGAAACTCCTGCCGAGTTGTAACACCGTGGGACGTAGAGATCCTTGAGGCAGAGGAGGCCACGGAGCAGGAGAATATAGAGGCCTCTTAGCCCTGAAAGCGCTGAAGATCTGGGAGGCCAGAGAAAGCGGTCTGAGGGGTGGCTCCACAGCTTGAGGTTATTTACAGCTCAGAGCTGCATAAAAAGGAGTGGGAAGGGAGGGGAGTCACCGAACCAAAGCTTGGTCTCTGAGTTCACTGACCCTTCCCACTCAGCAATTTCCACAGGTAAGTCCAAAAGAGAATTACTCCAGGAATCTGACAGTTTAACGCCACTCTGCTGGTAGAAGGATTTCATCACCAAAATCGGAAAGAAAATGGACTGATGGCGATGATGTGATTTACTAATGAGGTCAACTTATTTTTCTGCAAGGAGCTTGGCAGGAATTCTCTAAAACAATAGATAACCCCCAAATCCTTTATATCTAACTTTGAGGTTTGGGTTGGCATTTGGCAGCAGTGAGGTTCCTCATTATGTTTAACTTGGGTTGAAAATCAAAATGTGTAGTCTTTAGGAATGCACTGATTAATGAATGAGAGGAACAAAGAGGAACTAATTGGTCCTTTAGATGTTGCCATCAATGATCCACAATGAGAAGGGGAGTCATAAATAAATAATTTTAGCCATAGAAGTTGGTTCTTTGTTAGAATCTGGGCACAGGGCCTCAGCACTAAACTAGGGTGGGCAGTAAGATTCATTGACCAGAAGACTTTTGAAATCTTTTCCATAGCTAGTTTATACCCTTTCAGAGAGGAGTTTATTTTCAATCTCTGTTTTCCTTTGGCATCAAAAGTCCCTTTTCGGAAGAAAAGTAAATTCCCTGCTCCAGACTAGGACAAAGAATGTAAGGTTTGTTAGTTTCATCTCTGTCTACAGGCCTAATAACTTTAAGGTGGACTTCCTCAGGGCTGAGGGTCTAATGATGGTGTTTTCACTTTTCTCTTAGGATGGCCTTGGAATTTCCTAAACTGACTTTGAGAGACTCAGATATTTTGTTTTATAAATAATAGTTACAGAGTTTATCTATCCATCACTCATGTTATCTGTGCAAAATCAAGAAAATATACTTGAATGGATATAAACTTAGAGTACCAGTCCCTTATGTATGGCAGATAAGGAGTGTTCCTTGATGATTTAAATGCGAGACACACTGGAACATTTCATTATGCGAAGGAGCCTACTTTGAAGTTGTTCCACCACTTGAAAATGGGACAGGACCATTGCAAGAGTAAAGAAAGTTATTTATCAAAAGCCAGGTCTCCCACGTTCAAAAGAGGAGAAAGAATTATCCTTTTCAAGGTTTAGTCCTTAGAACCAATTCTACATTGCTGGTTATGGCATTTCCATACCTTGTTTAGACTTTAGGCTGAGCCTGTATCGCTTGGAGTTGGGAGATAAGGGAGTACCTTTCAGAAAACCTGTCTTCCTCTTGGACTCCTAGGGTCCTATAATAATAATACCATTTTGCTCTAATACCATTTTATTCAGTCAGTCAGCTCCAGGTATCTATTGAGCAACTACTATGGATGCCATCCTATCCTAGGTGCCAGAGACGATGCAAAAAAAAGAAATCTTACAAAATTTACAAAATGTTATAAAAGGGTTTACACAAACTTGTAACTGAACTGAAGTTGGCCTTTGAAGATCCTCTATTTGGTTTTGTTGATTTACTTCTAGTAGCTAGTAGCCCCAGTTTTAGCTCCCACATCCCATGCCTGATTTACTCTCATGAATCAAAACCTTGTTTCCAAATTTTAGGGCATGTACCAGTGATAGTACACGAGATGACATTGAGTTATACAGGACATAATTTTTAGGTTGTAAACGGACAAGCATAAAATAACAAAGAATCATATCATGAGAAAATAATTCCCTTTGCAGTCCTCTTTCAAGCCTGAATTACATGTGGAAGAAATTCTCATTTGGGCTTAATATATCATGAACATAATCCAACACTTACTAATCTCCTTTTCAACCAATAAAATGGACCTCAGGCCAGGAGGTGTTTTTTGTTTTGTTTTTGTTTTTGTTTTAATCTGGCAACAGTAGCTATTTAGAATTTAATGACACTGCTTTATTCATTTTTCTTTCCTAGGATTATATTCTTTTTATGCCAAATGAACTGATATGAGATAAATTGTCCTCTCCCGTAGCCTGTAGCCCTTCCTAAGCTGGGGTTGGTGGACTGCTGCCTTTAGGACACATAGAAGCAGACAGACTACCTCTGCTTCTGGAGACAAGCTACCTGTAGAGCTTCTGTCAGCTCTGCCACTGTCCCTCCATGTCAGCTCTGCCACTGTCCCTCCACAGCCTTTCTAACCCAGAGTCACAGGCCGGTTCTGCTCTTGCCAGGGAGTGTAGGCAAGAGTTTCAAGTCCCTTTAGGATCCTACTCTGTCGTGTTAACCCAGAGCTTCGAGTCAATAGCTGGGAATTTCCTCTGTGACACAGTGTGGGGTGGGGGCAAGTGCTGGGTCCCACATCCTGTCCATCCGATGGATTGAATCTATTGCAGCCTTGGCATCATTACAATCACCCCTGACTTTACCAGTTGCTTTACAGAACTCCCCAAATGAGAACTGAGTAAGGTATAGATATGAAAGCAGTTAGTAAATGCCAAAGCCCCAGAAAAATATATAAGACAATTCTACCAAAGGTTTCCTTGCCCAGAGTTTAGTCCCTGGATCTCTGTCCTTTTCTTTGTTCCTAATCTCCTTGGGAATTTCATCTGTTCCCCAGGTTTTAATTATGATCTATATGCAAATTAACACCAATGATCTGCATGTCTGGCTTATATCTCTCCCAAAAAATTTAGCTTTTATTTCTAACAGATTTCTAGATATTTCTATTTCAGTGTATCCCAGAGATGTTTTAGAAAACAGAACTCAACTCCTTCATCACTAAGCCCTGCTCTTCCTTTGGAATTGAGCATCTAATTGGTAATACCATCAGCCACATAGTCACCTGAGCTAGACACTGGAGAGCGTTCCTTGATTTTTCCTTTGCTTCATCCCCTTGCATCCAAGGCCCTTAGATCTGTTGTTTCTTCCCCAAACTCACTAATTCAGGTGCTTATTTTACTTTCTCCTATATGATTCTGCTTTAAGTTAGACTATTTTCCCTGGTCTCCTTGTCTCCAGATATGTTCCATCAGTCTCCTTTCCACACCGCTGCTAATGTATTTGCAAAAAAATTAAATCTGACCATATGTATCTCCTATTTAAAACCCTTCAGCAGCTCTACAGGGTCTGATCCAGGCTCCATTATCTAATATGTGTAAAGGCCTTCCTGTCTGCTTCTTCTGACCCTTAGGGCCCCTCTTGCCCCCACCTTTGTTTCCCTCATCATCATCTTATGCTATTGCTGGCTTTTCTGTCTTAAATGTGGTCTCCTTCTGTTGTCAACCCCCTGACCCCACATAGATAATATTATTCATCATTTAAGATTCACCCCAGACATCACTTTTCCGAGGAAGGAAGCCTGCCCTGATTAGTCCCATCCCCGGGTCCATTACGTGCTTACATATCTTATGTATACCTCTATCAATGCACAGACCTCATTGATTATTGTTATTTATCATCTCATATAATTATACGTATATGTCTTTTTTCCTGAACTGTAAGCTCTTTGCAGAGACAATATCTTTATATCCTCCATTTCTAGTATAGTGCATAGCATAAACTAAGTCCCCAATAATTGTTTGAATGATTGAATGTCAGAAAAGTATTCATAGATTTAAAAAAATGTCTTTAATAGTAGAAGCAAAAAATTATTTTCAGCTAAACCTCAGTTACCTGACGTTCTCTTGCCCCAAATCCCTGAGCATTTTAGCTAGTGAATGAACTGAATTGATTTTGCTGAATATATTCATGCCAAAATTACATAGGGACATTGCAAAAAGACGTTTCTTAGACATTTCAGTGCCCAGTTTGGTGATTATAGATCTTGACTTCTCCTCTTGTTTCCACACTTCTGGGTCTCCAAAGAGTTCCAGCTGGAAGAGACACACCCATCTCAGACATTCTTCTTGCCAGACCAAGTGAGGGGGAGCAGAGCTCTGGTGTGGCCACCTGGGGGCAGTGCAGACTTCCAGATGGGTTTCACAGCTGAGCTTGGGGAGTCCCCGTCCTGAGCAATCCCAACCTTGTGTGCCACTCTGCCCAGCAACCTATCCTCCCACTTCTTTGGGATATCCTTGGCCAAGTCTACCTGTGATTCAGGCTCCCGCTGAATTGGTAAGAGAGGGACCGGACCAGAATAGGCATGTTTCACAGAGCAGCACACACACTCATACACACATATTCTGGAACACTTCAACTTCCAACTCCTGAGAGACAGGTTAACAAATCAAATTGGAGGTTTTTTGGAGCCAAGAAACCTAAATACTTTAAAGGAAGGGGTGGAGGCTGGTGTTAAGCACTGTTAACAGTTAAAGCTTTGTTCCATGGCATACTGGTCATGGAAACATCACATTTCTTTAGTTTTCTAGATTAAATATCCTTGGTTCCCATCCACCAATGGGTACACAATCCAATGTTGGTCCTTTTTCAGGGGCTTATAGGCGTTTGGGGAAACTCTCTAATCAGTGCCTGCCACCCTTGGAACTCTTTGCCCAGGACAATTGTCTATTCTAGGACCTTTTCTCTAAGCCTAGCTAGGGCATGGAGACTTCTGCCAAGGCTCCCAAGTAGCAGTGCCTTGCTCACCTCCCTGAGCACACAGTCCACCCTATTCAAGGTTCTGTCATCCCAGGGGAACTGTGGGAGAATGGGAGCAGGACCTGGCTGTACAAGAAGACTGCCATGCCCTTTAGCACCATTCACACCAGAGCTAGGCTCAGGAGATTTCTCTCTCCTCTGTGCTCCTCTAATCCTAAAAGCACTTCCTTCTCTTAGTAACAACAGCTTTGGAACCTCTGAGACTCTGCACCAGATTTCAAAAACAAAAGCCTGTTGAATTGGTTTGTTTGTTTTCCAGAGGTGAGAAAAGTCCTGATCTCCAGAACGAAAGGCCCTGGTCACTCTTTTGGGATGGGGAGTATAGAGAAAGGTAGGAATGATTCATTCTTTCACAAAGAAAAAAATGGGTGATATCACGAAAAATAAGACCATTAATTCCTCAACAGGTTAGCCAGTCAAACACTGAAAAACAGCCTATCTCATACCTTGTTCCCAGAATGTGGGGCATCCCCAGGAAGAGGCAGTAGGCCAAACTGTGGAGATCCATACTGAGACTATACCAGCCGCAGACTGAGGAGTGCTTCAGATTGGAAGTAAGCCGCAAATGGCTCTGCCATCTTCTGCTAGGTTAACTGGGGAGGGTGGTGCTGGTACTCCTAGGTTCCAATTCCTGGGAGCTGGTTTGGTTTAGGCCTTCTCATTTCCTGATCTGAGGAAGGAGTTTGAAGAATCCATGAGAGAATTACCCAAAGATCACATCTAAGCCTTGAATAATGAGCTGAATAGTGGAATAACAGAAGAGAGCCCCCTTGATCATTGATTTCTTTTGCATGAGTTTTTATCTTAATTCATTAAAATATTGTTATTTTGATTACTAAGATTTTTGGCACCCCCTTAAATTTTAAAGATTTTTTATTTTTAAGTAATCTCTACACCCAATGTGGGGCTCAAACTCATAACCCTGAGAACAAGAGTTATGTGCTCCACCAACTGAGCCAGCCAGGCACCCCAACATCGCCTTAAATCTTACACCCTTGATGCATGTCTTGCTTATCTCACCCTAGTCTGTCCATTGGCAGCTGCTCCTGCCTTAGCTACCTGGAGCCCTTGTAGTTTGATAGACATGGGGGGTAGCCTGGGCCTGGTTATGTGTGAGACCCTTGGTAGGACACAATCATCTCACCCTGACCTTGAGTCAGAGTTGGCGGCCCAGTATCCTGGCCTAACACTTCTCCCAGACCCTCAGCTGGACTGCATTGAAGCTACACCTGTGAGGTGCATTGAGACCTCTGGGCATCAAATCAAGAATCCTTTGATTGATTTTGGTCATAGATGAAGAGAACTTGCTAACCACCACCACTCATCAGGGGTCATATAAGATCACTGCAGAATCCACATTGTTCTGATATGACCAAAGCCACATTCTTTAGCATGGCTCATAATAAGACCAGCCCTTCACCATTTCATCCATGTTTCTAGCTTTATCTCTAGCCATTTCATCATGTACACTCTGTTCTCATCTCTGGGAACAATTTGGTCTGCCTGATGTTTTCCAGGCATAACAAGTACTTTCACGCCTCCACGTCCTTGCTTGTGCTGTTTCCTTGCCTGGAATACACTTTATCTCTCTGTCTGATGAATTCTTTACTTATCTTCAAGGCCCAAACCATATGCTATCTCCTCTGTAGTTTCCCCTGAATGTTCCCCTTACTGAATTCCATAACCCTTCTAATAGACTCTGTCCCATTTTCGTGTAGCTGTTTCTTCTGTGTCTCTTTATCGGGCAGCGAATTCAAGGAAATGTCTTGAGAACTCAAGGAAGAGCAACTCCTGATTTTACTTCCTTTCCTCATCCTCTTCAACCTATGAGTTCATTCACCTTTGTATCCGCAGCTCTTAGCACACAGGAAGTACTTAACAAAGGTTTGTTGATTATGATGAAAGCTGGAAGGCATCAGACAAAATGTGGTTGTTCTTTTATTTTCACTTTCTACCCCTTCTCAGAAGATTGGTTACTGGTCCCATCTCCTCTCCTGATCATTTCTGTTCTTTCTAGCCATATGCATACCATTCCAATTTTACTTAGCTTTCCTTGACTAGCTCTCCCTATCCTAACACTCCATTCATTTATTCCATTGTTCAGCACATATTGATTGGACATCCTCTGCTCTGCAGGACTATTCTAGGCACTGAAGATGCAGCAGTGAACAAGAGAGATGGGGTATTTTCATGGAGCTTACATTACAGTTGTATAACTCAGACCAAAACAGGTAAACAAACAAGATAGAGGTATACCGTGGGGATATTGAAGGTTCGGTTCCAGCCTACCATGGTAAATGAGTATCTCAGAGCAAGTCAAATGAATTTTTTGGCTTCAACCATAGTGTAACATAACTATACTGCAATCTATTAAGTGTGCATTATGTCTAAAAAATGTACATACATTAATTAAAAGACATTTTGTTGCTAAAAGAATGCTAACCATAATCTATGCTTTTGGTTAGTCCTGATCTTTTTGCCGGTGGGGGGTCTTGCCTCGGTGTTGATGGCTGCTCACTCAGGGTGCTGATCGCTGAAGGTTGAGGTGATAGTGGCAGTTTCTTAAAGTAAGACAACAATGAAATTTGCTACAACAGTTGACTCTTCCTTTCACAAACAATTTCTCTGTAGTGTGCAATGCTGTTTGATAGCATTTTACCCACAGCTGAACTTCTTTCAAAACTGGAGTCAATCCTCTCAAACCCTGCCACTGCTTTATCAACTAAGTTTATGTGATATTCTAAATTCCTTGTCATCATTTCAACAATCTTCACATCGTCTTTACCAGGAGTAGTTTCCATCTCAAGTAACCTCTTTCTTTACTCATCTGTGAGAAGCAACTCCTCATGCATGTAAGCATCACGGGGTTGCAGCAATCCAGTCATGCCTTCAGCTCCACTTCTTGTTCTCTTGCTATTTCCACCACATCTGCAGTTACTTCCTCCACTGAAGTCTTGAACCCCTCAAACCATGAAGGTTGGAGCCAACTTCTTTCAATTCCCTGTTAATGTTGATATTGTGACCTCTTCCCATGAATCACAAATGTTCTTAATGGCATCTAAAATGTTTAATCCTTTCCAGAAGGTTATTAATTTTCCTAGACCTATCGGAGCAGAGGAATCACTATCTATAGCAGTTACAGTCTTTTTTTTTTTTAAGATTTTATTTATTTATTTGACAGAGAGAGAGGCAGAGAGAGAGGGAACACAAGCAGGGGCAGTGGGAGAGGGAGAAGCAGGCTTTCCACTGAACAGGGAGCCCGATGCGGGGCTAGATCCCAGAACACTGGGATTCTGATCTGAGCCGAAGGCAGACGCTTAACAACTGAGCCACCCAGGCGCCCCTATAGCAGTTACAGTCTTATGAAATGTATTTTTTAAATAATAAGACTTGAAAGTCAAAATTAGTCCTTGATCCATGGGCTACAGAAGGATGCTGTGTTAGCAGGCATGAAAACAACATTAATCTCGTATATCTCCATCGGAGCTCCTGGGTGATCAGGTGCATTGTCAATGAGCAATAATATTTTGAAAGGAATCTTTTTTCTGAGCAGTACATCTCAACAGTGGGCTTTAAATATTCAATAAATCTTGTAAACTGATGTGCTGTCATCCAGGTTTTTTGTTCTGTTTATAGAGCACAGGCAGAGTAAATTTAGCATAATTCTTTTTTTTTTTTTAAGATGCTGTTTATTTGACCCAGGGAGAGAGAGCACAAGTAGGCAGAGTGTCAGGCAGAGGGAAAAGTAGGCTCCCTGCTGAGCAGGGAGCCCACTGTGGGGCTCGATCCCAGGACCCTGGGATCGTGACCTGAGCTGAAGGCAGACACTTAACTGACTGAGCCACCCAGGTGTCCCAGTTTAGCATAATTCTTAAGGGCCCCGGGATTTTTTGAATGATCAGTGAGCACTGGCTTCAACTTAAAGTCACCAGCCTCATTAGCCACTAGCACAAAAGTCAGTCTGTCTTTTGAAGCTTTGCAGCCAGGCATTAACTTCTCTCTAGCTATGAAATTCCTAGATGGCATCTTCTTCTAACACAAGACTGTTCCCTGTAAACTCTGTTGTTTACTGTAGCCACCTTCGTGAATTATCTTAGCCAGATCTCCTGGGTAACTTCCTGCAGTTTCTACATCAGCACTTGCTGCTAAACCCTGCGCTTTCATGTTATGAAGAAACACCTGTTTTCCTTCGACATTTTGAGCAAACCTCTACTCGCTTTGAACTTTTCTTTTACTGCTTCCCCACCTTTCTTGGCCTTCATAGAATTGAAGAGAGTTAGAGCCTTGTTGTGGCTTAGGCTTCGGCTTAAGGGAATGCTGCAGTTGGTTTGATCCTCTATCCAGACCACTAAAACAGGCTCCATATCAACAGTAAGGCTGCTTTGCTTTTGCATCATTTGTGTGTTCACTGAAATAGCGCTTTTAATTTCCTTCAAGAACTTTTTCTTTGCACTCATAACTTGGCTAACTGTTTGATGCAAGAGGCCCAACTTTTGGCCTATCTCACCTTTTTTAAAGATTTTATTTATTTACTTATTTGAGAGGAAATGAAAGTGAGAGATATCACAGAGGGAGAGGGAGAAGCAGACTCCCCACTGAGCCGAGAGCCTGATGCAGGGCTCGATCCCAGGACCCCAAGATCATGACCTGAGCCTAAGGCAGATGCCTAACCGACTGAGCTATCCAGCGCCCCCAATCTCAGCTTTGGAAATGCCTTTCTCACTAAGCTAAATCATTTCACCAGAAGACACAGATGGAAATCTGGCAGGAAAAGTCAGTTCCCTGGACAGACACCCAAAGGTGGCTAAACTTGGAGTCCACCTCTTTGAATCCCAGGAATGTCTCCCCAACCCTACAGCTATTCTGGGTACCTCTCCTCCACACTGCATGTTACCCTCCATTGGGCTTTTATGCCCAGCTGGTGAGAGAGCCCAAAAGATCTGGCATCCTCTCTTAGATGCCAGAGCAGATGCTTAAAGAGGCCAAAGGGCTTCCTGCTACGAAAGACATGAAATGCTCTTAGTTAGTCAGAAGCCAGAATCAAAACCATATGGTTTTCTTTGCAGTAAAGATCACAGGGCCTGAAAAACTAGAGGAAGGCAGGCCAACCAAGGGACAAGCTTTTTTTTTTTTTTTTTTAAGATTTTATTTATTCATTTGACACAGAGAGAGAGACCGCCAGTGAGAGAGGGAACACAAGCAGGAGGAATGGGAGATAAAGAAGCAGGCTCCCAGTGGAAGAGCCTGACGTGGGGCTCGATCCCAGAACTCCAGGATCATGCCCTGAGCCGAAGGCAGACACTTA
The DNA here is from genome assembly GCF_002007445.2 of Ailuropoda melanoleuca. Classification (NCBI taxonomy): domain Eukaryota; kingdom Metazoa; phylum Chordata; class Mammalia; order Carnivora; family Ursidae; genus Ailuropoda; species Ailuropoda melanoleuca. Next base: position 69,306,241 of record NC_048230.1, on the reverse strand, counting down.
ACAGCCAAGCCACCCAGGTGCCCCAGGGACAAGCTTTTTGGGTGAGGAGGAGGCACCTACCCTAATCCTGGCAGCCCAATACTCAAAAGTATAGCCCTCCTGCCAAGGGGCCTCCTGTCCGTGGACTTCTGGCCCACTCGGACTCTTGTCAGTCCCAGACTGGTGGAAGTTCAAATTATAAAGTCCGGAAGAATGGGACTACTACTCCCTAGAAGATCAGGATTCCCTAAAAGCCCCTGACCAGATGCCCCCCAAATGGAAACTGTTCCTATTTGCTCTTGTCTCTAATGAACTGACATATCCCACATCTTAAAAATATTTAAGAAGCAGCCTTTTATCTGCTTGCTTACCATGTATCTAAATAGATTCAGGTTCTCTAAGAGGAGGTCTTAGATTTTTCCAAGCTGCTCCTGAGGGAGAATCCACAAGAATTAAAAAGAAATTCATGGGCACCTGGGTGGCTCAGGCGGTTAAGCATCTGCCTTCGGCTCAGGTCAAGATCCCGGGGTCCTGTGATCAAGTCCCACATCAGGCTCCCTGCCCTGCAGGGAGTCTGCTTCTCCCTCTCCCCCTCGTCCTACTCATTCTCTCAATCTCTCTCTCTCAAATAATAAATAAATAAAATCTCAAAAAAAAAAAAAAAAAGAAATTCATGCTAATAACCCCTCTACAAGGGTAGACTGTATGGACCCAGTGTGGCGAGCCTGGATTTGGATCTGCTTGGGACTTTAAATGTAAAGGCTTATGTTAGTTCCAGTGGGTTCCCGTCCTTACTGATATGCGAGCAGGGATTATTTATGGACAAACTGGGGAGGAGATGATGCATGCTTGGAACTGGGGTACTAGCAGTGTCTTTTCCTTTGCAGACCAAGACCAGGGCACCTGAGGAAAGGTTGAATCCTAATTCTCACTGTTCACCCACTACCTCCCTGCTCCCCACCGAACCCACAGCTTCAGTGGCTCCCCGCAAAGAGCAGCATTTGTGGGCAAAGATCTATGTTCACATGTCCCCATGTGCATGCAGAAGAGTTTGGGGCAGATGCCTTTGCTTTAGGGCCCAGGCTGACCCATAGATTGAGAAACATTCCAGATAGCCTTTGATATAAGAAAGGGTAGACCCTCAGTGCCTTAGAATTGATAGCCTGTTCCATAAGCCCCTCCCATAATCTCTTCACCCAGGGCAGATCTGCAATATGCTGGCTCGTGGAAGAAAAAGCAGAAGCAAAAAATAAGATAAATAATGGGTTTTCCTAACTTTCTTCTACCACTATTTTCTTGGATGAGAAAGGAAACAAAAAATCCGATAAACAGATGGCTTTCCTTCTGGGCTGCTGTTGAAAGTCAGTGTTTACAAGGTTCTGAGTGATGAGTGATTTGAGGGTAGGACTTTGTCTTAAGCTTCTCAAAGTTGCAAGGTTAACCCCCTCCCTGCTTGCCATATCTCTTGACTTGCTCCACTGTATTTTAAGGTCAAAGCAGAGAGCTAGCTCCTGAAGCCATTGGTTTCCAAACATGCCCCTCAATATTAGCCATCAACGACATGGCTTAAAAACTTCAGACGTGCACTCACAGGAGACTTAGAATAGCTGGAGCCAAGCCTTTGTTCATCTCCTAGTATTATTTCTCATTGCCCTTCAAGGACTACACACAGAACCCAAGGGACTGGCTATTTGGATGAGTTCAGTGAGAGCATTGCCAGTTATATTCTGGTCAGCCACCAAAATAGGATTAAATTAAGTTTCAGACAAGCTTGCCAGAGCATATTACACACTGCTGGGTTGGCAGGATTCTTTTGAAGTTTTTGACTCATGTAAGTTATATTTGTATTTTTATATGTTTTATATTTTCTTGTATAGACCCCATCTTATTTAAGCTTCACTATGCTTTGGAAAAGGAAAGCATGACTGTGGCAATTATTTATAGGTGAGGAAACAGACACAAACAGATTAAATGGCTTGCCCAGATTTATCTAGCTCTGTTACCAGAATCAGGACTAGAACACCAATTTCCTAACTTCCTGTTCAGTGCCTTTTCCATTCCGCCTTTAGAGCAAATATCCTCCAAAAAGTTGCTTTAAGACAGGAGTATTTGGCAGTCATTGGACTCCTTCCTGGTTCCTATTATAATTGTGGGGTCTTCCTTTTTCAAGGCAGAGTTCTGCTTTGCCACAATGTACCCCCCCAGGGTAATATGCTGTTCATGTGCATGGAGCCCCACGATCACGTTACATACCATTATCTCAATTCATTCCCCCGTATCTCCATTGAGGATAGTATTTACCCACATTACTGATAAAGAAGCTGAAACTCAGAAAAAGCAGATAAATTAGCTTAAAATCCCAAAGCTTGTGAGTGGCCGAGCTGAAACCAGGTCTTCTAACATTTTGGTCCTCTTTCTGCTATACCCTAGAGATCCAGAAACATTAGCCATAACTGGAATCAAACATAGATCTTCTCCTCAAGACATGAACATGTTTGTAGCCTTTGCCTCCATAAGTCATATTCTAGGGTTGGGACACCACACAATATGGTAGAGAACCTCCAGTTTCTCCAGAAGTGGCAAATACTCCTCCCACTGGGTATCCACACAGAAATACGTGAGTATGCTCACATGGCATGTGCTACCCCACCTCCCCCTGACAGGGATTTGGTCAGCATCTTGACAGCTTATTTAAACTAACTTGTAGTAACTGGCAGCACAGTATCACTCCCTGGCAGGCTGAGTCATTAAGTCTCTGCAGACTTTGGAAGAGAAAATCATTAGCTGAGACATTCAAGAGCCAGGGGGTTGCAGAGAGGTATGTAATAAATTCCATCCAGATGTTGGGATTGTTTTTTTTTTCTTTTCTTTTTCATTTTCCTTCTTTCTCCCCCCCCCCCCCCCCCCCCCGTCATCACGTTGAAAGAGTGCACAAGTTGTTTTCACTTTATCAGGCGAGGTGGGAAGAACATCATTTCCTTTATTCTTGGGTGGGTCTGCACCAAAGGTGTAAGAGGGCTAACAGATTCTAGGTAATTCATGGTGCCATATAAATTATCAGAGAGCACTTTGTACACATGAAGGAATTATACAGATAGGTAAATAATATTGCACATGCTTCAGCAAAATCCAGTTAGGTCTCCAAGTCCATTCCAATTTACAGCTTCCACACCATTTACTTACGGGGTAGGCAGCCTGTTTTGAAACCCTTCTGAGAAATTATGGCTGTGCAAATTGGTCCAACAAATAGCTGAATGTGCACGTTGCTCTGTTAGAGAGGAAAAGGCAGACCTAGCCATAAGTACTAAATTTGATCTCATGGCCTGGTAGCTTTGTCATGCTTTATGGCTAATAACTGGGTCATTAGGTAATTCGAAAAGTCCTCTCCAGCAGTCCAGGCTCTATCGGGGTTAACTTTTGCTGTGGGGCTAGGATGAAGAAAAACAGATCTTGCTAAGCTACAGCCTCAGTTAACATCCCTTTTACCCCACACCTGAGCTCCTGCTCCCTGGAAGAGAAACCTGAGTCAAGACAGCTGTGGCTGCGGAAAAGGGTTCTTCCCCGCAGTGGCTGCTTCTGACTTCAGGAATGCGGGCATTGAAATAAAAAGCAGGGCTGAGAGAGGATCGGAAAGTAAATGACACTGGGAAATGAGAAACAGGGAAGAAAGGACCTGACTTTCCTCCCCTCAAAAAGAGGTTCACCTTTTCATCTGGACTGGTGAGTCTTAAGAGTTTCAGTCCTTAGGGGCGCCTGGGTACTGCAGTCGTTAAGCGTCTGCCTTCGGCTCAGGGCGTGATCCAGGCGTTGCCCGATCTAGTCCCACATCGGGCTCCTCCGCTGGGAGCCTGCTTCTTCCTCTCCCACTCCCCCTGCCTGTGTTCCCTCTCTCGCTGGCTGTCTCTGTGTCACATAAATAAAAAATAAAATCTTAAAAAAAAAAAATTTTAGTCCTTAGACTACTTGAGCAGGACAAAAGAGTCTTACCTGTTTAGTAGATTAAATAAATAAGCCAGCAAACAAAAGAAAACATTTTTGAGGTGTTTTTGCTGAATTCCTGTCAATTATTTGTAGCTCCCTTTAAACATGCTTGTTTTGGGGCTTTTAAGTTTTGTTTGAAATCCGCAGTGGAAAATATGTTTCAAAGGGGGGGAAAAAACACCCAACACACTTCTACGCCTTGCATTTTGACCCAGCCCACAAAACGATTGGAAGAATCTTTGCAGACCCACCAGAGATCCCTGGATTCATTTGGAGAGTCATTGATCTAAAAACATTTTGATTTCAGAACCCTTCTTTTGACCTGGAATTATCTGTTATAGACCACAGAGAGCTGCTACTGACGACTCCTGGGACAGGGCCCTGTATAGTGAGAGGTGAGCCCCAGTGTGGGAAGAAGAAATCTCTTCTTTCTCTTTCTCAGCGGGTGTTTTGGTATAGTACAATATCTATGCTTAGTGTATATGTAGGTTCAATTTCTTCTCTTCTCCTCCTCCTTCCTCCTTCTCTTTCCTTCCTCCTTTTCATCTTCTATTTTTTGTCTGTTTGTTTGTTTCTTCTATAGTAAAAAATTTCCCAAGTCCTTGGTGCCTAGATGATTTTTGCCTGACACATTTCACTAATTGGAGTTTCGGAATCACAGTTTCTTTTTTGGGTGCAGAATTTTTAAAAAATATCTAAGCACCTAAATTATTGTAAAAGCAGCTGGTCACCAGCACCCCTTGTAGACAGGTGAGATGGTACCAGAGAAGAGAAGGCTTCAGATTTCTACACTTCACTGTGTCAGAACTCGGAGCTCTATTGAGATACATGTAGGAAAGAAGAACCTTCATGGAGGGAGCGGCCATGTAACAATGAGCCGAAAACACGGACAATATGAAGAGCAAGTCCAGGGAGTAATGGAACCATACCCTGGAAGCATGAAGTTACAAATCTCCCAACCAAGCTGAGCCCTGAGAATGAGATAGTTCCTTTGGCCAAACTGCTCTGAAAATAAGGGAAAAGACTCTGACTCACGTTGAAGGTAAGGAGCGTATCTGCCTCTCTTCTGCTTAAACCACCGGGATCTCACTAAGGATCGGGACACTAACACCGATGGCTTAACTTTGGGCACAATCCTCAGCAGAAAGGCCCCAAGCCGGAATTCCAGGGTGGGGAGGTGGGGGACTATAGCCTTTTGATTTGGTCATTCAAACATCTTGTCAGGCAGATGTAGAAAGGAGACTCACCTCGAAGTAAATTGTAGGTTGAAGTATTTGGTTTCTTTATCTGTCAGGTTAAGGCTTTGAAAGGCAGATCTGTGGTCTAGGAAACTACATATGAGAGTTGGAGCTCTGAAAATTCAATAATATAAGGAAATTTATAACCCGGATTGAGACAATTACTTTTAATTGGCTGTTTTACTATCGAGTGCAGTAACCCTCCATTTTGTGTAAGTGGGCCTGGGTTAGAATGCAATCTTTCTGGAAAAAGGGCTGTTTTCTGTTTCTTCAAGATGGCCTAGAGGAATCTCAAAAGTTAAAATAACATAAAACTTGCCATCTCTTGGTTTTACCATGAATGTTTCTTTATTCCAAGCACTTCTGCATATAGGAAAGCATTCTAACAAAGGTGCCATTACAGGCCGGCACCAGGAAGCAAAGAAGCCAAATGTTCAGAGTTGGACAAAACAGCTAAAGAACCAGAGCCACGATACTAGTCCAAAAGAAAGAAGAGTTCTTATGAAAGAGAAATAGAAAATAGGAACCAGGGGCACCTGGGTGGCTCAGTCGTTAGGCGTCTGCCTTAGGCTCAGGGCGTGATCCCAGGGTCCTGGGATTGAGCTCCGCATCAGGCTCCTGCTCCGCTGGGAGCCTGCTTCTTCCTCTCCCACTCCCCCTGCTTTTGTTCCCTCTCTCGCTGGCTGTCTCTCTCTCTCTCTCTCAAATAAATAGATAGATAGATAGATAGATAGATTAATTAATTAAATAAAATTTTTAAAAAATAGGAACCAAAATATCAGATGGGGGGTGAGGGGAAGGGCCCAGGGTATCATCTTTGATTGGAATAAAAAAAGAATACAATTTAGAGAGGAAAATATACACAAAGAAATAGATTATGATTTGAGAGAAAACTGACTTGGATACCAGCTGGATAGGGAAGATTTATTCAGATTTTGGGGAGGAAATTGGAAAGAACTGTAAAGTTAGAGGTATCCAACTTAACTACCTGTGTAGCTGGGTCTGGGGGCCAAAGTAGTCCCTCTATCCCTTGGAGGTCTGTGTGTTGTTCATAACGCAGCTATCTTGAGGAAAAAGAAGAAAAATGGGGTGTGGCAGAGGGTGGACAGTTCCATAAGCCCCTCTAATGGCCCCCACAAGGCAGGATTCAGCAATAAATTGCCTGCTAGATAGCCACCAGTTCTGTCTCCATTTGTTCCCCAAACACTTGCTTACGGATCTTTTTTTTTTTTTTTTAATTTTATTTTATTATATTATGTTAATCACCATACAGTACATCCCCAGATTCCGATGTAAAGTTTGATGCTTCATTAGTTGCGTATAACACCCAGTGCACCATGCAATACGTGCCCTCCTTACTACCCAATCACCAGTCTATCCCCTTCCCCCACCCCCTCCCCTCTGAAGTCTTCAGTTTGTTTCTCATAGTCCATAGTCTCTTTTTTTTATATTCAGGTGTTTTTAAAAAGAATCAGCTTGAAGCAAAGGTACTAAATTCAAAACATTCTAAATCACAATTTGAATCTTGTTTAAAAGATGAAAGGTTGAGAAGTGTGACTCTTTTCACTTGTTTAAAAAGAGTCCTTGCAGATGGGATCCCAGGTGTTAATGTGTTTTACTCTTCCCTTGGTTTACTCTGCTCTCAAGTGCCATCAGGCCTCATTCAATAGTCAGTAATTGGACTTTTAGAAGGGAGAAAAGTGGTTATTTAAAATTGTCTTCTTATGTTCTGTACCTGCAGTACTTGACATTTGCTTCTGGGGTGAAGTGTATACAGTGATAACTGACTGGATATCCGCGTTAAGTCTGTTCAGTTGAAATAAATTAGGAGGCCATCCCCCTCTTTGCCATCATTATAAATTAAGGACACAGAGAAAAACTCACTGGACCCTAGTGAAGGCATTCATGGCTTAGAGCCTAGCCTCAGAGTGGTCAGGTGGCCTGGCTCACAGGAGTAGCAGGACCTGGTTCACAAAGCTCAGGAGCAGAAATTAGGGGACCAGTTTTTGGTACTGCATCTACCCCTAACTGTGAGGCTTTAATCTAGTCATTGACTTGCTCAGGGCTACTATCCTCCTGTGCATCCAATGGGGAAACGAAGACTAGCTTTCCCTACTTGCAAGGATGCTTGTGGGTAAGATGACAACCAAAAGTAACTGCCTTAGCTGGGGTAGAGAGAGCCAGGTCAGAGAGAGAAAGTACGTTGTGGTAGCTGACTTTATCATTTCATAACTTAATTTTTAAAATCCTCATCTCCCTCTTCCCTAGGCTCCTGAATGGTCTGGAAATACTTTTAAGTAAAGTTTTCTTTGAAAAATTTTCTGGTTTTATTGAATAAAAAAGTCTCCTACCATGTGAACACACCCAGGAAACCAGAACCTAGATGTAGAAATAGGACATGGGGCACCTGGGTGGCTCAGTTGGTTGGGCATCTGACTCTTGATTTTGGCTCAGGTTGTGACCTCAGGGTCGTGAGACTGAGCCCCCATGTTGGGCTTGATGCTCCTCGCTCAGTGGGGGGTCTTCTTCTCCTCTTCTTCCCCTCCCCCAGCACGCACACATGTGCACATTCTCTCCCTCTCTCTCTCTCTAACATAAATGGATGAATCTTTAAAAAAAAAAAAAAGAAAGAAAGAAAAGAAATAGGACATTATGAGCACCACAAGACCCCTGAGGTCCTTTAAGTCCCTTCTTTTCCAAGGGTGACCACTAACTGACTTTTTTTTTTTAAGATTTTTTTTAAATTTATTTATTCGACAGAGATAGAGACAGCCAGCAAGAGAGGGAACACAAGCAGGGGGAGTGGGAGAGGAAGAAGCAGGCTCACAGCAGAGGAGCCTGACGTGGGGCTCGATCCCACAACGCCGGGATCACGCCCTGAGCCGAAGGCAGACGCCCAACCGCTGTGCCACCCAGGCGCCCCCACTAACAGACTTCTAATACCTTGATTAAGTTTTGCTTGTTTGGGGGGCTTTATACATATGTGTACGTACTTTTTTAATATGTGACTTCTTTTGCTTAATATTGGTTAGAAAGATTTATGTTACTTTATGTAGTCATATTTTGTTTATTCTCAGTGTTGTGTAGTATTTCGTTAATTAATATGCCATAGTGTGTTTATCCATTCCCTTATTGGTGGATGGTTAGATTTCCAGTTGAGAGCTATTATGAACAGTGCTACTAGGAACATTCTTGAACAGTTTTTTGAAGAATATATGAATTCATATGAATATATATTGAGTTATCTAGAAGTGGAATTGCTGAGTCACAGAACATATGTAAGTTCTGCTTTAATAGCCACTGCCAGTTTTCCAAAGTCATTTTCCAAAGTCCAAAATCATTTTACACTCCCACCAGTCATGTCTGAGACTAATGTTTTTTCTACATCCTTATCAACACTTGGTATTGTCTGTCTTTTACATTTAGCCATTTTAGTGGGTATATTGTGGAATGCTTTTGTTTTTAATTTTAATTTTCTTGATGACTAACAAAGTTGAACATCTTTTAATATATTTATCGGCCATTCGGATATCTTGTTTTATGAGGTATCATTCAAGTCTTGAGCCTGTTTCTTCTGTTGGATTGTCTGACATTTTTATTGATGTATAAGAGTTCTTTAAATATTATAGATACTTGTTGTATACATGTTGCAAATATCATATCCCTCCCATAATGCTGTCAAGTCATATTGGGGCTTGAGGCAAAAGAAACATCAGAAATACTTATCTTTATTTAAAATTCTGCTATTTTGTTCATCATGGATTTTTTTTTTGCATTATGATTTTTAAAAATATTGCATTAACATCTCGCTTGTCTTGATTACTGCGTGTTGGGCACCCCCTTAAAAATTTGTGTCCAGGGGTACCTGGGTGGCTCAGTCGTTAAGCGTCTGCTCAGGGCGTGATCCCAGCGTTCTGGGATCGAGCCCCACATCGGGCTCCTCTGCTGGGAGCCTGCTTCTTCCTCTCCCACTCCTCCTGCTTGTGTTCCTCTCTCGCTGGCTGTCTCTCTCTCTCTCTCTGTCAAATAAATAAAATCTTTTTTTTTTTTTTTAAGATTTTATTTATTTATTTGACAGAGATAGAGACCCAGCGAGAGAGGGAACACAAGCAGGGGGAGCGGGAGAGGAAGAAGCAGGCTCACAGCAGAGGAGCCCGACGTGGGGCTCGATCCCACAACGCCGGGATCACGCCCTGAGCCGAAGGCAGAACGCTCAACCGCTGTGCCGCCCAGGCGCCCCTAAATAAAATCTTTTAAAAAAAATTTGTGTCCAATGGGGCACCTGGGTGGCTCAGTCGTTAAGCATCTGCCTTCGGCTCAGGTCATGATCCCAGGGTAGTGGGATTTAGCCCCTCATTGGGCTCCCTGCTCAGCAGGAAGCCTGCTTCTCCCTTTCCCACTCCCTCTGCTTGTGTTCCCCCTCTCACTGTCTCTCTCTCTCTGTCAAATAAATAAATAAAATATTTTAAAAAAAATTTTGTGTCCAAGCTGAGTACTTCACTTGCCTCTTATCCCATTCTGTGTCTTGTATTTTCACTCTCTTTAGAGTGTTATTTGTTGAAAAGGAGTTCCTAATTTTAATGAGGTCCAATTATTCAAGCTTTTCTATTATAGTTAACATCTTTTTTAAAAAAAATTCTGTTTAGGACATTTTTTCTTTTTTTTTTTTTTAAGATTTTATTTATTTATTTGACAGAGAGAGACAGCCAGCGAGAGAGGGAAGCGGGGGAGTGGGAGAGGAAGAAGCAGGCTCCCAGAGGAGGAGCCTGATGTGGGGCTCGATCCCAGAACTCCGGGATCATGCCCTGAGCTGAAGGCAGACGCTCAACGACTGAGCCACCCAGGCGCCCCAGGACATTTTTTCTTACCTAAATTCAAGAAGATATTCTCTTATGACTTCTTCTAGAACAGTGCTGTCCAATAGAACATTATGCAATGATGGAACTGTTCTGTAGCTGTGCTGTCCAGTATGGTAGCTACTAGCCACATGTGGCCCTTGAGCAGTTGAAGTGTGCCTAGTATGTCTGATGCACTGAATTTTAAATTTTATTCACTTTTAATTAAATTAATTGTGGCTAGTGGCGATATAGTCTGATGGTGCTGTCCACCTGGAATTGATTTGGGGGTATGGCATGATGTGAAATTTCCTTTTTTCTTTTTTTTAAGAGATATCCAGTTGACCCAGCATCATGTACTGAAAAGACTGTTAATCCCTCATTTTTATAATTAACTATTTGTTTATATATGAATCTGGTTCTGGAATGTTCATTCTTTTCTATTTCTTTGTCTTTGTGCCGATTCCATACATTACAATTATTGTACATGATAGAATAACTTCTTATATTGACTATTCTTAAACTTCTGCATTTCCATATAAATTTTAGAATAACTTTTCAAGTTCCACCAGAAAAACAAAGCCCTCCTGGGATTTTTATTGGGATTGTATCAAATCTACACATCAACACGGGAATCTTTACAATATTAAAATTTCCTATCCTTGAATATGGTATAGCCCTCCATTCACTGAAGTCTTATTAAGATTTTTTGATAATGTTTCATAGTTTTCTGTGTAGAGGTCTGGCATATTATTCATTGGATTGATTCCTTGTTTTATATTTATTATAGGTATGTAAGTGACATGTTTTGATGTCCAGTTTTTTATTTTTATTTTTTATTAAGTTTTTAATTTTAATTCCAGTATAGTTAACATACAGTATTATATTTGTTTCAGGTGTACATGTAGTGATTCAACAATTCTGTGTATGATGCAGCCATCATATAAGTATACTCTTTAATCCCCATCACCTATTTCACCCATCCTTCCCACCTCCACCTCCCCTCTGGTAACCATCAGTTTGTTCTCTATAGCTACGAGTCTGTTTCTTGGTTTCTCTCTCTGTGTCTCTTTTCTTTGCTCATTTGTTTTGTTTCTAAATTCCACATATGAGTGAAATCATATGGTATTTATCCTTCTCTCACTGACTTATTTTGCTTGGCATTATGTTCTACCTCCATCCAGGCTATTGCAAATGGCAAGAGTTTATTATTTTTTATGGCTGAATTATATTCCATTTTATATATATACCACATCTTCTTTATCCATTCTTCTATCGATGGACACTATTTCCATAATTTGGCTATTGTAAATAATGCTGCAATAAACATAGGGGTTCATTATCCCACTGAATTAGTGTTTTTGTATTTCTTGGATAAATACCCAGTAGTGTGATTACTGGGTCTTAGGATAGTTTTATTTTTAACTTTTTGAGGAACCTCTATGCTGTTTTCTAGAATGGCTACTGCAGTTTGTATTCCTACTAACAGTGCATGCGGGTTCCTTTTTCTCCACATCCTCTCCAACACAAGCTGTTTCTTGTGTTTTTTATTTTAGCCGTTCTGACAGGTAGAAGTGATATCTCATTATAGTTTTTTTTTTCCTGTTGTAGTTTTAATTTACATTTCCCTGATGAGAGTGATGTTGAGCATCTTTTCATGTGCCTTTTGGCCATCTGAATGTCTTCCTTGGAGAAATGTCTGTTCATGTCTTCTGCCTATTTTTTAATTGGATTTTTTGTGTTTTGTGTTTTGAGTTTTATAAGTTATACATTTTGGATACTAACCCTTTATCAGATATGTCATTTGCAAATATCTTCTCCCATTCCATAGGTTGCCTTTTAGTCTTGTTGTTTCCTTCACTGCGCAGAAGCTTTTTATTTTGATGCAGTCCCAATACTTTATTTTTCCTTTTGTTTCCCTTGCCTCAGGAGACATACTTAGAAAAATGTTGCTATGGCCAATGCCAGAGAAATTACTCCCTGTGCTTTCCTCTATAATTTTTATAGTTTCCAGTCTGACATTTAGGTCCTTAATCCATTTTGAGTTTATTTTTGTGTGTGATGTAAGAAAGTGGTACAGTTTCAGGGTGCCTGGGTAGCTCAGTTGGCTAAGCATCTGCTTTTTGGCTCAGATCATGACTCAAGGTGCTGGGATTGAGCCCCACATCAGGCTCCCTGCTCAGCAGGGAATCTGCTTCTCCCCATCCCTCTGCCCCCCACCACAGTTATGCTTGCGCTCTCTCTCAAATAAATAAATAAATAAATAAATAAAATATTTTTTTTTAAAAAGTGGTACAGTTCCATTCTTTTGCATGTAAGTGTCCAATTTTCCCAACACCATTTGTTGAAAACGCCTTTTCCCATTCCACATTCTTGCCTCCTTTGTCAAAGGTTAATTGGCCACATAAACACAAGTTGATTTCTGGGTTCTCTATTCTGTTCCATTGATTTGTGTGTCTGTTTTTGTGGCAGTACCATACTGTTTTGATTACTAAAACTTTGTAGTATAACTTGAAACCTGAAATTGTGACATTTCCAGTTTTGTTTTTCTTTTTCAAGATTGATTTGGCTATTTGGGGTCTTTTGTGGTTCCATACAAACTTTAAGATTCTTTGTTCTAGTTTTGTGAAAAACGCTGTTGGTATTTTGACAGGGATTGCATTAAGTCTGTAGTTTGCTTTGGGTAGTATAGACATTTTAACAGTATTTGTTCTTCCAATCCACGAGCATGGAGTGTCTTTCCATTTGTTTGTGTTGTCTTTGTTTTCTTTCATCGATGTTTCTTAGTTTTCAGAGGTCATGTCTTTCACCTCCTCAGTTAAATTCATCCTTAGGTATTTTATTCTCTTTGATACAATTGTAAATGGGATTGTTTTCTTCATTTCTCTTTCTGCTGTTTCATTATTAGTGTACAGAAATGCAATGGATTTCTGTACATTGATTTTGTGTCCTCAACTTTACTGAATTCATTTATCAGTTCTAGTAGTTTTTGGTAGAGTCTTTAGGGTTTTCTATATAGAGTATCAAGTCATCTGCAAATAGCGAAAGTTTTACTTCTTCCTTAGCAGTTTGGGTGCCTTTTATTCCTTTGTGTGTGTGTGTTTGCTGTGGCAGGGACTTCCAGTACTATGTTGAATAGAAGTGGTGAGAGTATGACATCCTTGTCTTATTCCTGACCTTAGGGTAAAAGCTCTCAATTTTTCACCATTAAGAATGATGTTAGCTGTGGGTTTTTCATATATGGACTTTATTATGTTGAGGTATGTTCCCTCTAAACCTACTTTGTTGAGGGTTTTATCATGATGGATGTTGTATTTTGTCAGATGCTTTTTCTGCATCTATTGAAATGAGCATTTGGTTTTTGTTTTTTTTTTAAGATTTTATTTATTTATTTTGACAGAGAGAGACTGCCAGAGAGAGAGGGACACAAGCAGGGGGAGTGGGAGAGGAAGAAGCAGGCTCCCAGCGGAAGAGCCTGATGTGGGGCTCAATCCCAGAACGCTGGGATCACACCCTGAGCCAAAGGCAGATGTTTAACGACTGCGCCACCCAGGCGCCCCTGAGCATTTGGTGTTTATGCTTTCTGTTGGTTGATGTGGTGTATCACATTGATTGATTTGCAAATATTGAGCCATGCTTGCATCCCAGGAATAAACCCCACTTGGTTCGAGGTGAATGATTTTTTTTAATGTATTGTGGGATTCAGTTTGCTAATGTTTTGTTGAGGATTTTCGCATCTGTGCTCATCAGGGATGTTGGCCTATAGTTCTCTTTTTTTTGTAGTGTCTTTATCTGGTTTTGGGGTCGAGGTAATGCTGGCCTCTTGGAGTGAATTGGAAGCTTTCTTTCCTCTTTTATTTTTTGGAATAGTTTGAGAAGACTAGGTATTAACTGTTCTTTAAATGTTTGGTAGAATTCACCTGGGAAGCCATCTGGTCCTAGACTTTTGTTTGTTGGGAGTTTTTTGATTACTGATTCAACATCATTATTGATCTGTTCAAATTTTCTATTCTTCCTGATTCAGTTTTGGGAGGTTATATATTTCTAGGAATTTACCTATTTCTTCTAGGTTGCCCAATTTGTTGGGATATAATTTTCATAATATTCTTTCATAATCCCTTGTATTTCTGTGGTGTCAGTTGTTATTTCTCCTTTTGCATTTCTGATTTTGTTTGAGACTTCTCTTTCCTTTTTAAAAAAAATTTTTAAAAAGATTTTATTTATTTATTTGACAGAGATAGAGACAGCCAGTGAGAGAGGGAACACAAGCAGGGGGAGTGGGAGAGGAAGAAGCAGGCTCCCAGCGGAGGAGCCTGATGTGAGACTCGATCCCAGAACACCAGGATCATGCCCTGAGCCAAAGGCAGACGTTTAATGACTGAGCCACCCAGGCACCCCTCCTTTTTTATTTTATTATTATTATTTTTATTTATTATTATTATTTTTTTTGGATGAGTCTGGCTAGAGGCTTATCAAGTTTGTTGATCTTTTCAATGAACCTGCTCCTGGTTTCATTGATCTGTTCTATTGTTGTTTTTGTTTTTTAGTTTCAATTTTGTTTATTTCTGCTCTAATCTTTATTAAATAAGTTCTTTCCTTTTACTGGTTTGGGGTTTTGTTTGTTTTTCTTCTAGCTCCTTTAGATGTAAGATTAGGTTGTTTATTTGAGATTTTTCTTGAGGTAGGCCTGTATTGCTATAAACTTTCCCCTTAGAACAGCTTTTGCTGCATCTCAAAGATTTTGGACCATTGTGTGTTCATTTTCATTTCATTTGATTTCTTGGTTGACCTATTCATTATTTAGTAGCATGTTATTTAACCTCCATGTATTTATGCTCTTTCCATATTTTTTCTTGTGGTTGATTTCTAGTTTCATAGCATTGTGGTCAGAAAAGATGAATAGTATGATTTTGCTCTTTTTGAATTTGTTGAGACCTGGTTTGTGGCCTAATATGTGGTCTATCCTGGAGAATGCTTCGTGTGCACTTGAAAAGAATGTGTGCTTGGGCACCCGAGTGACTTAGTTAAGTGTGGACTCTTGACTTTGGCTCAGGTCATGATCTCAGGGTTGTGAGATTGAGCCCTACACTGGGCTCCGTGCTGGGCATGGAGCCTGCTGAAGATTCTCTCTCTTTCTCTCCCTCTGCACCTCCCCACTCTCTAAAAAAATAAAAAATAAAAAAGACAGAAAAGAATGTGTATTCTGTTATTTTAGGATGGAATGTTCTGAATGTATCTGTTAGATCCATCTGGTCCAATGTGCCATTCAAAGCCACTGTTGCCTTGTTGATTTTCTGTTTGGATGATCTGTCCATTGATATAAGTGGGATGTTAAAGAAGCCTACTATTATTATATTACTATCAATTAAGTCCTGTATGTTTGTTGTTAACTGTTGTTAACTCTCATGTTGGGTGCCTAAATATTTACAATTGTTACATTTTCTTGTTGGATTGTCCCCTTTATTATTAAATAGTGTCTCTCTTCATCTCTTGTTACAGTCTTTGTTTTAAAATCTATTTTGTTCAATATAAGTATTGCTGCCTCAGCTTTCTTTGACATCCATTTGCATTATAAATATGTCTGTCCTCTCACTTTCAATCTGCATGTGTCTTTAGGTCTGAAATGAGTCTCTTTTGGCAGCACAATCTATACTGGTTTTTGGGTTTTATTTATTCCATCACCCTATGTCCTTTGACTGGAGCATTTAGTCCATTTTTATTCAAAGTAATTATTTGGAAGATATGTATTTATTGCCACTTTAAAGTTTTTATTTTAATTCCAGTTATTTAACATACAGTGTTTATTTATTGCCATTTTGGTACTTGTTTTGTGATTGTTTTTGTAGTTCTACTCTGATCCTTTTCTGTTCTCTTTCATGGTTTGCTGGCTTTCTTCAGTGATATACTTGGATTCCTTTCTCTTTATTTTTTATCTGTTACTTGTTTTTGATTTGTTGTTTCCATTACATTGTATATAACATTTTCTGCATATAGCAGTCTATATTAAGTTGAGGGTCACTTAAGCAAGTTAGGTCGTGAGTGTCAACACTGTGCTGGTTCCTGCAAGGGGCTGTGTGTTTATGCTGGGGAGCAGGGGAGGGAGATGGCCCTTGCTAGCTCCTTTGTTCCTGAAGAAGTCCCTCTGTGATCCTAACACACTCTGAAATGAGTAAGCTACTCTCCCTCCCCTATGCCCCAGGCGTTTTGCAAACTGCTGCTTTTCACTGTATACTATATTCCACCCCCCTTTTTGGTCATGTGGTTTCTTTCTTTCCTTTTTTTTTTTTTCCCCCATACACAGGCAGAATTGACTAATATATTCTTATGGGTACATACATAGGTGTAAAACTTCAATGAAAGTAAGGGAATGATTAACACAAAATATGATTTGATGATTATCTCTGGATTTGGGAAGGAAAGGAATGCAAGCAGGGAGAAAAGGAATTTCTAATGTTCTGTTTCCTAACCTGTGTGATGAAGACATAGCGCTGATTATTCTTTGAATAATTAGTATATATAATTTGATGTAATTTTAATGTGATTAACATGATATTTTATTTTTAAAAAATTTTAGCATGATTTTTTGGAACTGAAACTTGTAAGCACTTTCATATGCCTTCCCTTACTCGACCATCTAATTAATACCCCTGAGATTTTTCTCTTATAGTATCATCTGTTTTTCTTTCATAAAAACTACACTTTGTAACCATATATTTACTTGGATGTTTCTACGTTTTACTACCCATTTCTCCCACTAAGCTGCATGTTCCCTGAGAGCTGAAACCATGTCTGTTTTGTTTACCACTGTGAGATTCAAAACGATTTCTTCTACATGAATTTGTATATGGTCAAATTCTAGGGTTTTGAGAACTTTTCCTTCCACAAAATGAGTTCTGCCAAAAGTTGGAGGGGGAAGCTTTGCTAAAGCAGTTATGCAACCACTTAAATAAGTAAGATATCATTTAAATAGATCAGCACAACACATGGTACAGGGTGAATACTCAATACATATCAGCACATGCTGGTATTGGTGTCCGTTCTGCATCTTTTTATTTAACTCTAGTGGTTGTCTAAGTTAATTTCATTCAAATTTGTTCATCAGGGGCACTAATTATGTTGTAGTCATCTTTCTTGCTGCCCAGGTATTTAAATGTTGAGTATTTTGCCAATTCATGAATAGTGGTTGTAGCATCAACAGCTGAAACCAGGGAAGTCCAATAAGGTTGAATGTAACTGTAGTTTTCCTAGTGGAAAGAAAGATCCATAGATTTGGGTTACAGGTTGAGAGATGAAGCACTCTTTTGCTAATTCTAATTCTCAATTGCAAGTATCTTGGAATGATTTGTTTTATTATATTAGAGACAGGATAACATCTAAAGTCTTCTATCAGGGCAAGTCCCCATTAAAAAAATAAGAAATTGGTGACTAACATAATATAATAAAAAAAATTTAAAAAAATAAGAAATTATACTAATGCCAAGTAAAAGGACAACTTTGTAAAATGGGTTAGGACCATTTTGAGTTGGTGGGGAAATAAATTTACCAAGTTTAACCAACACTTGTTATAATAAAATAAAATGAATAATAAATAGCAGACAAATAATTTGTGACACTTCTGCTTTTGAAATATATGCCATTTTTTAAAAATCATCTATTCATTGTGAGAAGCATGCTAACATCAGGGATGGTAACATGAAAGAATGGTCAATGGCAATCATAAGAATTGTTGATTGAAAATTGAAAAAAAAATTCTTTTACAGATGTTAAAATATAAAAAATTGTATATTAGAATCAATAAAATAAGGCATAAACACATATAAATACTAGTCTCTGATATTAATTATATTTCTTAGTCTGCATTGTGGCCAAAACATTTGAAAGCTACTGCCCTAGAAAATGTATTTTCTATTCCTTAGATTAGAGTTGAATGGGATGTTGCAAAATCATACACAGACAATGAAATTACAGTGTCTATAAGGAACTCTTCGGTAAATTAAAACTAAAGTAACATTTCTAAAATTGACACAAAAATTATACATATATTATGAAGTTGTCAAATTATAAATCAAATCAACATAAAACATTCACTGATCATGAAATGTGACAGCTAGCTAAGACTGTGTACATAATGCTTGAACCAGTGAAAACTTTGATTCACCA
The DNA here is from genome assembly GCF_002007445.2 of Ailuropoda melanoleuca. Lineage (NCBI taxonomy): Eukaryota > Metazoa > Chordata > Mammalia > Carnivora > Ursidae > Ailuropoda > Ailuropoda melanoleuca. The sequence continues at coordinate 69,288,048 of NC_048230.1, read as the reverse complement.
ACCATGAAGAAATTGGACAGACATGTGGATTTCTCAGAATCACACTTTTGGAAAAAATATATCAGATTTTTCTATAAAGTATATTATAACATTGCCAGTTATGTATAATCAGTTTTTTAAAACTTCCAATTATTAAAATTTGAAAATAATAGTAAAATAACCATAGAAGCTTTCAGTAACAGTTGCTTAAGTTGTTCTAGAAAACACTGCTATTTTTGGTTTCTGCAGAGTCAAGTGCAGAAGCGAGCAGATTGATAAACTTATAAACATCATGAAAAGAGTTGTAGAGAGGAACTGGAGCCACTTGGATGCCATTTGGTTCTCTCCTGTCACAAACCACTCCTTGTTTTTCTAGTTCTTGGAAGACACATTTTATTGGAACAGAAAATGTCAGTGTGAGCTGGCAGCCATGATCCTCTATGCAGGATGGAGTAATTATGTTCACAAATGGTTTCTTAGTATCTGCTCTATCTTTGTTATAGTAATGCTTGACCAAGTATTCCAGATAACCAGTTAACAAAATAGATTTTCTCCTCAATGTTTTCATAGTTGCTTGCTTTAAGATCTCTAAACTAGCGTGTAAGGGACCGACCGACAAAATAGGAGGCTTTGAAAGTTGAAATCCACTGATCCCATGGATTTACTGCAGTTTGTTTTCCGTCTTAAATCAGGTGCTGAGTTCATGGCCAAACTATCCCACTAACACAGGTTTAATTGTATGGGCATGCTTTTCATGGACAAAGGTACCAGCAAGACCTCCTGCTCCTGAGTTTAAATACTTGTAGGGGCACCAGCAGGCAAAATCAACTCCCCAGTCATGTAAGCGGAGTTTAACATTTCCAACTGCATGTGCTAGATCAAAGCCAACAAAACAACCCTTTGCTTGTCCAGCTCTTGTGATGGCAGGTATATTAAAGAACTGTGCAGTGTAAAAATACAGCCCACTGAACAGGATTACTGCAATTGAGTCTCCCTCCTTCTCAGTTACTTCAAGGATATCCTCTATTCTCAATGTTTTCTTCCACCTCTCTTGGCTTTACCATCTGCATACTTTCCTCAGTGTTAAGTCCATGAAGTTGAAACTGTGACTCAATAGCATAATGATCTGAAGGAAGGCTTTGGCTTCCAGAATTTTATACCGTTTTGGTGTCGGCTTAAAAAAGGATAACAGAAGATGTAAATTAACATCAAAACCATTCATTAGGGCTATTTCTTTCTCATTGGCTCCTACACTGTCATTCATAAGTCCTAAAATAGTCTCATCTCCTGTAATCCAAGGACGTTTTCCTAGGGTATGTTATGTGGTTTCTTTTAGGGTGAGTACTCAGCTTCCTATTACGCTCTAGGCTCTCCCAGAACCAGCCACTGGTTTTTAAAATTACAGGTTTTAAGTCCCACTGATGGTAAGACCTTACAAAATTTGACCCCTCACTTTCAAAACCAAATGTTGGGGCGCCTGGGTGGCACAGCAGTTAAGCGCCTGCCTTTGGCTCAGGGCGTGATCGGC
>NC_048230.1:69180178-69286391 GCF_002007445.2 Ailuropoda melanoleuca | reverse complement strand
AAAAAAAAAAAAACCAAATGTTATAGGGATTTGTCTTCCCTGTGTGGGCGTTCTGGTGTGATAGTCTATTTCTCTCCCTTCTCCATGCCCAAGGCCCATCCCCAACACCCCAGCTGATAGCAGAGGTCCATTTTGCTCCCCACCGTGTCTCTGTCCATCCTACTCTCTCAATATGGCCTCTTCTTTACCTTTTGTTATGGAGTTGTTCTGCCAGTCCTCGGGTTGTTTTCTGGGCTATTTATGCTGGTGAATGTTACCTAATTGTATCCATGGACAAAATGAGCTTAGGGTCTTCTTACTTCCCATCCTCCCAGCCTCCTGTATTAAGTTTTTAAAATCTGGAAGTATAAGTCCTTCAGCTTTGTTCTTCTTTTTCAAAATTATTCTGGCTCTTTGAGTCCCTTGATATTCCGTGTGAATTTTAGGATGATGTTTTTCTATTTCTGCCAAAACATCATTAGGTTTTTGGTAAGGCTTGCATTGAATCTGTAGATCACCTTGGGTAGTTTTGACATCTTAACAATATTAAGTCTTCCAAATTGCATTCCCAAGAACAATGTTAGGAGGGTTCCCCTTTCTCCACATCCTCACCAACATCTGTCTTTTCCTGACTTGTTAATTTCAGCCATTCTGCCTGGTGCGAGGTGGTATCGCATTGTGGTTTTGATTTGTATTTCCCGGATGCCGAGTGATGTTGAGCATTTTTTCATGTGTCTGTTGGCCATTTGGATGTGTTCTTTGGAGAAATGTCTGTTCATGTCTTTTGCCCATTTCTTGACTGGATTATTTGTTCCTTGGGTGTTGAGTTTGATAAGTTTTTTATAGATTTTGGATACTAACTCTTTATCTGATAAAACATTTGCAAAAATCTTCTTCCATTCTGTTAGTTGTCTCTTGGTTTTGTCAACTGTTTCCTTTGCTGTGCAAAAGCTTTTTATCTTGATGAAGTCCCAATAATTCATTTTTGCCTTTGTTTCCCTTGCCTTTGGAGACGTGTCTAGCCAGAAGTTGCTGCAGCCAAGGTCACAGAGGTTGCTGCCTGTGTTCTCTAGGATTTGGATGGATTCCTGTCTCACATTTAGGTCTTTCATCCATTTTGAGTCTATTTTTGTGTATAGTGTAAGAAAATAGCCCAGTTTCATTCTTCTGCATGTGGCTGTCCAATTTTCCCAACACCATTTGTTGAAGAGACAGTCTCTTTTCCACTGGATAGTCTTTCCTGCTTCGTTGAAGATTAGTTGACCGTAGAGCTGAAGGTCCATTTCTGGGTTCTGTATTCTGTTTCATTGACCTATATGTCTGTTTTGTGCCAGTACCATACTGTCTTGATGATTACAGCTTTGTAATATAGCTTGAAGTCTGGAAACGTGATGCCACAAGCTTCGGTTTTCTTTTTCAACTTTCCTTTGGCTATTTGGAGTCTTTTCAGGTTCCAAACAAATTTTAGGATTATTTGTTCCAGTTCTGTGAAAAACATTGATGGTATTTTGATAGGGATTGCATTGAATGTATAGATCACTCTAGGTAGCATAGAGATTTTAACAATATTTGTTCTTCTAATCTGTGAGCATGGAATATTTTTCCATAAATTGTATCTTCCTCAATTTCTTTCATGAGTGTCTTACAATTTTCAGAATGTTTTCATTTTATAAGTCTTTCACATCCTTGGTTAAGTTAACTTCTAAGTATTTTATTCTTTTTGATACTATCATAAAGGGAATTGTTTTTGCTCATTGTTAGTGTTTAGAAATGCAACTGATTTTTGTGTATAGATTTTGTATCTTGCTACTTTGCTGAATTTCATGTATTATTTCTAACAGTTTTGTGTGGAATCTTTAGGGTGTTATACATATAAGATAATATCATCTTCAGACAAAGATAATTTTACTTCTTCCTTCCTAGTTTGGATGCCTCTTATTTCTTTTTCTTGCCTAATTGCTCTAGCTAGAGCTTCCAATAATATTTTTAAGTAGAAGTGTTCCTGATTTTAGAGGAATAGCTTTCAGTGTTTTACCATTGAGTATGATGTTTGCTTTGGATTTTTCATATATGGCTTTTATTGTAGCCATATATGAAATTATATTGAAATGTATGAAATTGTATATGCATCTATATTATATATAAACTTGTATTGTAGTCTCCTTCTAGTCCTAGTTTTTTAGTGTTTTATTTTTAACCATAAAAGGGTATTGAATTTTACCACATGCTTTTTCTGTATCATTTGAGATGACCATGTGGGGGGTTTTCCTTCATTCTGTTAATATACTGTGTAATATTGATTGGTTTTTGTGTATTGAACCATCCTTGCATTCCAGCAATAAATCCCATTTAGTGGCATATAATCTTCTAATATGCTGCTGAATTTGATTTGCTAGTGTCATGTTGAGAACTTTTGTATCAATGTTTATAAGGGATGTTGTCTTTGTCTGGCTTTGATGTCAGGGTAATGCTGGCCTCACAGGAAGTGTTAGAAAGTGTCCTTTTCTTTTTAATTTTTTGGAAAAGTTTGAGAAGGATTGGTAGTCTTAAATGTTTGGTAGATTTTGCCAGTGAAGCCATCAGGTTCAGACCCTTTTTTGCTGGAAGATTGTTTATTACTGATTCAATCTCCTTATTAGTCATAGCTCTATTCAGATTTAGTGTTTTTTTAATGATTTAGTCTTGATAGGTTTTGTGTTTATAGGAATTTGTCCATTTCATCTAGGTTATCCAATTTGTTGGCATACAATTGTTCATAGTACTCTCATAAATCTTCTTTATTTCTATAGAATTGCTGGTAATGCTCCCACTTTCAGTTTCTGATTTTAGTAACTTAAACCTTCTCTTTTTTTCTTGCTCCTTCTAGCTAAAGGTTTGTCAATGTTGGTGATCTTTTTGAAGAACTAACTTTTGGTTTCATTAACTGTCTCCATTGTTTTTCTATTTTATTTATCTCTGCTCTAATCTTTATTCTTTTGTTCTGCTAAATCTTATTTAGTTTGTTGTTCTTTATCTAGTTCCTTAAGGTGTAAAGTTAAGTTGTATTTTAGTTCTTTTTTGTTTTTAATGTAACCATTTATAACTATAAATTTCCCAGTAGCACTGCTTTCATTACATCCCATAAGCTTTTGTATGTTGTATTTTTGTTTCCCCTCTTTTCTTTTTTTTTTTTTTTTAAGATTTTATTTATTTATTTGACAGATAGAGACAGCCAGCGAGAGAGGGAACACAAGCAGGGGGAGTGGGAGAGGAAGAAGCAGGCTCACAGCGGAGGAGCCTGATGTGGAGCTTGATCCCATAACGCCGGGATCACGCCCTGAGCCGAAGGCAGACGCTTAACCACTGTGCCACCCAGCCGCCCCTCCACTCATTTCTAAGTATTTCCCTTGTGGTTGCTTCTTTGATCCATTTGTTGTTCTTTTTTCTTTTTTTTCCATTGGTTGGTTAAATGTGCTGTTTAATTTCCACAGATGTGTAATTTTCTAGTTTTACTTCTGTTGTTGATTTCTAACTTCATTCAGTTGTGCTCAGAGAAGATACTTTGTATGATATCTGTCTTTTTTAATTTCCTGAGACTTAATTTGTGGCCTAACGTGGTCTATCCTGGTAAATGTCCTATGTACACTTGAGAAGAATGTCTGTGCTCTTGTTGGATGGAGTGCTCTATATATGTCTATTAGGTCTAGTTGATTTATTGTGTTGTTTAAAATCCTGTTTATCTCTGTCTGGTTGTTTTATCATTTATTGAGTGTGAGATATTGAAGTCTCTAGCTATTATTTTTATGTCTATTTCTCCCTTTAATTTTGTCAGTTTTTGCCTCATAATTTTGATGATATGTCTGTTGTTAGGTAAGTAAATGCTTATAATTGTTATATCTTCTTGTTGAATCTTTTATTAATATAATGTCTTTCTTTTATCTTGTAACCCTTTTTTACTTAAAGTATATTTTGTCTAATACTGGTATGGCCACTCCTCTCTTTTGATTACAATTTGTATGGAATATCTTTGCCTATCATTTCACTTTCAATCTGTGTGTTTCTTTGAATACAAATGGAGCTGCTTGTAGACAGCATATTGTTGACTTGTGTGTTTTTATTCATTCTGCCGATCTCTGTATTTATTTTTTATTTTTTGCCAATCTCTGTATTTTATTGGAGAGTTTAATCCATTTACATTTAAAGTAATTACTGATAAGGAGGGACTTAATTCTGTTATTTTGCTATTTCTTTTCTATATGCCTTATAGCCTTTTTTGTTCCTCATTTCTTATATTACTGTCTCCTTTTGTATTTAGTTGATTTTTTTGTAGTGAAATGTTTAAATTTCTTTCTCATTCCTTCTGGGTATATTTTATAGCTATTTTCTTTGTGGTTACTCTGGAGATTACATTTCACATCCTAATGTGAATAACAGTCTAATTTGAATTTGTACCAGCTTATTTTCAATAACATACAAAAACTCTGTTCCTTAATAGCTCCATCCCTACTCCTTTTAGTTGTTGATATCACAAAATTCTGTCTTTTTAAAAATAGACTCTGCACCCAGTGTGGAGCCCAGTGCGGGGCTTGAACTCATGACCATGAGATCAAGACCTGAGCTAAGATCAAGAATCGGATCTTAACTAATTGAGCCACCCTGGCACCCCACAAATTATATCTTTGTACATTGTGTGCCCCAAAACATAAACATTTAATTATTTTAAATTTATTAATCTCTTAAGTTATGTTGTAAATAAAATGTGGAATTATAACCCAAAGTTATAGTAATACCAGCTTTTAGACTAATAATTATTTTCAAATGTCTCTTAAATCATCTAGAAGACAAAATTAGAATTACAAACCATTGTTACAACAGTACTAGCTTTTTTTAAACACCCATCCATTACTCTTATTGAAATCTAACACCCATGCATTACTCTTATTGAAATCTTTATTTCTTCATACATCTTCAAGGTACTGTCTAGTGTCTTTTCACCTTGCAGGCCTCTCTTAAGCATTTCTTACAGGGTAAGGTCTAGTAGTAACAAACTGCCTCAGCTTTTATCTATCTAGAAATTAGGTCTATCTATCTGGGAATTTATTTCTACCTCACTTTTCAAGGACCGTTTCACTGAATATAGGATTCTCAGTTGACAGGTTGTTTTCTTTTAGTACTTTTAATATATCTGCCCACGCCTTCTGGCCTTTTAAAGTTTGTGATGAGAAATATGCTAATTATCTTATTGAGGATCCTGTATGTGATGAGTAGCTTCTCTCTTGCTAATTTCAAGATTCCCCCTTTGTCTTTGTCTTTTGAAAGTGATTATAAATGTGTTTTGGTGTGGGTTTCTGAGTTCATCTTGTTGGACTTCTCATTTATATTTTTGCCCTTTATCAAATTTGGGGAGTTTCCAGCCATTATTTCTTCAGATTTTCCCCCTGCCCCATTCCCTCTCCAACCCAACCCCTCTCTCTTTCTCTTCTACCTTCCCTTAAAATGCATATGTTGGTCAATTCAGTGGTGTCCCACAGGTCCCTTGGGTTCTGTTCACTTTTCTTCTTTTTTCTTTCTGTTCTTCAGATGTGATAATTTCTACTGTCTTATATTCAAGTTCACTGATTCTTTCTTTGGCCTTTGAATTCCTCTAGTGAATTTTTCTTTACCATTACTGTACTTTTCAGCTCCAGAATTACTTTTTGATTTCTTCTTAGGTTTTCCAACTCTTTGTGGACATTTCCATTTTGTTCACACATGGTTTTCCTGACTTTCTCCACATCTTCCTTTAGTTCTTCAAGCTTCCTTAAGATGGTTGTTTTAAAGTTGGCTAGTGCTTCTGACATCACATCTTTTTCAAGGACAGTTTCTGTTGATTTATTTATTTTTTTCCTTTGAATGGCCATATTTTCTTATTTCTTTATAGGCTTTGTGATTTTTTTTTTTGAAACTGGATATTTGAATCATAATGTGCTATCTCTGGAATTCACATTCTCCTCCTTTTCCAAGGTTTGTTGTTTTTGTTATTTTTTATTTTGTTTTGTTGATTGTGGTAGACTGTTTCTTTGCCCAGGATCAGCCTGAGGCATAAACTTAAGGTCTTCTTAAGTCTTTCTTCTTAAGCCTTTCTATGGTCACTTTTTAATTTCCCTTGTATATTTGGTTGTTTCTGAATGTCTTAGTATGGCTTCCATAATGTCTGACTTCCAAAAGGGGAAAAAGAGAGAAATGAAAGGGGGAAATGGGTGCTGGCCCTTTAAATCGACTGAAAGTCAGTTTGGCTATAGAGCAAGGGGCTTGTGACAATGTGGGGAAGTGCAACAATACTGACCACCCCTTTTTTTGTCTGTACCTCTGTGATCAGAGGCAGGAATCAGGGGCACCTGGGTGGCTCAGTCATTAAGCGTCTGCCTTCGGCTCAGGGCGTGATCCCGGCGTTATGGGATTGATCCCCACATCAGGCTCCTCTGCTGGAAGCCTGCTTCTTCCTATCCCACTCCCCCTGCTTGTGTTCCCTCTCTCGCTGGCTGTCTCTCTCTCTGTCAAATAAATAAATAAAATCTTTTAAAAAACAAAACAAACAAACAAACAAAAAAAGAAGCAGGAATCAGCAATCAGAGCACAGATCCTGGTATCTGGAGGGTTCTTTTTTACCCACCCTGGTTCAGCAAGCTATGTGCAAGCTCCTCCAGGAACGTGTGCACAGCTGGCTGCCACAGGTAGCTGCTACTGTACTAAGAGCCAAAATTAAGCACAACTTACTGTGAATGCTTTTCCCTGGAAGTCATACGCCTTAATAGAATTTAGAATTCCTAGATAGTTACATTAGACAGATTCTGTCAGTTCAAATGTTGTCTAGGTGGAGAGGCAGATTCCCTTTGCTTCTTAGTTGATCTTCTTCCTGGAATTCTCTGTAGTTCTTCATATTTTGTGAATACAAATCTTATGCCATGTATATATATTGGAATATTTTTTTCTTAGTTTGTTGCCTGCTTATTCACTTTCAAAATGGTGTCTTTTGATGAGCAAAAAATTTAATTTTCTTAAAGTCCAATATTTTGCTTTTTACTTTTATGGTTATTACATTTTACATTATGCCTAAGAAAGCTTTGCCTATTCCATGGTTGCAAGGATATTCTTCTAGAAAATTTATGGTTCTAGCTTTTACATTTAGGTTTGTGATCCATCTTGAATTATTTTTGTGTATGGAGTGCAGTAAGGATCAGAATTCTTTCCATGGAGATATGCTGTTGTTTCAGCACAATTTGTTAAATAGACTTACCTTTCCCAATTGAATTGATTTGGTGTCTTAGTTGATAATTAATCAACTCTATATGTCTGGGCCTATTCTAGACTTGACTCTGCTTATTAATTTATTTCTATCTACTTCTGTTGGAAGTCTGCTGTAACTTTATGATAAATTCTGAACTCAGGAGTATAAATACTTTAGCTTTGTTCTTCCTTTTTTTCAGTATCATTTGGGTTATTCTAAGCCCTGGGTCCTTTGCATTTCCATATAAATGTTAGAATCACATCATCAATTTCTTTGAAAAAGCTTGCTGAACTCCAGAGATGATTTGAAGTTCTATATGATGTTATATCCCTTCAGAGAGGATTCACTTTTGTTTCTGTCAAACAGATGGGCTAGGGCCTGAATACCTTCATCCAATAAATGTCTGAAAAATTCAAAGCTGAGCTTCAATCCTTATGAGTAGTGGTCTACTTCCAGTTCATCTTTATCACTAGGGTGAAGTCCTTCATGGTCCCAGTTGAAAGCCTGGGGTGTTTACCAGGGCCCTTCTTCCTTTTCATGCTCTTTACAGTAATTTTTGTCTTGCCATTCCTGGCAGGGAAATTGCTGAAAGCTCTTTTCACCTTCTCAGTGCCCTTTTTGTTTTTAGAATCAGCAGTTATCTTCAGGGTTTCCCCAAACACCAGCTCACCTTTTTAGCTTCTCTTTTTTTCCAGATCTTGGACCAGCAAATTATCATTGCTTTGTTAGCTCCTCTATGCTTTCAAATTGGTGTTTAAAAAATAATAATTTGTTCACGTTTCCTAATTGTTCTCAGCAAGATGTTTGTGTGTAGCAGCCTAAGTAGCCAGCCTTTGCTAGAAGTAGGTATATATACATATACATATGTGTGTATACTATATATTAAATATATGTGTGTAAATATATATAAAATATATTAAATATATGTGTGTATACATATATGTTAATTAAAATCAACTTTGTTTTGGAAAATATTTTTAGGCTTTCTAATGATTCTGGAAATAATTGACAATTACCTAGAGGGATAAAAATTGCTAGCATGGAGGTTTGGCTTCAGCATTATCGGGGGGGAAATCTGCCATAGGCACTCAGACCAGAATGAGAGATGCCACAAACAGAACTGATGTTTGGAGCTACTCACCAAGGCTACTTGGTGTGCCTTATAAATTTTCCACTCACCTACTCTCCCCAGAAAATGGGAAGTTGGAGATATATCCCCTCACTCATTACCTTCATTCACTCCCACTGAAGCAAAGTGGCATTACCCATTCATCATTTTTCCATCGTGAGCTATAGCAGCATCTGGGTTTTATAACTTGATAATACTAGGGAGTACTCCCTATTTGCTTTTACATGTTGATAGTGGAATCTGCTCACTGTAGCTTAATCCGGGAACTTCTCACTATATTTTCATTTAACAGGGGAAATCGGGTAGGTGGAGGTGAAAGCCGCAAGAGGAAAGGACAATGTGCCCTAAGTAGTGATTTTAATTAAAGCCTCTGAAGTTTCTCAAATCAAATGCAAGGATAGCTGAAAGCCTATGGCTCTTGCACACAGATGTACACACAAAGCCATATAGATGTGCACACACATACTCCCAAGTAATACATATTACACACTCAAATGTATATAGATATAGACTAATAGGTTTTATGGAACAAGTAGTGTGAGAACAGGAAAGCTAACCATAGGCTAGACTAGATAATATCTTATAATCCAGTAGATATTGTGTGACCCAAGTGACCCTCTTGAGGAAGGACAGGATCAAGAAGCAATAGCTAACTTTGGTTGATGCCTATTGTGTACTAAGTATGGTGCTAAGACACCTTATATATGTTATCACATTCAGTCCTCATAATGATCCTACAGAATATGTACTGTTATTTCCATTTTTATTTATTTATTTTTTTAAAGATTTTATTTATTTGAGAGAGAGAGAGAACATGAGCAGGGGAGAGGGGCAGAGGGAGAAACAGACTCCCCAAGCAGGGAGCCCAAAGGACGGCTTGATCCCATGACCCTGAGATCATGACTTGAGCCAAAGGCAGACGCTTAACCAACCAAGCCACCCAGGTGCCCCCTGTCATTTCCATTTTTAATTTAGGGCTCTAAAAGGCCCTACCACAGGTCAAATAGCTAGTGCAAAATTGAAGAGCCATGAGTCTAATAAGCTTTGGAGCCAGGCAAATCTAATTCTGCCTGGCTCTAAAGCATATTCTTTGAAAGTATGAAAGTGAGGCAGAAGTTCTTATTAACAATTAGATGAAGCACGAATTTCTAAACAGTCTAATTAATGGATTTGTTTATTGTTTTTTTCTCTCACAGTGCCACCCTCATTAATCTCAGTTGGTAAGAGTCTGCTGAGTATTTACTAAATGCTCAGTAACTAGGGTTTGGCAAGGGTAAGGTTACGAGGAGCAGAGCACAGAAATAGTAACATTAACAAGCTTTGTCTTAACACCTAACCACTGAGCTTGTTATTCATAATATAAAAATTAGTGTAAAACATGGTTTCCCACCCTGCAAAGCTTACAGCCTAGTTACTTCAGAGGCCATTTCTGTAGCATCTACTCGTACAGAGTCTATAGAGATAATACAAGACGAGAGAGCCTGGACCTTGTCTCATGAAATTCCGTAGTCTAAGGGCGAGTCAGACTCACAAACCAGCACTTTCAGTATAAGATACTGAGTTAAAAGGGTTCCGTGGGAATGTGGAGAAGGGGGCATTTAGCTCAATATGGGCCATCAGGGAAGCAGGAAGAAATGAATCCTGAACTAACATGGGGGAAACAGAAAGAATGCTTCTGAAACACTTAGCAAGGAACGCTGAGAGTATATGTGTTCTGAACAGAATGATACTGATTATATGGCACTACAGAAAGCCAATGAACATTCCTAACTGAACTGTTTCCTGAGTAGCGTCAAAGTGGGTTCTCAGACTACTAGCCTTTTCTTCTCTTCCCTTTGCTTTTGCAACTCCTAAAGCCAATTCTGTGTTGTGGAGAAGTTTTCTTCCCTCCTTCCCTCCCTTCCTCCCTCTCTTCCTCTCGCTCTTCCTTTTACCCTCTTCTTTGTTTTTTTGTTTGTTTGTTTTCTACCTAATAAATATGGAGGCCATAAGAGTTAGAGAAACTTGGGAAGTCTGTAAGCAGAATATGATACTTGAATGATTTGTGGGATTAAATAGAAAAAGGGAGGGCATCAAAAGGGAAACAAATGCCAACTGCTGAGTCAGTTGGCTCACATTTATTGGACCCCTATTCTGACTCCTTATACCATGCTTTGGGAGCACTGAGATAAATGTGTCCCATGGGTTGAGATGAGCAGAACATGTATGTGGGCAGTAAATGGAAAGCATGTGTACAATAGTGGGAAATAAAGCAAAATGGGATACATTGTAAAGGGCCTGGAAAACAAACAAAGGAGTTTAGATTTGATATGGTTAATACTAAGAGTTCTTTCAGGCTTTTGAGCAGGTGGGCAGGGGGTAGTAGTGGGAAAGATTTGAGAGAAGGAAGATTGATGTCATACAGACTAAAAAAGGCTGTGTGTGAGTCTAATTATGGTGATAAGGGTCTCTAGGGTATGGCAGCCGGAATAGAAATAGAAAAGAGTAGGGGACATTTTAAAGAAAGAATGGACACGGTTTATGGATATAGAGAATGTTTACCTCTAGGGTATCTTTTTTCTTATAAGTAGCCCAGGCCTTAGGAGTCTTTCTGTGAGGTTTAGGGCTCAGGACCTGTGAAGTACCTTTTTAAAAACTGGTAGGAATTCTGAGAACCATTGTTTAGAGGGCAGTATTTATCAGATAGAGCAACTCCAAAACTAGAGAAAGAGTAGGGGGCATTTTAGAATGCTTAGCATGTAGAGAAACTTGTGAAAAACATGTATTAAGGACCTAGATCCTGGGATCCTGACTTAAAGATCTAAAGTGGGGCCCAGGGATCTTTAACAAGCTCTTAAGGTGATACTAATGCAAATGACGCTCAGAAGAAACACATGAGAGACATTTAGGGAAAGATACACTGTCTCCTCAGGAGGATTGGGCTGGTGTTTGCGTGTCTTCCTTCTCAAGATCCATGTGACTTCACCACATCCAGCTTCAGAACTGTTCTTCCTAATCATAGCCATTCTGCTCCACTGGCCATGAAATAGAAGGAGGTACTCATGTTCCAGGAGACTAATAGACAGTCCTACTGAGTGGCTCTAAAGGCTTATAGACGTTAAAAGGTTTTTAAGAATGATCCTCATAACGGGGCGCCTGGGTGGCACAGCGGTTAAGCGTCTGCCTTCGGCTCAGGGCGTGATCCCAGCGTTGTGGGATCGAGCCCCACATCAGGCTCCTCCGCTACGAGCCTGCTTCTTCCTCTCCCACTCCCCCTGCCTGTGTTCCCTCTCTCGCTGGCTGTCTCTATCTCTGTCAAATAAATAAATAAAATCTTTAAAAAAAAAAAAAAGAATGATCCTCATAACATAGTAATGAATCAGAAACATGTGTACGTTTTCTTCAGTGACTCTGTAGAGACTGGAGTAAAAAAAGGAAGAAGCTTTCCAGATTTGGGGGTCTAACAGAATGTGCTTGCTTGAGAAAATCAAGACAATGAAAGAGGACTCCTGGGATTGTCCTACTAGGACTTCTGAGATGCCGCTAATGAAATGATGCAAAAGAGTGGTGGAGTAGCATCTGTGGCTCCCACACTGGCTTAATCCCTGTTGAAATTGCACAACCAAGATGTGCTGACAATCTTTGGAACACAGTTTTCTCAAATGAACCTCAGACGTAATTTAAAAAATAAAAATTTCATTGGCGTTTAGGCAGAGATAATGTTAAATTTATATATTAATCTGGGGGCAGTTTTTGTTCACAGTTATAATTATTACCATCAAGGAAAATAGCTTGTCTTTCCACTTATTCAAGTTTTTCCTGTGTCTCTCAATAGAGATTATAGCTTTTTTTCATATATATCCTTGTAGTTGCTTAAATGTATTCCTATTTATTTTATTTTTGTAATTCTTTCTGCTGTGAATGAGATATTTTTATTTTGCTATTATTGTTTTTAATTTATTGTTGGCTTATACAAACACCTGGACTTTGAATATTTACTTAGTAACCACAAAAATAGATCTATAGCTATTTTAGAACATGTATCTCATATATCAACTGACCATATTAACAAAAACATTCTACCTGTGTATTATGTACATAATTTATATTAATTAGTGCATTTTCTGGGCCATTATGAATATAAATTTGATATCATCAAGAAGCACAATTAAAAAACATCATCATAAATTGTCTGCAAGATAGGGCCATCCAAGAAAGCTGCAAAATTTAATTTTAAGATAAATGACAGCTTTGCAATAAAGCAGCAATATCCTCACTTGGCTTATAGTTTATCAAATTTGAATACCTATGCAGAAACTGATGTTACTAGTAAGACAAGTGGCTTTGGTAATAATAGCTACCATTTATTGAGATTTTACTATGTACCAGCCATTAGGATACACATTTTTTATTAGTTATTTCAATGACTCTAATAAATAGGTATTATTCTCATTTTCCAAATGAGAAAACTGAAGCTCAAGGAACCTGTCCATGGTTATATAACTAGCTAATGATAAAGGCAGAAGTTAAACCCAAGTTGTCTGACCAACTCCAAAGTCATGTTTTTGACACTTGATTACTCCCCTAAGAGGTAGAATACTGGAAATTTATCAACTACACTGCTGATAAGAGTTTAGGATAGTATGTATGTACCCGACTCTTACAGATGGTTAAGAACACAGCATACTTCTATTCAGGACCTTAACTTCGTTACATCAAATAGAATGAACACAACCAAACAAGATGGAATAACTGGTACTGAACTTACCCTCCCCCTAAACAACTAAAAAATGGAACAAAATATATCAAACAGTGGTTTTAATGGACACCAGGTTATGAAAGCCAGGGATCATTGAAAGATGGAAAATAAGCGACTTAATGACTGTAATTTCCAGCCCATGGTGCAGTGAGGTGAAATCCAGGCAAACTGGCAATCTCCCTGACTTGAGGCATTTAAAGACACCTTTATAGAGTTTACATAGAGTTTGCATATAGAGTTTACAGGACAGAGAATCAGAAAGGAATGAAGAAACTACCTGAGGCTGGGGAAAGAACCACTTAAAGGATTAGCAGGAAAAAAAAAATACCAGTGATCACACAGGGCTGGGACTAGTGCCTATTCCTACCATTCAGGGGGGAAACGCCACATAATTCACAGAGCATCAGGAAGATAATTCAGAAGGGTTTTGCCTGAATGTTGGGGAAAAATTAGTCCTAGTTTAAAGGCTGCTCTAGTCCAGTCTAAGAAAGCTTAGAATCAAGACCTTAAATAATAAAGCTGTTCCCAAGTAACTTAACTACATCCCAGGACAAAACTCAAGGATATTTCAAGAATATAAAATATATAACCAGTGGTAGTTGGTTCACGATGTTTGGTAATCCAAAAAAAATTACTGTACATTTAAAGAAGCAGAGAATATGACCCATAATTAGGATAAAAATAAATTGATAGAAACCAACTCAGAAATGTTACATATGGGGGCGCCTGGGTGGCACAGCGGTTAAGCGCCTGCCTTCGGCTCAGGGCGTGATCCCCGCGTTATGGGATCGAGCCCCACATCAGGCTCCTCTGCTGGAAGCCTGCTTCTTCCTCTCCCACTCCCCCTGCTTGTGTTCCCTCTCTCGCTGGCTGTCTCTATCTCTGTCAAATGAATAAATAAAAAAATATTTTTAAAAAATGATACATATGATAGAATTAGTAGCAAGGACATTAAAATAGTCATTTTTACTGTATCCTAATGTAAAGAAGCGAAAGAGAGGATTGACCATGTTAAATGGAGACATGGAAGATAAATGACCCAAATCGAATTTATAGAGATGAAAAATGTACTGGATGAGACAAAGTATTTTATTACTCACCATACAACAAGCAGCATGAGCATCAATTTTTACATCCGTTCCCCTTGCTCCCAACTTCACCAGGGACAATACAGAGACCCAAATAGATGTCTGCAACATGGTGAAATGTTTTATGTAAGAGAAGCAGCTTGGGGAGCCCACTGTTTTGTTGCGTTGCAACATCTACAGTTTATTTTATTTGTATATCATGTAATATTTTTATTGAAGTATAGTGGATATATAGCATTATATTAATTTCAGGTATATGACATAATGATTTGATATTTTTATATATTGCAAAATGATCACCACAATCAGTCTAGTTAACATCCATCACTACACAGTAACAGAATTTTTTTTCTTGTGATGAGAAGTTTTAAGATATACTCTTAGCAATGTTCAAATATGCAACATAGTATTATTAATTCTAATTGCCATGCTGTGCATTACATCTCCTGACTTATTTATTTTATAACTGGAAGTTTGTATCTTTTTACTTCCTTCTCCCACTTTGCTCCCCTCACCCCAGTCCCACCTCTGGCAACTACCAATCTGTTCTCCGTGTCTATGAGCTTTGGCAATCCACTGTATGCAATCCTACTTTTTGTCCTACGGAAGAATCACCTCATACTTTAAGGTTGCTTCCTACAAAGACAGTCCTGAGCAATAGCCTGGATATAGAGCTGGGTAATGGTAAAGAATACCTTTCACTCTTGGAATACTCTATAAGATGAAGAGGAGCATAGGAGTCCCATGACAGAGTATCTCCCAACAACATCCAACCTCCGTTCTACATCATCCTGGCTTCTGGCGGAAGCCATTCTCTTGGCCACTTTGATTAATTTGGCTGATAGGGGCTGTAACAAAATCCATTCCGTTTATCTCATATAGCATAGGCTACTGTCAGCAGGTCTCCCAAGCATCAGGATGAGGCCAATCTATAGCATTAACCTCAGCTATGTCTGCCAGGATTCCAGACTCGGCCAACTATGAATAAGTCTCAGAGAGGATCAACTGGTCGTATTTCAGACAGCCAGAATGTGGTCTAAGGCTAGTCTCAATCACCATTCATAGCACAACCAAGGCCACTCAGACATCAGAAGATGCATATGATTTTGTACCAGTCAGATTGAAACATGGTTATGCCAGTCTGTGTGTTTGCACACATATGCGGGGGGAATGGGGTATCCCTCTTTGTCAGCTGATGTTGATAACATCAGGCACAAAAGATACAGTGTCGGACCATGTCCACATGACTTTTTTTTGTTTGTTTTCATAGCACATGAACAAGAAAGACAAATCTGGCAGGAGTTGAGATTGCCAGCGTGATAGCAAACTGCCTCACACAAACAATATGATTGTTTTGCCAGGTTGCAGTGCTAAATCTAAAGGGAAAAGAACATTAATTGTCCCCTACATTTCCTAGGGCTTAAGATATTCCTTCTCCAGATGCTAGGGTTGTTACTCGCCTTCCATAGCCACAAAATCAGTATGTCCTATCCCTTTTCACCTTTTCCCATTTCTTCCTACAGACACACCAAAATTTTCATTTCAACAGTCAAATGTGAGACCCATTATTTTGAAAAAAAAAATTGATGGAGACACAGTATGTCCCCACCTTAGCCAGCTCAGGCAACTGCAGGAAGATTTAATGAGTAGCATATGGAACCAACTAGCCATTGTTCTTATGATTTAGGACCATGTCAGTCTAACTAGAGAATCCAGATGGCTGAACCAGAATTATGTTTGAATACCCAGACATCCTTTTGGCTGGGCTATCCCCAAGAGGGTATAACAACCATGCTGACCTGAAGCTGCTGTTGGCAGAAAGAAAGGCACATTATGCCCAGGAACGGCCAGGCAGAACTCCTGAATTTCAAAAATAGGTCTATATAACTCTTTATCCCATTCATCCTGATCATTAACGAGTAAGCAGCTAAAAGGAGATGATTCCTTTCTAGAGAAAGTCACATTCCAAAACCAAACCTCCTTTCTAAGGCATGTGGAACAGGAGAGTTAAGAGAGGTAACAGTCAGAAATTGGGGGCGCCTGGGTGGCTCGGATGGTTAAGCATCTGCCTTTGGCTCAGGTCATGATTCCAGGATCGAGCCCCACATCGAGCTCCCTGCTCGGCAGGGAGCCTGCTTCTCCCTCTCCCTCTACTGTTCCCCCTGCTTGTGCTCTCGTTGCTCTCTCTGTCAAATAAATAAATAAATAAAATCTTAAAAAGAGAGAGAGAGAGAGTCAGAAATTGTTTTGATTTTTTTTTAAGTCCATTCCATACCACTTCTATTCAACACTGTACTGGAGGGTCTAGTCAGCGCAATTAGGCAAGAAAAAGAAAAAAATGTCCAGATTTGAGAGAAAGAAGTAAAACTATCTCTATTGACATGATTTATTCCCCCATGACAGCATTTTGTACACAACAAATCCTAGGAATCCACAAAAAACTATTTGAACTAATAAGCAAGTAAAGTACAAAAATCAATTATATTTTTATACATCAGCAGTTAGTAACATGAAAATAAAATTTATAAAACAATTCCAAGTAAAATAATATCAAAAAGAGTAAAATACTTAAGAATAAATTTAATTAAAAAGTGCAAGATTTGTACACTGAAAACCAAAAAAAAAATTTGTTGAAAAATTAAAGATTTAAATAAACAGAAAGACATCCCAAGTTCAGGGATTGGAAGGTTTAATATTGTTATGGTGGCAGTAATCCCCAAATTAAGCCACAGGTTCAACTTAATCCCTATAAATTTCCAGATGTCTTTTCTTTGCATAAATTATCAAACTGATCCAGAATTTCATATAGAAATGCAAGGTACTTAAATGGCCAAAACACTCTTGAAAAGGAAGCACAAAGTTGGAGGATTCACACTTCCAGTTGCAAAACTTACTACAAAGCTATAGTAATCAAAATAGCATGATACTTGTATTAGTCATGGTTTTCCAGAGAAACAAAACCAATAGGAGATACACACACTCACACACAAAATGGAGTAGTAGTCCAATTTTCCTTTGGTAGTCAGGATCAATGACCCCAGCCAGTACAGTAACTCCCTTCTTTGATTGTTAATTCAAGACCATGAAAAGCCCAAAGTGGCTGGGTGGCAGTATTAACTTCTAGATCAATGGAATCTGTTGTGTCTCCTAGTGGAAGCATTCCTCCCCCAGGAGTTAAGACCTCTATGCCAGCAGAACATAAATTCATGGGAAAAAGAAGCAAAAATTTTGCTAGTGGGCAATAGTAATTGGTGCCACTTCCATTTCCACCCCTTGATCCCTGGACCTATGAATCCTGGCTATCAGAGAAACAGTACCATCTATTCAGAACATATACAACTTTTTGGAGAACCTTGTCACAGTCCTGTAAGATATTGCCACCTAGCTGGCATTGCAACTGAGTCTTCAAAAGGCCATTCCACATCCTATCAATCCCACTACTTTAGGATGTTAGGGAACATAAGACCAGTGAATTCTTTGAGCATGGGCCCGTTGCTGCACTTCTTTTGCTGTGAGATGAGTTCCTTGGTCAAAAGCAATGCCATGTGGAATACCATGACTATAGATAAGACATTATATAAGTCCATGAGTGGTAGTTTTGGCAGAAACACTGTGTGCCAAGAAAGTGAATCCAAATTGAGAGTGTCTATTCCAGTAAGAACAAAATGCTGTCCCTTCCATGATTGAGATGGTTTGATGTAATTAACCTGCCACCAGGTAGCTGGCTGGTCATCTCAGGGAATGGTGCCATATTTGGGATTCACTGTTAGTCTCTGCTGCCGGCAGATTGGAGACAGTGTTGGCCATAGCCAGGTTGGTCTTGGTGAGTGGAAGTCCACAGTCACTTACCTAGAAATAACAGCCAAATATCTGGCCACCCCATGGTCTAGTCAAGTTGATACAGAAATGAAAAATTATAGTATTGGCATAAAGAAAGACATATAGATTAGTGGAATAGAATTAAGCGTTCAAAAATAAATCAATTCATCCTTGGTAAATTGATTTTTGGCAAGCATGTTAACACCATTCAATGGGAAAAAGAACAGTCTTCAATAAATGCTGCCGGGACAATTAGAAAAACGCAGGCAAAATATTGAAGTCAGACCCTTACCTCACACCACATACAAAAGTTAACTCACAATGGACCATAAACCTAAGTGTAAGACCTAAAATTATAAAACTCTTAAAAGAAAACATAGAAATAAGGGACACCTGAGTGGCTCAATTGGTTAAGCATCTGCCTTTGACTCAGGTCATGATCCCAAGGTCCTGGGATTGAGCCCCACGTCACACTCCCAGCTCAGCAGGGAATCTGCTTCTCCCTCTCCTCTGTCCCTTGCCCCCCACTTGTTCTGTCTCTCTCAGTCTCTCTCTAATAAATAAAATCTTTGGGAAAAGGAAATATAGAAATAATAGGAAAACATAGGAATCTTCATGATGTTAAGTTAGGCAATGGTTTCTTAGATATGATACCAAAAGCAAAAATGAAAAGAAAACATAGATAAATAGGGTTTCATCAAAATTTAAAAATTTTGTGCTTCAGAGGCACCTGGGTGGCTCAGTCATTAAGTGTCTGCCTTCAGCTCAGGGAGTGATCCCGGTGTTCTGGGATCGAGCCCCACATCAGGCTCTTCCACTGGAAGCCTGCTTCTTCCTCTCCCACTCACCCTGCTTGTGTTCCCTCTCTCGCTGGCTGTCTCTCTCTCTCTCAAATGAATAGATAAAATCTTTTTTAAAAAAATTTAGTGCTTCAAAAGACACCACCAAGAAAGTGAAAAGATAACCCACAGAATGGGAGAAAATATTTGTAAATCATTTATCTCATAAAGATTTTTTTATCCAGAATATATAAAGAACTCTTCTAACTCAACCAAAGAAAGACAAATAACCCTATTTTAAAAGGAGCAAAGGATTGGGGCGCCTGGGTAGCTCAGTCAGTTACATGTTCCACTCTTGATTTTGGCTCAGGTCATGAGATCAAGCCCTGTGTCAGGCTCAAAGCTGATAGAACTAGAACTGATAAATTAATTCAGTAAAGTTGAGGATACAAAATCAATGTACAGAAATCCATTGCATTTCTGTACACTAATAATGAAACAGCAGAAAGAGAAATGAAGAAAACAATCCCATTTACAATTGTCAAAGAGAATAAAGTACCTAAGAATAAATTTAACCGAGGAGGTGAAAGACGTGTCCCCTGAAAACTAAGAAACACTGATGAAAGAAAACAAAGACAACACAAACAAATGGAAAGACACTCCATGCTCGTGGATTGGAAGAGCAAATACTTGTTAAAATGTCTATACTACCCAAAGCAAACTACAGACTTAATGCAATCCCTGTCAAAATACCAACAGCGTTTTTCACAAAACTAGAACAAAGAATCCTAAAGTTTGTATGGAACCTCAAAAGACCCCAAATAGCCAAATCAATCTTGAAAAAGAAAAACAAAACTGGAAGTATCACAATTTCAGGTTTCAAGTATACTACAAAGCTGTAGTAATCAAAACAGTATGGTACTGCCACAAAAACAGACGTACAAATCCGTGGAACAGAATAGAGAACCCAGAAATCAACTTTGTGTGGCCAGTTAATCTTTGACAAAGGAGACAAGAATGCGGAATGGGAAAAAGACAGTGTCCTCAACAAAGGCGTTGGGAAAACTAGACAGCTACTCACACAAAAAAAATGAAACTGGACCACTTTCTTATACCATACACAAAAATAAACTCAAAATGGATTAAAGACCTAAATGTGAGACAGGTACCATCAAAACCCTACAGGACACAGGCAATAACCTCTTTAACATCAGCCATAGCACCTTCTTACTAAATATGTCTCTTGAGGCAAGGGAAACAAAAGCAAAAATAAACTATTGGGACTTCATCAAAATAAAAAGCTCTGCACAGTGAAGGAAACAATCAGCAGAACTAAAAGGCAACCTACAGAATGAGAAAAGATATTTGCAAATGACATATCCAATAAAGGGTTAGTATCCAAAACATATAAAAAACTCAACACCTGAAAAACAAATAATCCAGTTTAAAATGGGCAGAAGACATGAATAGACATTTTTCCAAAGAAGACATGCAGATAGCTAGAAGACACATGAAAAGATACTCAACATCACTCATCAGAGAAATACAAAGCAAAACTACATGAGATATCACTTCACACCTGTCAGAATGGCTAAAATTAACAACACAGGAAACAACAGGTGTTGGCAAGGATGCGGAGAAAAGGGAACCCTATTACACTACTGGTGGAGATGCAAACTGGTGCAGCCACTCTGGAAAACAATATGGAGGTTCCTCGAAAAGTTAAAAATAGAACTATGCTATGATCTAGCAATTGCACTACTAGGTATTTACTTAAAGGATAAAAAAATACTAATTCAAAGGGATACATGCACCATGGTGTTTATAGCAGCATTATCAACAATAGCCAAATTGAGGAAAGAGCCCAAATGTCCATTGACTGATGAATGGACAAAAAAGATGTGGTGTATATATTCAATGGAATATTACTCAGCCATCAAAAAGAATGAAATCTTGGCATTTGCAACAAATGGATGGATATAGAAAGAATATTGCTAAGTGAAATAAGTCAGAGAAAGACAAATGTTATATGATTTTGCTCATATGTAGAATATAAGTAACAAAACAACAAAGAAAAAAAGAGACAACCCAAAAACAGCCTCTTAACTACAGAGACAAACTGGTGGTTGCCAGAGGGTAGGTTGGTGGAGATGGGTGAAACAGGTGAAGGGGGTTAAGAGTACACTTATTTTGACAAGCACTAGATGATGTATGGAATTGTTGAATCACTGTATTGTACATCTGAAACTAATAGAACACTGTATGTTAACTATACTGGAATTTAAAAAAATAGATATAGAGAAACAAGGCTAAATTAATGTAGAACTGTGCCACTTCCTATCACACTCTTTTACTGACATCCCCACAAAAACAGACAATGCTTGCTGCAGGGCTCTATCTTAAGCTTTTCCCTTCTACAGAGCCTCTAAGCTTCACATCACCCGGGGGGGGGTGCCATAAATTGTGACCTTGTAATTCTAATTTGTTCAAGTAAAGCCCAAATGAGGAAGGAGAAGAGAAGAGCCACAGCCTAATAACCTACAGAGTCAGCAGAAGGGCAGAACCCTCAACTGATGGAAACTTACATAGAAATTTGAAAATTGTAAGACCAATATTGAAAGTTTCCAAAGAGATTTTACTAATAAGACAAGCGAGGCCTCAGCAATCTGCCCATCTAGGGTTTAATTTCTCCACCAAGTGCTCCTTAGCCCACCCAGAATTTCTGAAAGAGGCTGAATTAAACCCTTTTCTGGCAGGATTTGTTTTTCCAGGTTAATTCCTTAGGTCAAAGTTTCATTCTATCTCCTGGGATCCATTCTGAAGTAAATTCTCATTAAATCTAGGCCCCGAGTATCCTCAGTGCAACCACTTTCTTTTCAACTTCTAACTTTGGTGTCAACCCCAATTTCAATTCCAAAACTGAGGAGAAATATCTGAAATCAAACAACAACTATAGGGAAGTTAGACATCCTTGGGGCTGCCAGAATGAATATGAAGGCACAGTCTTCGCTCGACTGAAAGCAGAAGGATGAGATGCTAAGCCAGCTGCTGGGAGCTCCCCAGGTCTTTTACAAATCTCACTGGAACACATTGCCTCTGCTGCTTAAGGAGAGGGAAGACACTCTGCTTCTGCTCCCCTTCATTACAGAGGCTGACTAAAGGGCACTGTAAGTAGGAGGGAAACACTTTTCTTCTGCTCCCTGCAGAGATCCCATCTTCTTTTCTGGGTTTAAGTTTCAAACGACCTGGGGCGCCTGGGTGGCACAGCGGTTAAGCGTCTGCCTTCAGCTCAGGGCGTGATCCCGGTGTTATGGGATTGAGCCCCACATCAGGCTCCTCCGCTATGAGCCTGCTTCTTCCTCTCCCACTCCCCCTGCTTGTGTTCCCTCTCTCGCTGGCTGTCTCTATCTCTGCCAAATAAATAAATAAAATCTTTAAAAAAAAAAAAAGTTTCAAACGACCTGAGTTGTTAGAGATCCCTCTGTAAAATAAATGCTACCCTTTACTTTTGCTTCCCTTATAAAACCTGGCCTGTTCTCCTGGTCTGCTTACTGCTGCTTTTCAGATGATGAGTCAGTTCTTCTTTTCATTGTGCATCAGTGAGAATCTTCCTGCCCATGAGATGGAATGAAGTTTGGAATAATTGTTGTAGGATGATTGGTTGTTTTCTTATTCTTGTCTTTGAAATTACAGACAAACAAGCAGCAAGCCTCTTCTGCTGTAAAGTCTGAGACGAAGTTCCTTTGGCCTCTGTTCTTTGAGGGGAAGCATATGGAGTTAGTTGGCAACTGAAATATGCTTTCAGAATGAGTGAAGCTGCTACTACTTTGGAAAGTTTAAAGAACTTGTTAGTCAAAGCAGATTACCTTCTGCTAACTAGTGGCTTCTTTTGTTTACTCTGCTTTTTCCATTTCCTAGCAGTAAAAAAAAAAAAAAAAAAAAAAAATCCTTAGAAAGAAGTACTCCAAAATCTCAACTCTGACTCCAAGTCAAATTTTAGCACTTCTTTAATGTCTTCAGAAAGTCACCAGTTTTCTGGTGTCTTTAGAAAGACACCAGAAAGTATCAGATTTCTAGTGATTGTCACAGAGCAGAATTTAGGATTTGGGATCAATCTGTCTGTGTAGAAGAGATAACCAGAAGTCCATTTATGGCAAAGCCTTTTCCTTTCTAAATGTTTGAGTTTTCAGAGTGGATGCCTGTTTTTGCACATTTTATTGGCCCAGAGGAAAGCTCAGGTTAATATTTTCAATTGTGGATGAATCTTCTCCACTTCAGCAACATTGGACATTTATTCTGCCATTTCCATTGAAGAGACACTAGGAATAGGAATGGCACGCTAGAGCCACTTTCAGTTTTCTTTGGTTATCTTGGAGGACTTTGTGGGATCAGAAGATCTTGACCCACTCCAGAAACACATGGGCATCTGTTTCAAAACTTTTTCTACTTTCTCTTGGAACTAATTCATACATAGTCTTAAGATTTGTTCAGCTCTGGGGCTCCTGGATGGCTCAGTCAATTAAGAGTCCAGCTCTTGATTTTGGCTCAGATTTCAGAGTCATAAGATTGAACCCTGTAAGGGGCTCTGTGCTCAGCATGGAATCTGCTTGAGATTCTCTCCCTCTCCGTCTCCCTTTGCCACTCCCCCTGCTTGTGCTCTCTCTAAAATAAATAAAATCTGGGGCACCTGGGTGGCACAGCGGTTAGGTGCCTGCCTTCGGCTCAGGGCGTGATCCCGGAGTTGTGGGATCGAGCCCCACATCAGGCTCCTCCGCTGTGAGCCTGCTTCTTCCTCTCCCACTCTCCCTGCTTGTGTTCCCTCTCTCGCTGGCTGTCTCTATCTCTGTCGAATAAATAAATAAAATCTTTTTTAAAAATAAAATAATAAAATAAAATCTTTTTTAAAAAAGATTTGTTCAGCTGTATTTCCTTGGTTCTGCCCTTGATCCTTTTCTGCAGAATATTTCATTTGACATCAAAGCCTCTTCCTTTCCATCTGCTGTAAAGTTGTGAGCTGTAGCAGACCATCAGCCTAGCTTCAGGCCATGCTTAGTGAGTGTGGAATTTAGAAAATCAGAAGGCAGCATGATCTGGGACAAAGAAATGGGAGAGAAGTGGTTTCTTGGAGACAAAAACAAAATCAGTGAAGTCCCCATTAAGGTCTTTGTTGAGTAATAAGCACTAAATCAGACTGAAGGGAATGATGTCAGTAGTTCAAAGTAATCATTTTAGCACCTCCTACGAGCATTTTATTCCTTGTACAATGTGGGAATGAATATCTGGGAAGCCTGGACTCTGACCCCTGTTTCAGTAGAACATGGAGACATATTTCATGCTGACAAGTAGCTGCCTGGATGATTTTTGTCTTTTTGCTTCTTAAGGAAGAACACAGCCTTAATTAAGCCTTCTCTCAAATCCTAACTCAGGGACCCTTAGGCAGATCCTGGGCCTGCCACAAGGTTCTTGATCTCTGAAGAGCAGTCCTGAAGCAGGCTGTCCACCTAAGACCAAAGCCATCCATTAGAATATTGTACAATTTGGCATCTGTTAGGCATAAAAATTAGACTAGTCAATTCAGTCACAACAGACAAATTTGTCTGTATATATAGAAACACCCCAAGAGATCAAATCGTTTTGGTATTATTAAAGAAAAAATCATTCTGATGCTTGTTAAAATACTAAGGAAAGCTTTCTTTAAGCCTATTTCAGTAGGGATATTACCATAATGGATGGAGATCAGGCTCAACTCCAAATGCAGCAAAGATAGTTGTGGATTTATAGCCAACGAGCAGAGTGAGGGTCAGTGGGTGGAAAATTACTGAAAGGAGACACAAAGGATAGGGGGAATTCTTGCTAAACTGACCTAACAGAATTCTTGCTAAAGGCAACCTTATACATCAAAGATGGGGGATGAGGAACTCAATCAGATATTAGGGGTGGGGAGATTCTCACTAAATTGACGGGATTCTTACTAAAACTATGCTAGGCAGGCCAAAGACAGGATGAGGGCCAAGATAGAGGCCTAGCTGGGAAGCCTCAGGGGAGTCTAAAGTTGGATCAGGGAGAGAGTCTTTGTCAATATCCACGAGGCTTCTTCTCTCCTTCCCCATCCTTTCCCATTCTGCTCCTTCAATCCCACCAGCTACGAAAGAGAACTCTCTATTTCCTCAGCCGGCCCTTCCCTTATACTTCCCAGTCTCCCTCATTATTGAAAAACAGAACTTGCCAGACTCTCAGAACTCCAGGTTCAACATCTCAACTAGCAGATGTGTCTCTGACCCATTTCAGTTCCTGATTGCTAGGGTCAGTTTACTCCCTGGTGAAAGAGCCAAGGCCTTCCGCACTTAGGGAAACATGCTTCCCAGCTGTGGAGAGGCATCCCTGACAGACTCACTGGCAACATTTGTAGTCCCCACCCCTGTGGGAGACTTGTCTGTAGAGGAGGAAGAGCAAGTAGCTAAGCAAACATATCACTCTCTCCTTAGCTGGAACATTTTTAATTAATCTGACAGTCAACAACTTTCACTGATGGAACACTGAATATACAGAACTGAAGGAGTTCTAAAACCAGGGCTTGAAAAGCAAGGCAAATACTGTTTTGTTTGGTTTTGTTTATTTCTACCATAGCAAGCTGGACTGGACCAGGACAGGAGGCCCCCAAACCAATGAGTTTGTACTGTTCCTCCTTTCCACGTCAGCAAATGATGCCAACCTTCTGTGACCTGAGTGAGGCAAATTTGGGACTGATGCCTCTCCATGTACTCACTATTTCTGTCCTTTGGGCTGCTCTGGGTTTCAGTTTCCCCAGCTATGATATGTAGTTTATTAAGAGGATTAAATGTACATAATGTGCCTAGAGCAGAGTCTGGCATATAGCTGGTACTCAATAAACGGAAGCGATTTTGATTCACATCCCTGCCTTTGTCACTAATTACTAAGTAGCAGTTTGAGTTGTCTTGCAGTGGAAAGAGTAGCACAGTGGAAGAAGTTCTAGTCTTGCCTCTTACTAGTTCAAGTGTCTACTTAGGGAACCCCTTTCCTACGCTGAGCCTCAGTTTCCTTCTCTGTAGAACCAGGGTGGAGTGTTTCTCACACATGGCCATACATCACAATCACCTGGAAGCTTATGAAAAATATGTCTCCCAGGCTCCATTCCTGAGATTCAGATTCAGTGGGCCTAGGAAAGGTTTGGGTTTACTTCTTGTAAAAGCTCCCCAAGAGAATGGATAAATGAATGTGGTGTATTTACAGTGAAATACTAACCAGCAAAAAAACAAAAAACAAAAAAAAAACTAGTGCATGCAACAAAGTGGATAAAACCTCAAAAATATGTTGAGCAAAAGAAGAAATAAGTCCTGCACAAAAGATTTCATTCAGTATGATTCTATTTATATTAGTACAAAAACCAGAAAAAATGATTTATGGTGGTTAGAGTAAGAATAGAGGTTACCTCCGAGGGATAAAAACAGGTATTGACTAGAAGGAGGCAAAGGGAACTTTCAGGAGTTAAAGAAGTATTCTATACCTTGGTCTGAGTAGTGGTTACATAAGTGTATATATAAGTTAAAATTCATCAAGCTGGATACTTAAAATGTGTGCATTTTACTGTATGTAAATTGTATCTTAACACAGTATTGTAGGTATGGTGGCAAAAAGCTCCCCTGATGATTCTAATACATAGCCAGGCTTAAGTTCCTTGGACAAGATCCTTAAAGTCTCTTCCAGTTCTAAGGCCCTAAGATTCTTCTATTCCCGTCTTAGCCCCCTTGCCAGGCACTTTTATCCACAAAGTAAATGGTCTCTCTTTTACATTTTTTGGTCAAGCACAAGATCGAAGATATAAAGAAAAGCCGGAGTCCTATCCTAGCACTCAGATAAGGGATACTGATAAAACCCAAGAACTGCCAAATCCCCAGCATGATAGAACAAAGGCCAAGGAAAAGACATTGAACACAATCAAATTTGACTGTAACCTGTTCTGTTGGCCTGAAGGGACCAGCAAACTAAGGATTTTCTGTTGTTGGTTTTCTTTGCTACCCATTCATTCATTCATTCATTCACCAAATATTTATTGAGTGTCTGCTGTGTGTCAGGCATTGCTTAGCAGTGCGGGCAGCAAAATGAATATGACAACAAGGTCCCTACCTTCTGGGAGTTTAATTTCTACAAGAGAAGGAAAGCCATTATGAAGATAAACATAGATAATTGCTAATTTGTAAGAGCTATGAAAGAAATGGTTGTTGGGATAGACAGAAACTGAAGAAAGGACACTTTCAGATAAAGCGGTCAAAGAAAGAGGTGATATTTGTACAAAGATCCAAAGGTTGCCAATGATTCAGCCATGTGAAGAGCTGAGGAAATCAAGTTAAGGGCCAGGGAATGAACAGTTAGGGTTAAGGGAATGACAGGTGTAAAGGTTTAGCATATTCTAGGACCAGAAAGGAGTACAATATGTCTAGAATATAGTGATTGAGCAGGAAAGTCTATCAGATGAGTCCAGAGAGCATAACTGGGCTTTGTAGGAAATTTTGATTTTATTTCAAGAACAAAGGGAAGCTGTAAAAGATTTTAAGCAGGGAGTGATGTGTGATTTGAATCATGCCTCCCTTCCCCAATCACTCTGGCTACTATTTGGGTGGAACTGGACAAGAAAGGAGGCAGGACGTCAATTAAGAGACATTCACACATGGGGCTCCTGGGTGGCTCAGTCATTAAGCATCTGCCTTCGGCTCAGGTCATGATCTCAGGGACCTGGGATCCAGCCCCACGTCCAGCTCCTTGCTCAGCTGGGGAGCCTGCTTCTCCCTCACCCACTCCCCCTGCTTGTGTTCCCTCTCTCACTGTGTTTCTCTGTCAAATAAGTAAATGGAATCTTTAAAAAAAGAGAGAGAGAGGAGACATTCACACACACACACACACACACATACATGAGACATTCACAGTTGTCTAGGGCTTGGCTTAGGGTAGATTTGGCTAGCAGTTCGGCAGGGATGCTGAACGTCTGGGACAGGGTTAACCAAAGACAGAGCAAGAACTAACTATGAGGTTGGTGAATTCCTCATGCTCTGTTGGCCTTGTCTTTCTAATGTTTCCCCCACGTGTTATGAATTAGGCTAATTAAATAATCCCTTGGAATGTTGGGCTCAGTCACCAAAGTGCCTTTCTTCAGGCCCTTTCCATCAGTCCCTTCTTTCCTTTCGGTGTCCCATCCCCACCATCTCCACCCTCAGCAAAATTTGCTCTCCTAACACCATGTCCCAAAGTTCTCTGGACCCTGCTTTCTTTGGTTCTCCTTCTCTTGCCCTTCTCAGAGGTCTGCCTAATCCTGTAACACTAACTGCCATGGGAAGGCTTCCTTCCCATGACATGCAAAAAATATTTGTTGCTTGATTGGCTATTCTAGGAGAAAGCTAAGTAGATAAAACATATTGAAACCTTCGTAGTACCCCAGAAATTACCTCACTGATGAGCCTGGGGGAACATTAAGGAATGAGCCGATAGCCCTAATGGAGCCTCCTAAGCTCAGCACAGCCAGGCACCTGTCGTGGATGCCTATCGCCTGTTGCTCAGATGGGTAAAGATGTGTTGGGTGGTAGGATCTTATGCAGCTGCTGAGCATCTCATGTGAGCAATCTAGGTAATTGCAAATAAGAGAGATTTCTCCTCTGGCTCTGACCTTCAGTATTTGGTATAGCTCATTTGGCTGAGAAAATAAAACCATAATAAAAATTGTGGGCTACCTCTCCCAGGTTTTGGCATATCAGAAACAGTGGCTGATGAACCAGAAGGGTTAAAGGCTTTGAGAACTTTCCAGGGCAGAGAAGGGTAAAAGAAATATATGCTATGAGAAAGCCCTACGTTTTGGTGACAGGGCAGTAGGTGCTAAGAGCAAGTTGTACCTTGAATTTGAAGTACAAAGGAGGAGGAAGGTCCTGCAAATTCCACAGCCTCATTGTCACAAATCAAATATAACTCTCCATCCATCTTCTTTAAATCTTTTGATGTTATGTCAAATAGTGTTGTTTTATTTCTATCATCTTTTATTTTTTATTACAAAGTAATAACATTCTTTTTTTTTTTTTAAAGATTTTATTTATTTATTCGATAGAGATAGAGACAGCCAGCGAGAGAGGGAACACAAGCAGGAGGAGTGGGAGAGGAAGAAGCAGGCCCACAGCGGAGGAGCCTGACGTGGGGGCTCGATCCCATAATGCCGGGATCACGCCCTGAGCCGAAGGCAGACGCTTAACCGCTGTGCCACCCAGGCGCCCCAATAACATTCTTTTTTTTAAAGATTTTATTTATTTATTTGAGAGAGAGAGAAGGAGGGGGAGCAGAGGGAGGGAAAGAAGCAGACTCCCCACTGAGCAGGGAGCCTGATATAGGGCTTGATTCTAAGACCCTGGGATCATGACCTGAGCTGAAGGCAGACGCTTAACCAACTGAGCCACCCGGGAGCCCCAAAGTAATAACATTCTTGAAAAGGAAATTCAAATACAGAAGTACATGAAGAAGTGCATGTCTCTACCTCACTCCCCCTCCTGATTCCACTCCTAAGAAATATTCATTATTGGGGTGCCTGGGTGGCTCAGTTGTTAAGTGTCTGCCTTCGGCTCAGGGTGTGATCCCGGCGTTCTGGGATTGAGCCCCACATTGGGTTCCTCCGCTGGGAGCCTGCTTCTTCCTCTCCCACTCCCCCTGCTTGTGTTCCCTCTCTTGCTGGCTGTCTGTCAAATAAATAAATAAAATCTTTAAAAAAAGTATTCATTATTAAAATTTTAATGTGTATCCTTCCACTCTTTTTTTTTTTTTGCATATGTAAGCATATTTACATTTGAGGGAGTTTTGATATTGGTCCACAAATGGAACCATAGTGTTTATATTCTTTGGTTTGTTTCATTATTATATTTCTTTATTTTATACCAGTACAGGAATGATATGCCGCTTCCAACAAGCACACTTTCCCAAGTATAGAACTCAATTATTGCCTGAACAGAAAAAAAAAAAAATGACAGTATCCTCTGTTCTCATGTGCCTGTGGTTCTGGATGAGCCCCACTCCGGTTGCAAAGAAGGGGTTCTGAGCTCTTTAGGGACCAGAGACCCCCTTATAGTTCCAGAGAAAGCTACGGGCCTTCTCCCCAGTA
The DNA here is from genome assembly GCF_002007445.2 of Ailuropoda melanoleuca. NCBI lineage: Eukaryota > Metazoa > Chordata > Mammalia > Carnivora > Ursidae > Ailuropoda > Ailuropoda melanoleuca. The sequence goes on along the minus strand of NC_048230.1, from coordinate 69,256,467 downwards.
AAAATGCACATATAGGCAAAGGTTTGCAGACAATTTCAAGGTTACGAGTCCCTCCTGCTTTAATTTCCCTTTCTTCCCAAGTATACGTTTTGTTCAAAAAGATTGATCAGGGTAGAGTCCGCCTCGAGCATCACTGGCCTGTATGAGATGCTCCTCCATGTTAGGCCTCTACAATACACTACTTTGCCTCTAGCCACTTTTTTCCTCCACAGGCATGAGCTTCACCCAGAACCCCATGTCCCTGGCAATTAGTGCTTGGCCAGACTGGTAGAAGCCACTATTTCAACCAAAAGAGCCCAGTCAGTCACCTTCCCAGCAATACCAATTTGCTGGCTTCCCAGACACCCTAGGTCCCCTCACTGATGCCACAAGCAAAACCCAAGGTTGGGAAATTATAATCCTTTCCTTTGCTTTGGGGACCCTAAAGGATTAAGATATCGGGCTTTCCCCAGTCCCATAGCTAAGGGGATGTCTGCAGTGCACAGGGAGTGTGCACTCTATACTGATATACCGTCTATCATTTTATCATACTCAGAGATGATCTGGATACTGTTGTCTCCCATAGTCCCTCAGTTAGAGCCCTTACACATTAGCACCTGTGTGCTCAGGTAACACACATATGTAAACATGTGCACACACACATCGGCAAGACTCCTGAGATACACAGCTAGTTGCATCTAGCCATGACTTTCCATGCCCTCTTTTCCAGGGTTTAGTCAGATTCAGTCACATTCATGCATTTGCAAATCCCTTAACTGTTAAGGATATACAAGTGGCCTTAACAAAATCTTTGTACAACTGTTTAACCTGCTCCAAAGTCCAGGAAGCAAGAATCAGAAATCACTGATTCATAGGATTTTAGAATAGAAAGGTCTTAAGATTCTTTCATTCATTAAACAAATCTTTATTAAGTTTCAACTCTGTGCCTCATAATGTGTACTAAGTCATGTAGTCCTATCCTCTCTTTTTACAGAAGAGAAAGCAGAGGCCCAGATGGGCCAGGGTTGCATAGTCACTTAAATGGCAGGTACATCCAGGTGACCTAACTCCCCTTTCTGGATTCTTTATATCCACCATGCTGAACAGAAACTCATCTTAAATCCTAAGCAGTAACTTAAACCAGATGACGAATTTACGAGAAGGAATTATCTCCAGTGACACCACAGATCAAAGAACAGTCTTCACCATGACAGAATGGAAGGACAAATTATTCTTGAGAAACACAACTGCACAGGTAATCATTGCTATCAGCATTATTATCTGTATTAATTAGCAGGGAGTGTGTGTCCCATGTTGAGTAGTAACAATGAGGGTTTATACAGATCCATAATCCTTTATCTGAAATTACAAAATCCCAAAAGTCTGAAAACTGTCAGAGTTCTTTATTCTTTTGGCAGCAAAACCTGACCTTTCCTGAAGTCTCTTGGCAACAAAACCTATCTTCAATTGATGCAAATCAATTCATAGTCTTTGTTTATCTTGTTTATTATGAATATTCTCACATTTTTGCTGCAGGAGTATAAAAATTCTTATTATGGGTGCTCCCAGACCCCTTGTATGTGGTTTAATGTAGTATATAGATGATATTAGCTTTCTAAAATCCACAAAATTCTGAATTCTAAAAAAAGAAAAAAGAAAAAAAATCTGACCCTGAGGGTGATAATACAACTAGGCATTACGGGCCTGTATTACATTTAGAATATACATATCCCTCTCCAGGATTGGTGCAAGGAGTACTCACTCTTTACCCTCTCCCAACACACAAATAAGATTAATTCCACTGAGATTTCACCCTTCTCAAACTCGATTTAGTTATGTAGTCCCACTAAATTACTTAGGTTCTAAGAAATTGTATTTTATTAATTGTAGTTTATTAGGCTGGGAGGAGTAGGCTAGAAATTGCCAGGCTGCTGTAAGGGGAGCCCAGGAGTGGGCAGGACCAGCATGAGCAGATTGTTTTTATTCTCTTCTCACCCGCCGTGCTTTACGGCAGAGCAGACAGAACTTTGCAAAAGCAGCCGCAGTTCTTTCCCAGACTGGAGAGAACAATGCGCAGAGCAGGGAAGGAGTGGGGATCCCACACGCAGAGAAGGTGAGGACGCTACTGCAGCTTTGAGCCCTGATTAAGCCAAACGGAGGAGTCATGGGAAGAAATCCACTCTGGGATCTGCCTGCTTCATCAAAATCCAGCTAGCAATAAGTCAGTAAATGCAGTAAGCCCACGTCAACAGGTCCATCCTTCTCACACAAACCAGACCTGCATCATTCCCTCTGGCCGTGGGAATACAGCATATGCAACAACATACACTCTTGTCTGAAGATGCCATTTATCACTGCCCTTTCTCAGAGTCTTATGAGCTTTATCCTCTGCACCTTAGTAAAACCTCTGCCACTGTGAGGCACTACGAGGGACCACTCAACAACTCTGCCAGGCCTAGGGTCTCCTGGGGCCACTGACTTTAAAAAAAAAACAACAAAAACCATCACCTCACCCTCTGGATGACAGAGACCAACTGCAATGCATTCCTTTTCCCTTTGCTTCAGTCTCCCTCCTTTCCTTGTCTCTCTTCCTCTCCCTATCTTTCTTCTTCCTTCATCAGCTCCCTTTTTCTGTCCTAAGCCTTGGTAGTCCTCCAACTCCACTGGGACACTTACAAAATGGAGTCAGAGCACCAGCCCAAAGAAACATAAGGAAAGCAAGAGGGCACATCCTCTTGCCAGACCCCTGGCCCACCAGCCTGACTGCCTTCTCTGTCCCACTCAGGCCTCCAGGATGAATATCTTCCGCCTACTCCTGACCACCCTGCTGGTCTCCCTGTGCTTCCTCACTGCCTACAGCCACCTGGCACCTGAGGAAAAGCCCAGGGATGACAAGAGCCTAAGGAGCAACTCCTCCGTGAACCTGTTGGGTTTCCCTTCTGTCTCTATTGTAGGTAAGTAGTCTGTCTTGGTGCCTCGTCTCTGGATTCTGGACCGCAAGAGGAGGCTACAGGATTTATTGACACGTCAGAGCTCCTTTGTGCTTATTCTTCAAAGTAATCCTAGAAGAACAAAGCATTCCTTGACTCATATGGTTTTTAAAAGCCCTGCATACCACAAATCTAATATGCAGCTTTCCATGTTAGAAGCCCTGAGAACCCCTGAAGTCAAGACACTATGAATTTGGCTTAACTTAGCATTTCTGAAACTTATTGAATCACAGAACTGTCAACAGTAAAAATGGTAGAAAATGCTGCAGACTATAACCAAGTAGGGGATGAACTAGTCCTTTCAGGGTTAAGAATTGAGAAAGACTGCTCAGGGGAAGATATCAGGAACATTACAGCCTGGCATTGAACATCTTCTAGTTCAACTTCATCTGATAAAAATAATAGTAACATATACACTCCTTGTGTGCTAGGCACTGGAAAGTGAGTACTATTTTTATTCCTATTCACTGTTGAGGACGTTGAGGCTTAGCAAAGTTAAGTCACTAACATGAGATCACACAGTTCTTAACTGGCAGAGCCAGAATTTAAACCCAGGTGTTTAATTCCAGAACCCAAGTTGTAAACTAATGTCCCTCACTGCCTTGCCTCTCACTAGGAAGAGAGAATATTCTAGATGTATCAGGGAAGTAAGTATCACCTTTGATCACCTTTGGTGTGCCAGACTTCTCACTTTATAAACATACCTTTTTCATCCTCAAGACAACCCTGCAAGGTGGATATTATAGTCCTATTTACAGATAAGAAAACTGGATCTTAAGGAGATTAAGTAGGTTGCCTAAGGAAACAGAGCTGTTAAATGGCAGAGTCAAGATTCAAATCAGGTGTGCCTGGCTCCATAGCTCTGAGAAATGAAAAATCGGAATACAGGAAGCATAGGTCCATCCATGTACATGACACTGAGTCCATTTTTCAGAGCCTTCCTGGATTTCCTCTTTGCCTTCCCTCAGAGGACACTTTTCTTTCAGTCCCTGGCTCCAGGTCAGCAGCCAGGCTAACAAGAACCTGTTGGCCTCAGTTTCAAGTTGTTCTTCAACCAGCCAACCCTTCTTCTTCCCTACCCTGAGACTTCCTGGAGCCCCCTCCAGTTCCTCCCACTTTACTGCAGCTCATGGCCTCCAGAAACATCTGACTTTTCTCCTTCTGTCTCTCTTTGAAGCGCTGAACAAGAAATCCAAAAAGATCAGCAGAAAAGAGGCGGAAAAGAAGAGATCTTCCAAGGTAGGACTGGGAGTTCTCACTGGGGTGGGACCGGGCTTAAAAGGGAATTCTAGCTAGGAACTAAATGAAAAATTTTCCATCCTTACATGACAAAAGAAGATGAAAGCTATCTAAAGGCTTCCTGGCCTCAAGCCCTGAATCAGACCCCCCACAGAAGCCCAGAGAGCTAAGGTCCACTAAGCAAAATAGCTTACCTGCTAAAAAGCATCTTGTTATTCAAGCTAGCCCTCTGACTGAAATGTCACCATCACTCATTCTTTTGAATGAATGCACTGTTTCCTAAGGCTCAGTTATATCAGAACCACTTCCCACAATTTTTTTTTTTAAAGCTTTTATGTTTAAGTAATCTCTACACCCAGCGTGGGGCCTGAACTCACAGCCCTGAGATCAAGAGTCGCATGCTCCACTGACTGAGCCAGCCAAGGGCCCCCCAAAATTTTTGCCATAACTGAGTTTCACTTATTTACTTAATATATTTGTTTAAAATTAAAACTTAAGGGACGCCTGGGTGGCTGAGCCGGTTGAGTGTCTGCCTTCTGCTGGGGTTGTGGTCCTGGGATCCTGGGATGGAGTTCCACGTGGGGCTCCTTGCTCAGCGGGGAGCCTGCTTCTCTCTCTGCCTGCCCAATCCCCCTGCTTCTTCCTCTCCCTCCCCCCACTTGCGCTGTCTCTTTCACTCTCTCAAATAAATAAATAAAATCTTTTTAAAAATTAAATTAAACTAAAACTTAAAAAATATATAACTGTGATAGAAAATCAATATTACTTGCCATAAATATAAGGTAGCCACAAAAATAAGTATAAAGAAAATAAAACATTGTTAGTGGATTTTAGCTGATGGTGTTGCCTGCCAAATTCTCTAAAGCTGAGGCTTGTTCTCTGTGTTAAAAGTCAGATTAGAAAGTGTTGGGAAAGGGCGCCTGGGTGGCTCAGTCAATTAAGCTTAAGTGTCTGCCTTCTGCTCAGGTCCTAATCCTGGTCCTGATCCCAGAGTCCCAAATCAAGCCCCACATCCTGGGGACAGGCTCCCTGCTCAGTGGGGGGTCTGCTTCTCCCTCTCCCTCTGCCATTCCCCCTGCTTATGCTCTCTCACTTTCTGTCAAATAAATTAATAACATCTTAAGAATGGGGTGCCTGGGTGGCTCAGTCGTTAAGCGTCTGCCTTCGGCTCAGAGCATGATCCCAGCGTTCTGGGATCGAGCCCCACATTGGGCTCCTCCACTGGGAGCCTGCTTCTTCCCCTTCCACTCCCCCTGCTTGTGTTCCCTCTCTCGCTGGCTGTCTCTATCTCTGTCAAATAAATAAATAAATAAAATCTTTTTAAAAAATAAATAAAATCTTAAGAAAAGAAGGAAGGGAAGGAAGGAAAGGAAGGAAGGATGGAAGTGTTGGGAAAGCATAAATGATACATTGGCACCAAACGGAGCCGTTAAAGTTGAAAGAGATTGAAAAAAAGAATCTTTCTCACTATGTGATTTAACATCATTTAATACTCGTGTACCACCTAAAATCATACTACCATGGCACAGGTTCCCACACTGTGGGAAATACTGGATTAAGGCATTGTTGAAATGCACACATTATTCCTGTCTTAGACCTGGCACTGTGATCTTGAGAAAGTCCCTGCTCCTCCCTAGACCTTCTGTAAACAAGCAGATCAGATGATTGACATATAAGAATACATAATTAATAAATATATTTGCATGCTAGGTATGGGGACTACAGAAGTGAACAAGAGAGATGTATCCCCACTATTGTGGAATTTACATTCCTGTGGGGAAAATAGACAAACAGCAAGTAAGCCAATAAATAGGTAAAATAAATTCAGATAATGATAAACACTATAAAGGAATTAAAGTATGGCAATTAAAGTGAAAGGAAGAGTGGTCTCAGAAGCCCTCCCCAAGGAAGCAGCACTTACATACTGAAAAATTCAGTAATCTCAAGCAGCAAGTCCCAACAGAAATACAATGTGAAGAGCACCTGGGTGGCTCAGCTTGTTAAGTGTCTGCCTTCGGCTTAGGTCATGATCCCAGGGTCCCAGGATCAGCCCCACACTGGGCTTCCTGCTCAGTGGGGAGCTTGCTTCTCTCTCTCCCTCTGCTACACCCCGTTTGTGGTCTCTCTCTTCCATATAAATAAATAAAATCTTTAGAAAAAAATTAAAAAATACAGTGTGAGAGCTACATATATAAACTTAAATTTCCTAGTAGCCACATTTAAAACAAGTAAAAAGAAGTACGTGTAATTAACTTTAGTAATATTTTATTTAACCCAATATATCCAAAATATTATCATTTTGATATGTGACCAGTATAAAAAGAAAGATATTTTACAATATGTGTGTGTGCTAGGTCTGAAACCTGGTGGTGCGTTCACAGTACATCTCAATTCTTATGCTAATTTTTAATAAAGTCAACTGTAGTGCTAACAAAAAAAAATGTTTAAAGAAAAATTTTTACACTGCTTCTATTTACAAATGTAAATTAAAATTAAATAAAATTTGAAGATTCATTTCTTCAGTTGCACTAGACACATTTCAAGTATATGGCTAATGGCTACCTGGATTGAACAGCACAGCAAAGAATGGTTTCAGCAAAGTGGGTAACCAGTTCAGAAGCCCTGCAGCAGGAACTCATTTTCTGTGTTCGTCAGGTGCACGGAAAGAAGGCAGTGTGGCAACAACAGCTCAGCTCAGAGGGGTGGGCGAAGCCAAACCTGAGGGCCTCAAGAGCCAAAGTGAAGTTTATGGTTTATTCTTAAAGCTCAAAGAAAAGCCACCGGGGGTTTTAAGCCAGAGTGGAGTGATTGCCATCATAGGTCTTCAGAGAGGCCCCTTTGGTGCAACGGAGGCTGGACTGTAAGTGGGGCAGAGCAGCAGACCAAAGATAGTGGGCCTGGCCTAGGATGGCGAGGTGATGAAGTGGGTGGATCCGGATTTAATGTGAAGGCAGGACTGACGAGAGATTGGGGACACACTGGAAGGGGGAAGACACAGAGGTGGTTAAAATTCTAGAACTGAGTGGGATCCCTCGGGAGAACAGTGGGCCAAGCCCAGCCAGGTAAGTAAATGTTAATGGGTTTGGAGGCGGAGGTGGGGGGGGGGTTGGATGACTGGGGGAGACAGGGACCCGTGGGGCTCCCTGTGGGCATGAAGTCCAGGAGACAGTGGGACAGCAGGTGCAGGTGCTTGGTCTGGGGCCTCCACTGCCCAAGGAGTTCCCAGGCAAACGTGAGGACGGGTGGGGTGGGCATGACCGGCTTGGGCAGCCCCGGCGTTTCCCCGCAGAAAAAGCCTTCCATGAAGAACGTGGCTCGGCCCCGGCCCCCGCCACCCACCCCCTGCGTGGCCACTCGTGACAGCTGCAAGCCGCCGGCACCCGCCTGCTGCGACCCCTGTGCCTCCTGCCAGTGCCGCTTCTTCCGCAGCGCCTGCTCCTGCCGCGTGCTTCGTCCCGTCTGCTGAGCGCCCCCAGCCGCCTCCAGGGTGCGGGTGATTTCTAATAGGACCCAGCCAGGCCAGAGTTACTTAGGTTGGGGCGGAGTTCCCGGGAGGCGGGACTTCCAGAAGTCTTGGCTTGGGCAGGGCTAAAACCCAAATATATGTAGGCTGCTCCGAGGTATGTGGCTGTTTCTTTAAAGGACCCCAAAGATCCTTTCCGTTCCTCCTGGCCCCTTCACCGCGGAAGACCGGTGGACTGCGCTGGCTCTATCTCCTGGGCCTGGGAAACCCGATTTCCCCGGCCCTGCGGCTGCCCTCACCTTAAGCGCGTCTCTGCTTCCCTGCCCGAGACCGATGTTACTCCCTACCTTTAAACCTGGGAACACACGAAGCTGCCGGTCAGCAGCTGGCTATGAAGGCTCACACGAGCGGTGTCTTTCCACAACGTCAGCTTTTTCAGTTATAAGGCAAGGTTAACAATTATAAAGCAGGTTCAGTATTCTAAACGCAGTAACATTCACCGCGTGTTTAACTTGTTTTCTTAAAGGTCACACAAAGCAAAGCACAAGTCACACAACAAAAAATATAGAACAGAGGACAGGAAATTAACAGTCCAAAGGTGAAAATCTGTGAGGGAGCAGTTGAGATAAGGCCGCACTCGGGTCAGGGTCAGCTCTTGGCACGTAATTGCTTGTTATGTTCAAGCATAACACAACAAGAAAGATCTCTGTTCTTTTGGACAGCAATCAGGCAGCCTCAGCAGCAGCTGCCTTTTTGAAGTGATAAGACATAGAGGTCAGTGTCTGAGGAGTCTGACGGTTTGCTGCAAATATCCTTTCTTTTAAAGGGATTTAATCAGTCTTGAGCCTTTGCAGACTTCCTCTGTTTCCATTGGTTATCGCTTCTGAGTGTGTCAAAAGCTGGTGCTGGTCTCAGGGATATCTGGTCTTAGCTGCAATGCCCTTAGCTGCTTGCATCATTGCTTGACACAGGCTCCTGCTTGACATGAGTGACTCCATCTTACTCTCTGCATTCTACCCCGAGATTCCTCATGACAAATCTGTGAGGGTATGCAGGAATCAAATACGTCTTAAACTAGGTCAGCAGTACTAGTTTGCTAACCTGGAAGAAGGTAAATCCAAATCATTCAATTGTGTTTTCAATGAGAATCAAACAAAATCAAATAAATCTCAAATCATATGAAATGTCAATTGACCTAAAACAAAGATCACATCAAATCCAAACAAGTTAGATACATTAAATTGAATCAAAGCAAAATTAAGTAAGGATTAAATTTAAAAACTCTAACGCAAAGTCACATCTAAGAATTAAGTCAAAAAGAAGAAAAACTAAATCTAAACTTTATTAAGTTAAGTTAACAAGTCTACAAAGCAGTCAAATAAATGAAATAAGAATCAAATTGCCAACTCTAGGCAGATAAAAGTACAAAAATACGTATGGAATCTTCAACATAGGCTCTTGGCACATCTAGAAAAGAACGATGAGGGTATGGTTAATCAGTCTTTTTGTGATTTTTCCTACTTAAGCTTGAGGGTGCATAACACGTCAATAGCATGTTTAATAAGATATATAACAAAAATAATAGCTAAAACAATAGAAGGATTTTCCTAATGGATTGCAAAACGTGTAGAGAGAGATAATTACTTTAAGTATTTTAAAGGATTATGGTCAGACCATGAACCAGAACAAATCATGTGTTTGAAGGGTTTTGTTAACAACTCTAGAAAGGAGTTGTTAGGAAAATTTATTATATAAGTTTTGTATATTTTTGTTCAATGCAACTAAGTTGGTGTCAATGACTGCCGAAGCTGCTTGAATGGCCTGTGTAGCATGCTCAAAGTGGGTTAGCTTGTTGGTCAAGGTTTTATGGGTTGCTTTGAGCCCTTCTAAGTTTTCACCTAAAAGTTTATCAATTTTGTTAATTTTTCACCCAAGGTATTTCTGTTACTTTAGTATAAGATGTTTTAAAAATTTTATATTAATATTCTGAGACAAAGGTACCCATTTTGGTAACATTACTAAATGTTACAATAATAGCATACAATCTTTTAACACACTCATTGTCTGTGGCTATGATAGTATCATTCATTCTACTATGATTAAAGAACATGACCTCTGAGGGGCACCTGGGTGGCTCAGTCGGATGGGCAGCTGACTCTTGATTTCAGCTCAGGTCATGATCTCAGGGTCCTGGGATAGATCCCCAGTTGGCCTCCATACTCAGTGGGGTGTCTGCTTGAGGATTCTCTCTCTTCCTCTCCCTCTGCCCCTCTCCCTGCTCACATGCTCTCACTCTCTCAAATAAATAAATCTTTAAAAAAAAAGTACACGACTCTTAAGAAGTTATTAGTACAAGTTATCCAGTTAAAGTGTCCCATGGGGCGCCTGGGTGGCACAGCGGTTAAGCGTCTGCCTTCGGCTCAGGGCGTGATCCCGGCGTTACGGGATCAAGCCCCACATCAGGCTCCTCCGCTATGAGCCTGCTTCTTCCTCTCCCACTCCCCCTGCTTGTGTTCCCTCTCTCGCTGGCTGTCTCTATCTCTGTCGAATAAATAAATAAAATCTTTAAAAAAAAAAAAAATAAAAAAATAAAGTGTCCCATGTCCAAAAGTAAATTTTCAATGGATGTTCTTGTTAAAGAAAAAGATTAGCATTGATTTCCAGTTCATGGCAGGTATAATATGTGTTATTAGACCATTGAAATACCATCTCTTTGGATAGTAAATATCATTAATCCATGAGGGTGTACGTGTTGCCAGTAGTGCTGTACTATAATGTATTTGTTGTGGTACAGCATATGTATCATATGCTAATAAGCTCTGACCCCCTAAAAATCTTAACAATGAAAGTTTACATTGTCCTGTATTGTCACAACCTGATGGTCTGGAGGTATCTAATTGTAAGAGAGACTCCATCCAGTCAGAAGAATAGTTTTTCCTGTTACAATAATGCTTCTGATATCATTCCATGCTCCGGTAGGTTATTGATTCTGCAACAATTATTTTTTAGTTGTTCTTTTATGTAGAAATGTCTAAGGTTAAGTGAATTTTGCTGGAGGGCCTGAACTTTATGGTCAATGTTATAATTAAATTCTAGTTGGTGGGCATGATAATCATGCATGGTTGAGATAATGGAATGTGGTTCTCTGAATGCTGAGGAGATCTTGGAACTTAAACGTTCTATTGGACTTAGTAGGGGTTCACATATTTTTTAAATGCGGATAGCTCCTGCTTAAGAGTCTGGATGTCTGCTTTCTGAATTCCAGAGATAGTTAAGTTGGAGGTAATGCCTAGCCCTACCCAGGGTTGTAGGCTTTCTAAGTCTAATCCTATTGAGGAATGGTTGGTTGGGCCATTCATGGATGGTTGTTCCTAGCTCTGTAGCATAAATTTTACATTCGGGTTGTATATAGAACAAATTGAGTTCCTTTTGGAAGGTTATTTCCAATCTCTGTGGCATAGGTTTGTATACAATTCTCAGAGGGTTAAGTAATTAGGTTCAAACATATTTGGCTTGAGTTTTGGTGTTGTGTTGGTAATGCCATGTGTCCATTGTGGCTTCCAGTGGAAAATTCTCATACAGTATGTAGTATTCCAACATCCTCTCTCAATAATACATGGGCATGAACTATTGGGTAGTACACCACATTTGTCAAATGTGACTCTTTTAGCTATGTAAATTGGTATAGATTACTCAGTTCTGGTTATATTCTCATAGTACAGTGCTGTGCTGACCATGTGTTTTACGTGCCTTATGCATCCAATGGTTGGATCAATGAAAAGAAGTATTGTTGCATACCTGGATCAATATGTGTCACTAAATTTGCATTAAAATAAATCCCCAATGTTTCCCACCATGCTGGTGATTTTCCTTGGATAATTGAGGTTTTATTAACCAACAGATAGTAAAAATGTATTGAACCTAATTGTTATAATGGATATATTGGTATGATCTCTTCCTTTGTTATGTTGTGTAGGTTGACTTCAGACTTTGATAAGAAGGTAGCATTGTGTGTGCCAATCATATTAAGTAATTTGCAGAAAGATGTGTCATAGGTAGGAATGGTGTTGGAGCAATTGAGTTGTGTCTTATACCCTATAGGTGTGAAAGGACCTAAGGTGACTGGACTTATAGCTGCAATGCCCTTAGCTGTTTGCGTCATTGCTTGACACAGTTCCCTGACTGACATGAGTGACTCCATCTTGCTCTCTACACTACCTCCAAAACCAGTGAATGCAGACCAGCTAGGCAGAAAAGTAAACATTAAGGAGCCTCCAGTCTTTTACCCTTTCCCCCTCTTTTAAGTAGCTTCTCTGACCCCCCCGAAAAAAAACAAGAAAGGCTAAAACTCCATGTACAGTCTCACTGAGCTTTCTGTCTTGGGGGGTCTACAGATGGAAATTGAGGTGACTGGTTGTGACATGGGTCCCTGCAGCCAGAAGTCTCTGGCCTGAGGATCCTAGAGTTTTAGGAGACTCCTAAACAAAGGTACCACTTGTGCCCACTCCTTCCTTTCTCCTAGGGGTTTACAGAAGTTCTAGGGCCAGAAGGAATTTCTCCCACTCCCAGGCAAAATGAACACTGACCATTGGTCCCAGGCATTTTTAACTCTGATGATCCAGAGTGTGTACTCCCAAATAAGAAGCAGGAGTTCAGGAATACTTCCTCATTCCCCACCCCAGCTCTGTCAGCCCAGTAACCAGGCAATGAGCCTAGGCTTGGTGAGCTGGCGGCAACCTTTGCCCTGGTTTATCAGAGGCCCTGTCACCTAAAATGTCTCAAGCTGTTGCCTGAAATTCTGTCCTTAGAGATTCTTTTAATCTGTGAGAAACTGAACGAAGCATTGTATCTTTAGAAGGACCCTGGAAGCAGGAGCACCTGAGATACTGGGAGAGAGAGGGTAGAGGTGGGAGCAGGGTCTATGAAGAAGGACCAGCCAACATCAGGGGTCCCATGGAAGCTTGAAGGGCAAGGGCTCCAAATGACATCATCTACTTTGCACTGCATGGCTGTGGGCATCCCTGCCACTAGGAAGAAAAGCTGAGCTGTCACCTATCAGTGCTCCCCAGCAACTGGAGCTCTTCCAACAAGAAATCAGTGTAAGCAAGAAAGAGGAAGCAGCAAACAATGGTGGCCTAAGAAGATGATTTTTCAAAAGCCTGAGCACAAGAAAGATCCTATGAGACAGAATAATGTGGAAAGTTGCCTCAGCCCTGATAACTACCATGTTTCTTTGTCCTTAGACGTGAGGATAGTGGGGCTCAAGGATGAGCACAGGTGAGGCCACCTCTCCTGGCCCACTTGTCTACTTGGAACCCTCTGTCTTTCAAAGACCTTAAAACTCCCTCCTTTCTAAGGACCTTTTCCCAACTAGAGACCTAGGCTGTGCCTGTAGTGATATAGCTAGTATGGAACGGAGGAGGCAAACCCCAGACCCGGACTGGATAGAGCAGTAAGCACCTGGATAGAGCACGAGAAAAAAGGTGGACACTCCAGGCTAGGCTGGTGACACAGTTCTGTACACTGAGTAAGCATCTGTGTTTCTCTGGGCTTCCATTTACTTGTGTGTAAAATGGGAAATAATTACTTTTGCTGTTCTCATTATAAATCTGAGATATTGATGCTTCCTATACCTTAAAAAAACAAGAAACACACATATACACAGAGAGAAAAGCTGTCAGTTGCTTGTTTTGTTTTGTTATTTAGGCTTCAAACCCACAGGGCAAGAACCTTTTGTTCATTGTACCACAGCTGCCAGTGAGTAAATGTCACCAGTAATGAGAACACTGGGAACATATTGCAGCTGCTGCTCCTGTGTTTTCCAGACATTGCTTACCAACCAGGCACCATTTGGCCCCTAGGAGTGAGGCCAGGGATGCAAAGCCAAAGATCCAGTCCATTAGTGACAAAATCACTTGGCTGCTGGGTCTGGACAACTACACGGAAGACCAACCCACTCACTCATTTAGCAAATGCATGTTGAGCACCTATTACGTGCCAGGCATTGTCAGGTGCTGTGAATACTATGACCATTGTCCCTTATTAGAGGCTAGAACCATTGTTAGCATATGTGGTCTATTCCCTCAGACTCTCAGTTCTCATTTCTGTTGTCTCGGATCCCTAGTAAGTTATTTATACACCCAACTGCTCCTTCAGCTTGAGATCCTAAGATTCCTCCACCTTTTCAGAATTCTTCCTCAAACCTTAGGGTCCTGATAGCATGGTTCTGAGCTTCTGCAAAACCCTATCTGAATAACCAGAACTGAAACATATCCATGGCTCAGACCTATGATTCCAGCACTGTGAAGGTCTGCCCCTCCCCAAGTTAACACAGCATCATTCATTCATCCTCCCCTCCGTGACCCATACACACATCCTCTTTCTCTCTCTCATACACACACAGGGTGAACTCTGTCCTGGGAAGATTTGTTCTATTTTTGTGGCTGTTGATTCAGAATAATTTCTTCTTCTAGGGCATGGCCTTAAACTTGTGCCCAAAGTTCTCACAATATAGCCTAGAACACATTATTGACTTCTTGATGGTACTACCACTTTCCCATTTGCAAAATGAAGAGTAAATCATTCACAGTGTTATGATTGCAAACAACAGAAATAACTCTGCCTACCCTAAGCAAAGAATAAAGGGGGGGCAGTAATCTACTGGAGTGACCTGGGGACCTGAAAGAATCAAAGGAAAAGCCAAATGACAGGCCTTAGAAAGGATAGTACCCTACGGGGTGCTAAGGGAGCCAGGTCAAAGAAACCAACAGACAATGTCTTCAGGGCCAGGCTGCAGGACAAGTCAGCTCCAACCACTTCAGTTCTTGCATTGGACTACTCATAACTCCAATTCCCAGGAGAGAGGATATGACTGACCTGAAGTGGTGCCCACTGGAACATGTGGTCCTTTTTGATTAACAGTCCCACAAATCCTATTTATAATGTAGGAGGGGTAATTCTCCAAGAGAAAAATCAAAGATAGGCTTGCTGGAGGGTAAAATCTGCAACTAGTCACTATGAGAGAGCTGGACTCCAGATTTATTCTCGGGATACTTCCAGCCCCAGAATTTCTGCAACATAATCTGAAGCAATGGTTTGTTTTCCTTTGCTTTAATCTTAAGGAGGTACCCTTCCTCAGTTGAAATCTTAAGGGGCATCCTCATTATAAAATACACATTAAAGCAGTTTTAAGTTAGTAAAACATGATAATGATGCACACAAAAATTTGAAATTGGGGATTCAAGATTAACAGTTGCCTCCTATGTCAGCCTCAGCAAGCAGTTTGTTTCTGTTTTGTTTTGGTTGCACAGGACGGAGAAAGATCTAACACAGACAAGTTCTTGCAAAAAGGTTTTAACAGGTCACCCTGTGATCTCTGAACAATCTTCTATTAAAAAGAAACAGGAAATAATTTATTCCAAAATCTGATCCATGGGGCGCCTGGGTGGCACAGCTGTTGAGCGTCTGCCTTCGGCTCAGGGCGTGGTCCCGGTGTTGTGGGATCGAGCCCCACATCAGGCTCTTCTGCTATGAGCCTGCTTCTTCCTCTCCCACTCCCCCTGCTTGTGTTCCCTCTCTCGCTGGCTGTCTCTCTGTCAAATAAATAAATAAAATCTTAAAAAAAAAAAAATCTGATCCAGGGGCTTGCCAATGTGTTAAAATCTAGTGCATAGCACACTGAAACATGCCAGTTTTTACTACATCTTCTAAAAGTCTCCAGTGTTTTTAAAAGTAGAAATTGAAGCTTATGGTTCTACAGAAATAGTAGTCTTCAAAAACCGTGATCTTCAGGGCCTCCAACCCCTTCAGGACTGTGGACCATAGGCTAACCTAACTGGCAATCTTTGGTTCATTATTACAAGATCCTTCATCTGCATGAACAACCACATCCATCTCCACCCACCGTCAAGAATTACCCGTCATACAACCGAAACTTTATAGAGGATTTTAACTGCAAGAGCTAATTTCTATGTGGGGGCAGGATAGGTGAAGAAAAGAATTTGATTTTAACTGAATTAGCCAGAGCACTGTAGTAAATTTCAGATTGGCCTGAAATAAACTTGCTCATCTCTTTCTTCTTCCATGCACCAAATGCAGTTACTGTGGGGGTGGGGTGTGTATGTTGACGGAGTGGAGGGTGGGGCAGGAATGTCCTTTATTTTATTGGTAAAAATCATCAAATGCTTATGTTCACTCCAGAAAACTTTCTCCTAATGGCTTGCGGAGACAGTAGCTGTTGCTGGCTCTCCCAACTGGCTCTGGGAGTTGTAGTATCTGGGAGGTGGCACCACCTAATGGTGATGATGACGACGATGATGGTGGTGGTCATGGTGCCTTCTTGTTGCCTGGGGAGCCCAGCAAAAAGCTTCATTCCTTAGGCTCCTTAGTTTCCACACTCTTCCAGAACTCCTCTTTAGAATTCCTGAACCCAATGGCTGCATAAACTGCCAGAACAATAACAAAAGACAACTACCAGGAAAACTAATCTAATGATGATGATGATAAAAAATAACTTTCCCAAGTCACCTAATTTGGTGAGATCACACGTGCAAGCCATTGAGTGAGCTGATTCCTACCCAAATCAAAAAGGAGAGCCTTGTGACTCTGGGGAAAATTTTTGTTTTTCTTCTCTCTCTCCCTCTCTTTTTAGTAAAAGCTCAATTTCAATCCAATTTATTTTTTAAATTTTTTAATGTTTAAAAAAATTTTATTTTTGTTTAGTTTTTTATTATGTTATGTTAGTCACCATACAGTACATCATTAGTTTCTGATGTAGCGTTCTGTGATTCATTGTTTGCGTGTAACACCCAGTGCTCTATGCAATACGTGCCCTCCTTAATATCCATCACCGGCCTGTCCCAATCCCCCACCCCCCTCCCCTCTAAAACCCTCAGTTTGTTTCCCAGAGTCCATGGTCTCTCGTGGTTCATTCCCCCTTCTGTTTACACTCCCTTCATTCTTCCCTTCCTTCTCCTACCGATCTCCCAGCTGTAATTCCAGTGTAGTGAACATATAGTGTTAGTTTCAGGTGTACAATATAGTGATTCAACAGCTCTATATATTCCTCATGCTCATCAAAATACGTGTACTGCTAATCCCCTTCACCTGTTTCACCCATCCCCCCACCCACTTCCACTCTGGTGACCACCAGTTTGTTCTCTATAGTCAAGAGGCTGTTTTTTGGGTTGTCTCTTTTTGTTCTGTTCATTTGTTTTGTTTCTTAAAATCATATGGTATTTGTCTTCCTCTGACTTATTTCACTTAGCATTTTACCCTCTAGATCCATTCATGTTGTTACAAATGCCAAGATTTTTTTTATGGCTGAGTAATATTCTGGCCTGTGTGTGCACGCGCGCATGCGTGTGTGTACCATATCTTCTTTATTCATTTGTTGATGAATACTTGGGCTGCTTCCATAATTTGACTATTGTAAGTAATGCTGCAATAAAATATAGGGGTGCAATATCCTTTCAAATTAGTGTTTTTATAGTATTTGGGTAATTACTGAGTAATAGAATTACTGAATTATGTGGTAATTCTATTTTGAGTATTTTGAGGAACCTCCATACTGTTTTCCACAGTGGCTGCCTCAGTTTGCACTCCCAGCAACGGTGCACAAGGATTCCTTTTTCTCCACATCCTTGTTTTTTGTGTTTATTATAGCCATTCTGACAGGTGTGAGGTGATATCTCCTTGTGGTTTTGATTTCTATTTCCCTGATGATGAGTGATGCTGAGTATCTTTCCATGTGTCTGTTCATGTCTTGTGCCTATTTTAAAAATTGGATTGGTTTTCTGTTGTTGAGTTCCAAAACTTCTTTATGTATTTTGGATACTAACCCTTTATCAGATATATATATCATTGGCAAATATCTTCTCCCATTCAGTAGGTTGTCTTTTAGTTTTGTTAGTTGGTTCCTGTGCAGGAGCTTTTTATCTTGATGTAGTCCGAATGTTTATTTTTGCTTTTGTTTCCCTTGCCTCAGGAGACATATCTAGAAAAATGTTGCTATGGCCGACCCCAGAGAAATTACTGCTTATGCTCTCTTCTACAATTCTTATGGCTTCAGGTCTTACATTTAGGTCTTTCATCCATTTTGAGGTTGCTGTGTGTGTGTGTGTGTGTGTGTGTGTGGTCCCCATGGAGAGACATCCCGAGGCAAGGCATTCTGTTGGACACACTGTACGTATATGTTCCCACCCAGCTGTTTCTCTCCCTTGTAACACGGCAAGTATGAGAACAAGCGTGAGTGCAGGCAGACCATTAGGGTGCTAGGCAGAGTGGACTTAGGTACCATACTTATGGCAGTTGTCAGAAAAACTTGGGGCGTCTGGGACCCTTGTGAGATTGTAACTCCTCCAGCCTGGGAGAGGAAGCAGTAGTTCTTGGGGAATCTGGGCACAAGCACAGCTCTCACTGGCTCCAGGCAGCGCACAGTAAGCTCCTGGGGTCACTGCTGGACAGTGTTCTACATTGCACACGCCAGATTTCTAGGAAGCGTCCGTAAGCCCTGCAGTTGAGTCTGGACCTACTCGAGCCATGTGCCTGCCCTTGAGCCAGTTTGGAGAGCTGATAGATGAGGAACTGACCGAAGCTGACTGACGAAGTCTGGATCACATCAGCACCCCTGGCTGCCTCCATCACTTCAAGCAGGTTTCCTAGCCTTGTCCCAGCCTTGTCCAGTGAGTCCTGAGTGGGTCTCAGGAATAGGAATCTGAATTCCTGGGGTGCCTGGGTGGCACAGCGGTTAAGCGTCTGCCTTCAGCTCAGGGCATGATCCCGGCGTTATGGGATCGAGTCCCACATCAGGCTCCTCCGCTATGAGCCTGCTTCTTCCTCTCCCGCTCCCCCTGCTTGTGTTCCCTCTCTCGCTGGCTGTCTTTAACTCTGTCGAATAAATAAATAAAATCTTTAAAAAAAAAAAAAAAGAATCTGAATTCCTGAGATTTCCTGAAACCTTGGACCCCCCCCACCCACCAAGCAGCAGTGACCCCTGCCTGCTGCCTCTTCTAGTTTCCACTGGTATCAACAGGCCCACACGACCCCTCCAAGCTCATTACTTATCCCCAACAGGACTTGAAAAGGATGCCAGAACCTCTAGACTAGCAGGGCCCTGCCACCAGATGTGGCCAGAGGGGCCTGGTATCCAGGAAAGAGCTCTGATCTGGAGGCAAGCTGGACATGAAACTCTTCATACATGTTACATCATTTGACCCTCAACAGCCACCTGAGGTAGATACTTACCCTGCCCCAATCATATAATGGGTTAACAGCAGACCCATGTCTCCTCCTTTCAAAAGCCCAGCCCCCAAAAGCCTTAAATTCCTTTCTCCCTTTCCTGGGGGGCGTGGGGGGACAGCCATGGCCAGGTTAGATACTACAGGACCCTTGGGCAATTCCTTCTTTACCCCATGAAGCTTTGATGGTGGAGCCCAGATGTTAGGAGTGGGGATTGGGGACATAGGAGACACATCATCCTTCATTGTGGGTACCTGGTCAGTGTTACACGTGACAGATTAGCAGACCTGAAATCAGAGGTTAGGCTGGGACCAGATGTAAAAGGAGAGGGCTGTTGTTTTTATACACAGGGTAGTTTTATTGAGTTTACCTGAGGCCATTCCGATTTCTACTTGTTAGTGTACAAACATTTATATCTTAATAAATGAGCATGTTGCTCGAAAGATGCATTATACAGTGTAGGAGAGGGTGTGTTTTTAAGAAGATTCTAAGAACTGGCAGGACATTTCCAAAGAGGAAAGGGGGGAAAAAAAGAAAGGCCTGGATAACAGAAACAAGAACTCCTGGGAGACTGGAAGTGGGGGACTGCATGGGATCTCACAGGAGGGAATTCTAGAAAACTATTTCCTAGGTCTGGGAGGAGGCAGACTCAAGGGAAGGGAATGTGCTTACACACAGGCAGAGGCCTCTTGGAGGGAGCAGCATGACTGCCATGCGAGCTGAAGTGTCTAACCTCTCTGGCTCAGATGAAGAGTGGCCTACCCCTCTTTTCCACTGGGAAGTCATTGTCCCAAAGACCACCATGCTAGAGTTGCTGAGGTGGGTGCTGTGGGCAGCACTCTCTGGTGGAAGTCTTGCCTTTAGGGGGCCTGTATTACAGTTCCAGAGTTACTGATCCAAATGTTGGGAAGTCCTAAACCTGGGCCTATGGGTATGGACAGGGCTTGGATTGGGGCTCAGAATCCTTCCCAGTACATAAGCCAGTTCACTCTCATGGCCCCTCTTAGAGCCTGTTTCCTGTTCTGTACAACAGGAATTCAAGACCCTACAAGGTAATCAAGAGGAATACGTAAGCACTTTCTTAGCACAATGCCTGATAAACAACTAGGTATGCAAGAAACAGCAGTGGACATGGTAATGGATCTTTCCGTTTGACCACTGGTGTCACGATCAGTTGAGAAGTGCGTCCTATGTCATTTGTTACTGGTAATTGTTAAAGTACCAGAATTCCTAAAATTATTTACAATGGAGTCATATCATATACGCATATAACATATTACATGATCTGGAGTCAGGCCACTTGGCCTCTCTGAACCTCTGTTCTTTTTAGTAACATGGGAATAATAATACCACCTCATAGCCAGAGGCTTAGAATACAAACATGAACGACTCACGTTTGTGGAATGTTCAGTCAAGTAGGGACATTTCAGGAGTCTGTGAAGTTCAAGGATTAAAACCAGAGCTCTCATCTTAGTGTTCAAAGCCTATCCTTCCTATCCCCCAGGGCAACTGTTGAGTCCTTTACCTCATAGCTCCCCCTAAACTACAGCCAAACAACTCTTCTCTACCCCATCCCCTCAACTCACTCTTACTTACACTGTTCTGCCTGGAATGCCCCTGTCTTCAATTCCTCATGTTAAAAATCATCAGCTCTTTCAAAATCCATTTCAAGCATCACCTCTTCCCTGCTGCCTTTCTCCTACTACTGCCAGGGACTGAACTCTAAAGCTGGGCAGAGAAAAAGGAATGCCAGGAGATGGCAAAGCTGTTTTGTGAGTGCATTCTCCCTCTAGCTTGAGATCCCAGAAAGCTAGGGTCAGGCCTCAAACATCCCAATATCCCCATCAGGTCCTCCATCCAGGAAATGACCCTTAGAATAGTCTCCACTTACCCTTCCCAGGTGGGTTCCTGACTCATAAGACCAGCACAGAGTTCAATATATGACCATTTCAGCAAATAGGAGGGTCTTCAATTTCCTGTAAGTGGCCTCTTATAAACTGTGGGACTTCAGGAAAGACATTTAATCTCTATGAGTCTACTCTCAAATATAAAATTAGAGTAACATTATTACTAAGCTTATTGTGAGAATAAAGAAAATTACAAAGCACCTAGCATCCAACAGATGCTTAATAAATAATAGTTCCCCCAAGGAGCACTGGATCAACCCAAAGTATAAAGGGAGAGAAAAAGAAAAAATGAATGGAACACACAAAAAAATAAGGTAGAGGAAAAAATTTTAATAGGGATTGCAATAAATGTAAGTGGGCTAAATTCATCTACTAAATGATAGATTAGGTTAAAAAAACAGGCTGTTTAAAAGAGACATACCTCAAGAGATAGAATTCTCTCTCCACTTTACCCATTCTTCCAAGTCCAAAGGTTTGCCTGCAGCTTTTATCACCCCAACCTGCAGACAACCCCTCATCTTCATCAGCACACAACTATTACTTCTTACTCATGCCATATATTGTTGGCTGTGGATTATCTATATAATAAAGGCTCAGAATTCTTTTAGGCACAAAAATTTTTATTTACCCACCTTCCTGCTCTCTTTTAACATTATAAACATTAAAAACCAAATTAACCTTTTTGATCCAGGGCTGTGATAGGAACCATCATGTTACAAAGAGGTGGCATATCTATGCCTGCTTTTATGATTCTCTGGCCCCCTCAACCTCTGGCTGTCACTTCTCTTATCCTTTTTTGACTGTCCCTTAACGGTATATTCTAACCTCTGTGAAATAGAAACTTAATGTACTAACCTCATTGCTCTGTGAAACCTCTTAAACAAGAGAATGCCCGGCACTAAGGCAGGCTCTCAGGGGCATCAAACTCTCAAAGTTCCTCCCTGCTCTTTGATATAGCTCATTCTCATCTGTCATGGGCTGAGGAACCAGTGAACCAGTAAACTAAGCACATGTGTACAAAGTCCATAGACCAGGTGGGGGCCTAGATGGTAAAGTGCATGCACTTTATGACCACCAAAGCTGACTTCCAACTGACTGGGCGAGCAGTTCTAAAACCTCTGAACTCATGGTTCCCTGTGTGTATCTGCTGTGTACTTCTATCATAACCAGGGCTTGAGAAGGGGCTTCTCAATTCCTTCTGCCACACTTAGAACAGTATGAGGGATGCAGCAGAGGCCAAAGACTGACTGACTAGCTCTGGGGAGTCAATGGGGGACATTAACAAACTTATCATCTCAAAGTTGGTGCCATTTGCTCTTGGGGAAGAGAGGTGGGACCCCAGCAAGGCCAGCAGTTATAAGGCAAACAATAGGCCTGGTTCTCAGTAGCGGTAATGATCAGGCTTGAAGGGGCCATCACGGGACAAGCCCAGGTACTGGGCCTGCTTCTCAGTCAGCTTGGTCAGCTTCACATTCAGCTTACCCAGGTGGGCTTCAGCCACTGCTTCATCCAGCTAGAGAGAAACACAGGAAGATCCAGAATCAGTGCTATGCTCTGGGACCCCATACCTGCATCCAGCTACGAATAGAGACAAGAACTACTCTGCTGAAGTATCTGTGATACGTGTTACACATATTACCTCATTCTATCCTCATAGCCAGACTCAGTGGATGTGTTGGTTTTGGCTGCCCAGCTCCCCTTTCTCAAGAGAGAACCATGCAACATACCCCCCTCCAAGTAGCCCTGTGAGACCATCAACTGCATCTCCTTCCTCACCCTCTACCAACCCAAGCAACCAGCCAAATGCTCTCTGGAATTTATCAATGGACAGAACATATTTTCTATGACAGACACAGGGATTCTTTAATTCCTAAACAGGGAGGGAATCTTAAAGAGGGAGGGTATCAGTCTCAGCTTATCAGTGGCAAGTCTATTTGACAAGTGAAGTGAATGTAAAGAATAAAACAGCCAAGACACAGAGGAAGATGAATCCCTAGGTTCACTGTCTGACTCTTAGACTTCTCTGTTATATAGCCAAGAGTTCCCTTTTAGATTAAAATGGTTGTGATTGTTTTAAAATATTTCCTTCAATTCTTTGTCCATAAATACGTAATACCCTTTCCTTCAAGAGGTAGAGCCGGCTCCTCACTCTTTGAGTGACTCACTTCTAATGAACAGAATAAAGCAGAAATGATGTTGCGGGGCTTGGAGACTAGATCCTAAAAGGCACTGGCAGCTTCCTCCTTTGCTCTCCCATGGATCGCTCACTCTACTAGGGGAAGGCCAGCTCCCATCTCATCAGGGAAAGGCAAGCAGCTCTATGGGGATAGACCCATGTGGTGAGGAACTAAGACCTGCCAACAGTGACATGGAGTGAATCTTCCAGCCCCAGTCAAGCCTACAGATGACAACAGCCACTCCAAATGCAGAGAATGATTTCTGCCCTGTGGAGGACCCTGTGAGGACCCCTAAGAGAGTAGAAATGCAAACCCACCTTCTTGGGCAGGAAGTGGACCCCAACAGAGTACTTGTCTGGGTGGGTCCACAACTCTATCTGTGCCAGCACTTGGTTGGTGAATGAGTTGCTCATCACAAAGCTGGGATGGCCCATCGCACAGCCCAGGTTGACGAGTCGGCCCTCAGCCAACAGGATGATACGGCGCCCATTTTTCAGCCAGTAGCGGTCCACCTGCAAGTGGGCAGAGCAGCAGTGAGGGTTGGCAGGGCACTGTTCCCAACATCCATCCCTGCCTCATCCTACCCTCTTGTCCAGCAGGCCTTCCTGCCTCCAACAGTGTCTGTGAAAGGACTGAACCATCCTAGAACAACCCCCAGCACAGGGGCTGGTACACACAATTAGTTAAGAGCCAATATTTATTAAGCAGCTCTGAGCTACAGACCTCATAGGTCTGCCGTGAGAATTTAATGAGCTGACATGTGTAAAGCACATGTCTTGGCACATGACTTGGCAGATACTAAATACTCAGTAAGTATCAGCTAATGTTATTATCATTATTATTGCCATGTGCCCAGGGCTAAGAGCATATACAAACTAATTATATATATATATATATTATAATTATCACATTTCATTCTGATAACAACCCTATGATTTAAGTACTAATTATCCTCATTTCACAGATAGAGAGACTGAAGTTTAAACGGTTAAGTTGCTGCAAATTTGAGCCTGGACATTTTGAAGACAAATCCCATCTCTCAATCATCATGCTTCATCAGGCTGTGGTGCTCAACCTTAGCTGCACAGCAGAATCATCGTGGGAGCTTTAAAAAAATGGGCTGTCTTGGTGTCACTCTAAGATTCTGATTTAAGTGGCCCAGAAACCAGGCCCTCATCCTCCCCCATTCCACTGCCCTGGTTGCCAGAGCCTCCTCATCTACCCTCCTTGGTGACCAGCCCACAAACACATCCCCCCGTCTTCCATCTGCCCGCCCTGCTGGGGCTTCTCACCTGGGGCTTGATGTTCACCTTCTCCACAGCGTTTTCGTTCAGCCACTTGACATCAATCTCCACGTCAAAGTGCCCAATGTTACACACGATGGCATCATCTTTCATCTGCTCAAAGTGCCTGTTGAGGAGTGCCAACCCATGGAAGACTGTCAGGGACAAAGAGCAGCCCCAAGCCTGCCTTCTTCCTCGCTCCCTGCGACCCCCAACCTGGCACCTACCGGCCAAGGATGATGTCAGTACAGCCTGTGGTCGTGACAAATATGTTGCCCTCCTGACAGGCCTCATCCATAGTGGTCACCTCATAGCCTGCACAGAGATGGTGTCCACGGGTCATCCAGGGTGGCCCTGCCCCTCTGGCCCCAGTGGCTGACAGCCAACCCTTGCCTTATCATACCCTCCATGGCAGCCTGCAGTGCATTGATGGGGTCGATCTCCGTGATGATGACGCGGGCCCCAAAACCCCTCAGGGCCTGGGCACAACCTTTGCCCACATCGCCATAGCCTGCTACCACTGCCACCTTGCCTGCAATCATCACATCTGTAGCCCGCTTGATGCCATCTATAAGAGACTCCCGGCAGCCATACAGGTTGTCAAACTTGCTCTGAAAGAAGAGGGGGCAAAGGGGTGACGGGGGCAGGCAAGGCCCTGAGGCCTCAGACCCACTCTCAGCATCTTGGCCTACTGGGTCTTGGGCTGATCACTTCCTGTGACTTCTCCCCACCAGCTAATGTGCTCATATGCCCCTTGCTCTGATCAGCCCAAGACGTTCTCCCTAGCCTTTCTATGCCAGTCCAGAAGGCTTCGTAAGGATCAACTGCTAAGAGAAATTGCCTAGAATCTGCTTTACTTTAAAGCTCTTGTCCAGCTCTAAAACTCATTGTATAGTTCTTCCCTCTTTAATGACTTCTTACCCTCAGTCACTTATTACTCCCTTATCCTCCTCGAATGAGGGCTTCAAGTCCCTAGCCTACAGCTTTCCCAGAGGCCTTTCTTCAGAGGCCTACTCCTGAGCTGCACTGGGAATGAACAGCTGAACATGACACTGCCCCACGGACTCACCTTGGTGACAGAGTCATTGACGTTGATGGCAGGCACCTTCAGCTTCCCACTGGCCATCATCTTGTACAGGTTGTGGACCCCCGTTGTGGTCTCTTCAGAAATGCCTCGGATGCCTGGACAAGAGAGGAGGGGATGAGGCTAAGGCCAGGAAGGGGCTGCCCAAGGGATAATGGCGGTGCCTCTGGGATGAGACCCCAAGAGCCTCAAAGAGCCCATACCTCAACTCACCCGAATTCTTCATCTCTGACCCTGAAAGCTGCTTTTCTTTCTGGGTTCCCATCTCTGTGACTGATATCAGTCACCCGATCCTCCAGGCCAGCATGCAAGAGGAGTCACCACCATCACCAGACCTAAGGATTCCGTCTCCAAGCAATCCCTAAGCTCTCCATTACTCTTGCCACTGCCTTAGTCCCTGCCACCATTGTCTCTTGCCTGGTCTCCCAGCCACGACCCATCTTCTACACAGAAGCCAGCAGCCATTTTCAGCAGCCAAATGTATATATTTTCAGAGAAATCTTTTTAATACCACCCAATTATTTCTCTTTGCTCTCAGGATCAAGCCAAACTCTTCCCTCTTGGCCCGTTAAGTCCTCACATGTCTGCCCTTCCTTAAAGCTCCAGCCAGACCCTGCTATTCTCCCCAGCAAAGGAAGCTGCCAAGTTGGCTTCTGTCCAGTTTCTTGAATAGTCCACCCTTTCCTCCCTCAGGGCCTTTGACCTCACTACCCCCTCTACATTCCTTTCCACCCTGATTTAACAAAGTTGACTCCTTCCCAGCTATTCCCAGCCCTGGCCTTACGCTTGCCCTCAAACCAGTCCTTACCCAGGCCTCCCCCACCGCCTCAGCCCCACACCATCAGAAATCAGGAGGCCAGGCCCCAGCATGTCTGCAGGAGCCTGCCATCTTCCCATCTTCCACAGAATCTGCTGTTCTAGGCAGTGGAGTTCTGCCAGGCCTGCTGCTTTCACATGGGCAAGCAGGCCCCATCTAGACTACCAACACCCTGCGCACCCACCTACCCCACTTACCTGACAAGAGCTGTGGGTACTTGGTGTGAATGAGGTTGGTGAGGTCACCTCCGTCATCCAGAATCATGTTGAGGGGCCCGTCCTTGAAGTACAGCGTCTGCTCAATGCACCACAGGTACTCCTCGTCTGTTTCACCCTTCCAGGCGTACACTGGAGGTCAAGTGGCACAGTGCATCAGGGGCTGGCCCTCCCCACAGGTGCCTGCCCCAGGGAACCACCGGAGCACAGCCAATACGATCTCCTACCGAATTCCCAGCCCCAGTCACCTCCAGCCCCTCTGCGGACTTAGGCGGTGAAAAGAACAGAACTTGGAACCAGATAGATCTGAGTGCAAATTCCACATTCAGCAGCTGTGGGACTTTGAGCAAATCACTTCACCCTGCGAGCCTCAGTTTCTTCATCTCTGATAGTACTGATTAGTGAGATGGAGGCCAAGTACAGCCCCCCAGATATAGGTGTCTGGACATAATTATTTCATTCCCTGCCCCCTTCTGTCTGGGCCCCAAGGACTGGGACATCAACCTAGTGACCGGGGCTCCCACCCACAATGCCTACTGCTAGAATGAAGGTGCTACAGGACCACTGAGGCACACTCAGGTGGACCCATGAGCCAAGATCCAAGATTCATTCCTCACTGAAAGGACTTGAGGGCCCAGCAGTCTCTTGGTGGGCTGTCCTGGGCTAAGTCTGGCCAAAAAATTATAAACAGTGGCTACTATGCATGGAGCACTTTCTCTGTGCCAGACATTATTCCGACTGCCTCATGGTCCAACTCTTTTTTCTTCACAGTAACACTCTGAGGCAGGCATTACCATCATTATCATTTATAGATGCCCAGAGAGGGGCTAAGATGTGCCCAGGTCACTCAGCATGGGCATTCCAGAATAGGCACCAGAATCCTAACTGCCAGCCCAGACTGGGACACTGATGTTGGGTTCCCATGAACCTCCTGTGAGAAAACAAAACTAGCCAAGCAGGCCCACCTACCCCCTCCCCCAAACTACAGTAGACAGTGGTCTTAAAAACAAGGCCTTTCCCAGAAAAGGGTCATGAAGCCAAATAAGGCTGAGGAGTGGGGGACCTGCCAGTCCAGGCTGTGTAAGGGTCCTTCCCCACCCATTCCCTCCACCTAAGGCTGATTAAAGGGAATTGTGAATATCCTATTTAATCACCATCAGAGCTAACCACTTCCCTCCCCAAGTCCCAGCAGACGTGTGCCTGTTTCTCTAGCAGCTTGTCATAGTCTTTCCTCAGCCCCCTAGATCATCAGACCCTAAGCAATGGACCTCTGAGGCTCTTTTTCTGCCCAGTATCCCTCCCTGATTCTTTTGGAAATAGAGCTACACCCTTCCTTTAAGGAACTTCCTCTTCTCAACATCATGTGGTTCCCAATCATAAGATCCCACCCTCCTTGTTTACATGATTTGAGATGGGCCAGTAAGTACATTCCACAGGATTTTAGATGACAGTGGGACGAAACAACTCTTTCCTTGAATCACTAGACTACAATTCTGCAACCATGACTCCTCTCCCCTGCCACGGGAAAACCTGTCACAGTGAGAGTCAGTGAAGCAAACAGGGAGAAGCAGAGCCCCATCAAGCATTCCCACATCCTTCAGTAGCAAGCAGACTCACCCGGAATGCCAGCCTTGGCAATGGCAGCAGCTGCATGGTCCTGGGTAGAGAAGATGTTGCAGCTGGACCACTGCACCTAGAAGAGCCAACAAGACAGGGCTGCTGGTCACAGACAGCTCATCCACTGGACAGGGATCAAGCAAAGCCTGGGATCGAGGGGGAAGAGGCCTAGCAGGCTCTTCAGTCATAGGTTGGCGACAACTAGTGAGTGGATGGGAGCCAGA
This sequence comes from Ailuropoda melanoleuca, assembly GCF_002007445.2. NCBI lineage: Eukaryota > Metazoa > Chordata > Mammalia > Carnivora > Ursidae > Ailuropoda > Ailuropoda melanoleuca. The sequence goes on along the minus strand of NC_048230.1, from coordinate 69,228,234 downwards.
ACATTAACAAAACCCGACTTAGGTTTTAAAACATCACCTCGTGCTGTGTGGAGGGCAAAGGGCTCCACGAGGGAGCAAGGAGACAAGTGAAGAAGCTGCTGTAAGACGTCAGACAAGAAATGCAATGGTAGCAGTGGAGGTGATGATGGGTCTATTCTGAGGGCTGAAATGACAGAATTTGCTGTGGGATTAGTTGTTGGGGTGAGACAGAAAAAGGAGTCAGGGATGACCCCAGGTTCTTCAACTGAGAGAACCTGGAAGGCTGGTGTTTCCATTTACTTACATGAGGAAGACTGCAGGAAGAGGAGGGGAACAGGAAATCATGAGTTTGGACATGTGGAGGTTGAGATGTCTATTAGATCTCTAAGTGGAGATGACTGACACATCGGCTGCCGGATACCTAAGTCTGGAGTTGCAGGAAGAAGTCCAGGCTAATACATGTATTTGGGAGTCATACAGACAGTATTTAAAGCCATAAAGTCAGACCACTGAGTGTGAAAGTTGAAAAGAAATAAGAGGTCGAAGGACTGAGCTTAGTATACTTAGTTGGTTTTGGCTGCTCTACCTTGCTCGGTCTTGGGAAACCATCTTATTCCAAAATTCCCAGAAAGATTAGAAGAGCTGCCAGTCACTGGTACTTACAACCCAGGCTGAAACAATGAGAGCATACCATCCTTATGGCACCATGATTGGTCTGTGGCCGGCACATGACCCTGGGGGGGCCAATGAGAGCCAGTCCTTACATGACTCAGTGGGACATCAGCGTTGAGTTTTTCCTGCCCAGAGCTCCTCCGTTAGGAGGATGTGAACTGAAGGAACTCAAACTATCTTCCCAGTCAGGGCAAAAATACGCCTAAGAATAGTCGCCACAAAGGGTGGTGGCAGTGTGACAAGCTTGGAGCCCCTGATGCAGCTCCCCTGCAGGAGCACCACATTGGACTTCCCCACCCCCCACAGGAAATGCTGAGGGCCTCACCTCAGCACCCAGGGCTACGAGGGTCTCAATGAGGACAGCCGTCTCCACGGTCATGTGCAGGCAGCCAGCGATGCGGGCGCCCTTCAGTGGCTTGGAGGCCGAGTACATCTCCCTCATCCGCATCAGGCCTGGCATCTCATTCTCCGCAATGTCCAGGGCCTTGCGTCCCCAGGAGGCCAGGCTGATGTCGGCTGCAGGGCCAAGACAGATGGGAGTTCCGTGAGCTGCCTCCTCCCGCCAACCATGAAACACCACCATTCTCACTCACCCACTGGTGGACCCAAAACACTACAGTGAGCAATCCGGTCACTGCACTCTCTCATTCAACGAGGATTTATGGACCCAGGGTAGTCAAAAAAGACAGACATGGTCCCTGCCTCACCACAGCTTAACAGCCTTGTGGGAGAACCCATATAATCAAAGAATCACACGGGTATGTGAAAATTACAGCACAGGTAAGTGCCCCTTGAAAAATAACTATCAGCCTATACATACCTCCCACTACCCTTTCTGATGTCACCTACCAATCTCCTCATTCCTTAAACATTTTGGTTCCTGGCACTCCATCTTCCAAGTCATCATTCTTCGTGACTTCATCACTCATAAATGATATCCAACACACTGGACTCAACACAGTTGCTGGATCTCCTTGACCGTATGAAAATGCTGCTTCCCCACTACTGACGTTTCTTTCCACCCGGAGTAAACCCACCTGTGTAACTAACACTCTTGGCCTCTCTCTGCCCTAGGGGAAGCCAGAGTGACTTGTCTGATTGGTAAACTTGGGAGTAATAAAGGTCATGCTCAGTTCAGCTCTCGCTTTTGCAAGCAAGCAGTAGCCAGCCAGCCTACAGGAAACAAGTTCTTCCACATGGAGACCTACCTAAGCTCACCCTGCCCGTACCTGGAGGGTAACTGCTGAATCTGGCAGTTTGTTAGCGGGATCATCGGACTTCAACACTCACCTACACCCTCCGGCTTTGATGTTATCAGTAATGAGAGTTATATTTGGGCTTCTATCTGCCACCCCAAATGTCTCAAATTTGTCCAAATTCTCAGACAGGAAAGAAGGATATATAATGAGCTCGCTCACTACCTCAATACTGTTCTAATTTCACCCTTTCTCTCTCCAGGCCACACCAGCCCATTCCCTAGGTCAGTGGTTACAAACTTCCTTGGTAAGAGTCACCAGGCATACTTGTAAATCTCCCCTGGCAAAAAAGATTCAATAGTTCTAGAATGAGGGCTGGGACTCCTGGTGATTTTTATCTTTAGGGAAATTTAGATCCTGCCAGTCACCCAAAGAGGTGGTGGGTGGGAGGGAAAGGACGGTAGAGAATTTAATAGTAACAAATAATAAAACTAAGTCAGTCGGCTTCCTACTGTACCTCTCAATTTCAGAGAAGAAATATTCCTCCCCCTACTCCCACAATGCCTCAACACACATCCCCTCCCTTTTTACCCTCTCACTCCACTCCCACCCATCCACCTTGGCAGGCCATCACCAATTCTGATCCCCGCCCCCTTTGGAAATCTTGATTTCAAAACCAACTCTGGCCATGTCCCATCTTTCCAATCCTCTCCCTCTGGAGCCCCAACTCCAGTAAGGGCAAAGCTGATCAGGTCAGAACCTCTAATGCATTAATCCTACCGATTTCCGCAGTCCCTCAACACACCACCTTCTATTCTCAACTTCTTCCACAGTTTAAGATTCCCCTGTTCCCTCTGAGAACTCCTTGGCAAAACTCGACCCTGGTTAAACCCAACCCTCCATGGCACCCAAGCCAGTGAGCCCTGCAGGAGGAAAATCACAACCATACCAAGACCACGAATCTCACGGGGCATTCAGCAATCCTAGGACACTTTCTTAGTAAATTTACTCTCCTTAGGCTGGGGCACCTGGGTGGCTCAGTCAGTACAGTGTCCAATGCTTGATTTCAGCTCAGGTCATGATCTCAGGGTTGTGAGACTGAGCCCTGCATCAGACTCCGTGCTGAGCATGGAGCCTGCTTAAAACTCTCTCTCCCTCTGCCCCTACCTTGTACTCTCTTGTACGTGCACGCTCTCTCTAAAAAAAAAAAAAAAGAGTACTATTTTTCTACTCTGTCAAACCCCTAACACCTCTCCTCATCAACTAATGACCTCACTTCACAATTCATTGAGAAGAATTCAGAACTATGCCATATTTCCTTCGTGCAATGCACTAGTCCTTCTCCTCTGCAGGTATAGACCAAGCACTCTTATTTTAAGAGAACAGTCTCTGCCAGGTGGGGCTTGATCCCCTGTCCTCTCACCTTCTTGTGGAACTTCACTACTCCGCTGGAAACTGTTCTCAAGGTCTCCCAAGACAGGCCTGATCCTATATCTAATGGTCAATTATCTATGTTCATGTTTCTCCCTGAAGCACTGCTCCCACTAATTACGTCCTCCTTCTGCAACCTTTTCTTTTCTTGGCTTCTATGCCTGTCGTCCTGTGGTTTTCTTCCTACCCTCCTGGCTCCTCTTCCTATAACTGACTCTAACGTTTGAAAGCCTTCAGGGCTCCATCATCTCCCTCTTCTCTCTTACCAGATGAGCTCATCACATTACAGCTTTTAATACCTTCCCTACGGCAACAACTCCCATGTTATTTCCAGCCCAAACTTCTCCCCTGAATTTAGGACTCATATAATCCAATTTATCTACTCAGCATCTCTACTTGGATACCCAGCTGGACCTATTATGTGTCATATTTGAGCCCTTGGGACTCCTCCTCCCTCTCAAACTTTTTCTTCCTCAATCTTCCCATTTTAGGAAATGAAACCACCATCTGACCAGCCACTTCAGCCAAAATCTTTAGATTTCTTGATTCTTCTTTTCCCCTTTCACTGCCTCCCCGTCTTCTAGCCCATCAGCAACATTCCAAATAGCCCTCAACCCTGACCGGCTGAGCTCTCCACAGTATGACAAGCCCCCATTCTAGCTCAGGCACGGATGAGACCTTGACTTAACCTTTCTGGGCTTCAGTCTCATGGGAGCAGCTGGCTACTTGATAAGCTATTTCCACAGAATCTTGTTTTGTTATTTTTTTTTTTAAAGATTTTATTTAGTTGAGAGAACACAAGCCAAAGGAGGGGCAGAGGGCAAGGGAGAAGCAGACTCCCCACTGAGCAAGGAGCTCACTCAGGGCTCCATCCCAGGACCCTGAGATTATGACCTAAGCCCAAAGCAACAGCCTAAGCCACTAAGCCACCCAAGTGCCCTATTTTCACAGAATCTTTACAAGTACTTCCTACCAGTGCCTCAGTTTCTTCCTCTCTATAATGGGATAAAGTCCACTTCCAAAGATTATTTTGTAAACACACTCAAATCACCAAATACACTGCACGTGCGCCATAAATACTGATGCCTTTCTTTAGGTTTAATGGTGTCTTGAATTTACTTTAAAAACTGCTAGCAGCCTGAACAGGTTTGTGCTGAGAGTTCATTAAGTTTGCTCCAAGTGTGTTCATTTATATACAGTGGTGAAAGAGTGCTTAGAGGCCTTCAAGGCCTATGTTCATATCCTGCTCCAACACCTCCCAGCTCTAAGATCTCGAGCAAGCTACCTTTATTCCAGTGTCTCTGCACAATCATCATCAAATGGGAAAGTAATAGTCCCTTCCCTAAAAAACCGTGAGAATAAAATCACTTAATGTAGAATTAAAAAGTCAAAGGTGGTGCCCGTCCCATAGTAAATGCCCAAGAAACATTAACTGTCAGTTTATCAACTTCAATCCATAGGACAGCAAGGAATTTTCTAAGCACTCCACGTTTTCTTCGAGATTCTCTGCACAACTGTCCCTGTTGACCAGCAGAGTGACCCCAGAGGTTGAGTAACGAGCCCAAAGTCCCCTGTGAGTGGACTAGTGCCAGCCTCTAGCTCGCTATCCAGGCCTCTCCTCCGCACACGCCTTAGGGACTCCAGTGCCCTCGCCTTCCCTATGGGAGGCCCAGACAGGAGTAGGCACTTGTCCGGGTCCACCCAGCTGGCCAAGGGGCCGGTGTAGGCCCAGACGCAGGATCTTGGCCTCCTGGAGTAGGTCCCTGCAGGTGCCAACACTCCCAGGCCGCGGCCAGGTGCTCGCTCTCCGCCTGCCCCAGCCTCTTCAGGGCGCGACACGCCGCCAGTTGGCGGCTCCGCAGCCCGCGCCGCTGCACTGGGCCTCGCGCGGCACGCCGGGACTTGTAGTCCACGGCCGCCTCCAACGACCGGCTCGCTGCAACAGGAGAACTCCAACCCCCAGGAGGCCTCGCGCGGCCAAGATCGCGCCGTGCCAAAGATTCAATGGGACCACGAGCGCCTTGCTAGGGCCCCGCGGCCGCCTCCCCGACAGGCCCCCGGCGGGCGCGGAGCCGACCCGGCTTGCTGCACTCCTGGAACTCACCGACTTTGTACGGCAGTTTGTCCGACATGCTGGCGGCGTGTGATGGACACGGGCGAAGGAAGCCGGCCCTGGGGGTAGGGACTTGCACAGGAAGGGCGGCACTAAGCAGGGATCTGCGCTAGGCGCCGGCGCCTTTAAATATCTTCCTCTGTCTTGCATATTCATGAGTCCCGCTAGAGCTGAGTGGTCCGGGGCGGAGCCCAACGCAAGGTGGGAGGGGGCAGGGGCCGGAACGGACTTCGAATCCTGCTGAGAAAATAACCCGATTTTGTCCGCGGTGGGTCTGGAAGAGAGCTTCAGGAGAGGCCTGAGAGCAAACCCGAGGCTCCCTTTCTTTCACTCGTTCAGCCAGGAAATCCATAGTTAAAATCTAGTAAAACTGCTATTCTAACCAGTTCACCTCCCTGAGCCGCAATTTCCTTATTAGTAAAATGAGCCGAATGACACCTACCAAACGGATTACACGTAAAGTTGCAATATGTCAGGTACTTAGCACATCCCAGATAATTCTACACTCCCCTCCAGGTAACCACTATCGTGAGTTTAGGTAAATTTTCATGCATTTTACCACTTTTACTACATATGTGCACATCGTTAAACATTTCACAGAATTTTTTCTGTATTTATGTAAATGGTACCATACTGTACTTAGCCTTCTGTGACTTGCTTTTTTCTGTCAATTTTACGTTTGTACGAGTCACGCATGTAAGCTTAATAACTTTACTTATTTTTGCTTTTGCTGCTGGATAGAATTTCACGTATACGTTCCATGATTAACTGTTCTGTTTGCTGACGTGCAGGTTATATACATTCTATCGCTATTGCATACATGGAGCAACGGACATTTGTGTACTTGTCTCTTAGGGCACATGTGCAGATATCTCTGGGGCAGAATGTACCCAGGGATGGAGTTCCTGGGCTGACATATTTGTAACTTTCCTAGATATTGCCAAATTGCTTTACAAGGTAGTTTTACCATTTACCCCCCTCTCACCAGCAATATCTGAGAGGGCCTGTTTTTCCATATCTCTGTGACCACTTGTCAGTCTAACAAATTTTTATTGACCTGATGAATGTGAAAATGTATCTCCCCGTGTTTTTAACTGGTCATCGGAAGACCCTTTAACATCTCTAAAGGAACCCTGCTCCCCACCCAAACCCCCAGCTGCAGTCCATTTTCTTCCTCCCCTTCTCAAACTTTTTCAGTTTCCCTTTAGGGATCTGCACTTGTCACCTCCCACTCAGTTCGCAGCTATGTGACCTCTACCCCTATGTCTTGGCAAAAATTTCTGCAGCCAAGGTCATCAGGAAACCTGGCTGAATCCAACAGATGTGCTCTGCTTGCATTCCCACCCCCCTGCAGCACCTAATGTGCTTTTGGCTTCCTCTTTCCTGTTTCTCCTCCCAGTGTTTATTCCTGTTCACTCAGTTCCTTCTCTGACCTTTGCAACTTCCTCTTTCTCTAGTGCCTTTAAGGGTTGATTTTCCTTTTTCCTCTTGCTCTACTCCTTACTGTGCGGTTTCACCCTCACTTATGGCTGTTGTGACCATTTCTATCAAGTTGATCCATGTGTTGTCCATGGATTAAAACACTGCCTTATGACAGAAGCCACCTGTTTCCCTTCTCAATCACATGCCCCTTCTCCCCACCCCTGGAGTTATTGCTACAGTGAATTTTGTCTTAATCATTCCTTTGCTTTTCTTTCTTTTTTTTTTCTTTGCTTTACTTAATGGGTTTTACTACCTATGTGACTATCCCTAAACAGCACATTGTTTAGTTTTGACTCTTTTTTACCTTTGTATAAATGAAATCATACCGTATATATTCTTCTGCAACTTGCTTTTCTCTCAACATTGTTTTTGAGTCATTTGTGTAGATAGTGTAGCTATGGCTCATTTATTTTCTGTATAATCCATTGTGTGAATATACCACAATTTACTAATTCATTAAATTGTTGCTGGGCACTGAGTTCCAGTTTTTTCTACTACAAATAATACTGCTCTAAGTTCTTCAGGTATGCTCATGTCCAACTTAGCTAAGTAATATGAAACTGTTTCCCAAAGTGGTTGCATCAGTCTATATCCCCACCAACTCTGGGTAAAAATTATTGTTCTGTCCCCTTACCAGCACATCCTGTTATCAATTTTTATTTTTTACCAACCTGGCACGTATGAAATGATCTCTCACTGTGGTTTTAATTTGGATTTCTGTAACTACTAATGAGGTTGAGCGCCTAGTCATATGCTATTTTTTCACATGAATCCTATCTGCAGTCCTTTCTCTGTGAAAGTTCCATTCATGTCTTGCCCATTTAAAAATAGGTGGTTTGTTTTTCCTTTTCAATTAATAGGAATTCTTTGCATATTCTGGATACATACCAATCTTATGTCTTGCGGGTATCTTCTCCGGGTTTATGGTTTGTCTTCTCAACCTCTATGCTTTTTGATAAATAGAAATTCTTAGTTTTAATGTAGTCAAATTTATATTTACCCTTATAGTGGGAGTTTTTGTCTTGTTTTAAAAAGTCTAATATCCCAAGCTCATAAAGAATATCTCCTGTATTGTCTTCCCAAAGTTTTATAATTCAAATATGTATATGGTTGGTATGAGGTAGGAATTCGGTTTCTTTTTTTTCCCATATGGATAAGCAGTTGTCCCAGTGCCACTTAGTGCATCCTTCCCCCAGGGCCTATAGTGCCATCCCTGTCACAGATTAAGTGTCCATAAATACATGGTTGTTTCTGCACTCTCTATTTTGATGCATTGATCTATGTCAACTCTACCCCGTTGAAATGACTAAAGCTTTATAGTAATTTTTTTTAAGGTAGGCTCCATGCCCAATGTGGGGCTTGAACTCATGACCCTGAGATCAAGAGTGGCATGTTCTACCAACTAAGCCAGGCAGGAGCCCCTAAAGCTTTATAGTAAATCTTGATATCTGGTAGGGGAAACCCCCCCCCCACATCCTTCTTCAAGAGTATACAATTTATGGGATTCCTGGGTGGCTCAGTCAGTTAAGCGTCTGCCTTCGGCTCAGGTCACGATCACAGGTCCTGGGATCGAGTCCCATATCGGGCTCCCCGCTCAGCGGGGAGCCTGCTTCTTTCTCTGCCTGCTGCGCCCCCTGCTTGTGCTTGCTCTCTTTCTGACAAATTAAATAAATAAAATCTTAAAAAAAAAAGAGAGAGAGTATACAGTTGGTAAACAGTGATATACACAGAACTTAAGTATTATACAGATGAATTTTGACAAATACATACATCCATGTAACCTATACTCCAGCAAGATAAGAGAATGTGTACGAGGATAATTTTTTTTTTAAAGTTCACATGGAGTGGATGTATCACACAGATTTTTCTATTTTTTCACTATTAGAACTTTGATGAGTTGTTCATTCATGCAGAGTTCCCTATATATTTTGGATCATTCCCTTGCGGGGGAAAAGTCCTAGAATTTGGAGTAACTGGATCAAAGGACATAGCATTTTTTAAAAAAAGATTTTATTCATTCATTTGAAAGAGAGAAAGCATGCACAAGAAGGGACACCAGCAGAGGGAGAGGGAGAGAGAGAAGTAGGCTCCCCACTAAACAGGACCCCGGATCATGATCTGAGCCAAAGGCAAATGCTTAACGGACTGAGGCATCCCTGGACTTAAGCATTTTTAAGGCCCCTCCTGATTTTATTGCCATATTTTCTAAAAATCATCTGTAGTGTCTGAGTTTATGTTACTGCATGTTTACCAGCATTTATATTATTCTTGCTTTTGTTGTGGATTTTTTGGGTTTTTTTTTCTACTTTAGTAGGTGAAAATGATACATTGTTGAAATGCACATTTCTGTACCATTGGAACAAAAGATTCCTGCTCCAGAATGAACCTAGGGAGATCCTCCCACTGAAAGTTTGCCACAGTCTGATTCTGTGCCAAATAGCCTGAGATACTTTAGTTTCCAGTTTGTTTCTTAGCCGTGATTTCCATTCCTCTTTCACTGTCATCCTTCTCTGGTGGAGATAACTTCCACCTGGCCCATTGCCTGTCAAGTCTCAGACTTCCTTGTCTACACTCCTGCTGTGGACCTTGGGGAGGCACAGCACCTTTCCGAGCCTCCTTTCTCCTCTTTTGTAAAATGGGAATAAGACTAATAATATCACCTTAGAGGGTTAGTGCTAATCAAAAAGCTCTTTACCTTCACATGGATATAGCACTTTATAGGTTAGAGAGCACTTTTAAGTCCATTTTCTCATGTTGGAAAATTAATAATTTTTCTATTAAACAGATACATTATGTGAAATGTAAAAAATATAGAAAAGTATAAAAAAGAAACTCAAACTAATTCAGAGATTATGACTATTATCATTTTGATAAATTTCCTCCTGATCTCTTTTCATTGCATCTATGTTTTCTATATCTGAGATCATATTGTATAGACTGTCTTATACCTCTTCTTTTTTTTTTTAAGATTTTATTTATTCATTTGACAGAGAGAAAGCTAGCAAGAGAAAGAGAGAGAGAGCACAAGCAGAGGGAGAGGCAAAGGGAGAGGGAGAAGCAGGCTCCCCGCTGAGCAAGGAGCCTGATGCGGGACTTGATCCCAGGACCCTGGGATCATGACCTGAACCAAAGGCAGATGCTTAACCGACTGAGCCACCGAGGCACCCCATACCTCTTTTTTTATATCTAAAATTATCACATGAGCTAGCTTCATAATGCTCTCAATCTATGCCTGGTTGTGTTCAAAGTGCTTTGTAAATAGTAGCTCATTTAATCCTCATAATAATATTAAGAAGTAGGTTTTTCTCGGGGCGCCTGGGTGGCACAGCGGTTAAGCGTCTGCCTTAGGCTCAGGGCGTGATCCCGGTGTTATGGGATCGAGCCACATCGGGCTCCTCTGCTATGAGCCTGCTTCTTCCTCTCCCACTCCCCCTGCTTGTTGTTCCCTCTCTCACTGGCTGTCTCTATCTCTGTCAAATAAATAAATAAATAAATAAATCTTAAAAAAAAAAGAAGTAGGTTTTTCTCATATCGCAAATGAGGAAACTGGCCCAGAAAGGTTAAGTAATTTCCCCATAGTCACACAGTTAATAAGTAAAGAAACTAGAATTTCAACCCAGGTGATCAGACTCCAAAATTTGTTCTTAAGTCCTATATTATGCAGTTTCTCTTTTTTTTTTTTTAAGATTTTATTTATTCATTTGACACAGAGAGACAGCCAGCAAGAGAGGGAACACAAGCAGGGGGAGTGGGAGAGGAAGAAGCAGGCTCCCAGCAGAGGAGTCTGATGTGGGGCTTGATCCCAGAACGCTGGGATCACGCCCTGAGCCAAAGGCAGACACTTAACGACTGCGCCACCCAGGCGCCCCCTGTGCAGTTTCTCTTATTACGGAAATTCCAGCCTATGGGTGTATCTCAATTTATGCAGCCAAGCATCTATTGTTTCAGTTTCCCTGAAATAATGTGTCCCATTTTTGATTCATTATGGCTTCAATAAACAGAAATAAAATTGTTTGCTTAAGGAATATCAATATTTGTCAAAGTCCTTTTTTTAAAAAAAGATGTATTTATTTTAGGTGGGGGGAGAGTGTGGGAGGGAGGGGCAGAGGGAGAGGGAGAGAGAGAATCTCAAGCGTTCTCCCTTGTTGACTGCGGAGCCCAGACACAGGGTCTCGGTCTCACAACCTGGAGATGAAGACTTGAGCCGAAACCAAGACTTGGTCACCTAACTGACTGAGTCACCCAGGAGCTCCAATATTTGTCAGTCTTGATCCAACTTGTCAAATTACCCTCCAGAAATTTGGTTCCTATTCTTGATACTCTCCAAAACTGGGTATAATTATAATAATTTCAAGTATTTTCTAATTTATTGGGTGAAAAAAACTTGGCCATACACTCTCCAACTATAAGCATTCGCCTTTAAAAAAAAACTTTTTATTTTGATATAATTGAAGATTCACATGCAGGTGTAAGAAATAATACAAAGAGGTGCCATGGTCCTTTTACCCTGTTTCCCCCAATAAAGACATCTTGCAAAACTGCACCATATCACAACCAGGATATTGACATTGATACAGTCAGGATACAAAACATTTCCGTCACCACAAGAATCCCTCATGTTGCAAACCATAAGAGAAACTTAGGAAACAAACTGAGGGCTGCTGGAGGGGAGGGAGCTGGGGGATGGGGTAACTGAGTGATGGACATTGGGGAGGGTATGTGTTGTAATGAGCACTGGGTATTATATAAGACTGATGAATCACAGACCTGTACCCCTGAAACAAATAATACGTTATATGTTAATTAATTGAATTTAAATTAAAAAATAGAATAACAGGGGCGCCTGGGTGGCGCAGTCGTTAGGCGTCTGCCTTCGGCTCAGGGCGTGATCCTGGCGTTCTGGGATCGAGCCCCACATCAGGCTCTTCCACTGGGAGCCTGCTTCTTCCTTTCCCACTCCCCCTGCTTGTGTTCCCTCTGTCGCTGGCTGTCTCTGTCAAATAAATAAATAAAATCTTAAAAAAAAAATAGAATAACAAGTTTGTAACATCAAATCTCAGTTTAGTAGGAATACTTGTTAGATCTTGAAATAAATGTGTCATTTAAAATTAAAAAAAAAAAAAGAATCCCTCATGGTGCCCTTTTATAGCCACACCCACTTCTCTCCTGCTTCTATTCCCCCAAACACTAATCCATAGTCCATCTCTATAATTTTGTAATTTCAAGAATGCTGTGTAGGATGCCTGGGTGGCTCAGTTGGTTAAGCATCTGCCTTCAGCTCAGGTCATGATCTCAGAGTCCTGGGATTGAGTCCTGCATCGGGCTCCCTGCTCAGCAGGAAGTCTGTTTCTCTCTCTCATTCTCCCTTCGTGTCCAGGTGCACATGTGTGCGTGCACTCTCTCTCAAATAAATGAATAAAATCTTAAAAAAAATGCTATATAAATGGAATCCTACACTATGTAACCTATTTGGATGGCTTTTCCCACTCAGCATAATTCTTTGGAGATTCATCCAGGTTGCTGCATTTATCAAAGTTCGTTCCTTGTTATTGCTGAGTAGTATTCCTTGGTATGGATGCACTAATTGGTTTAACTGGCCACCCATTGAAAGACATCTGGATTGTTTCCAGTTTCTGACTATTATAAATAACGTTACTATGAATATCCACATACAGGTTTTTATGTGAACGTTACATTTTAGTTTTTCAGAGATAAATGCTGAGAAGTAGAATTGCTGGGGGGCGCTGGTTGGCTCTGTCAGTGGAGTGTGTGACCCTTGATCTTGGGGTTGTAAGTCCAAGCCCCATCTTGGGTATGGAGGATACTTAAAATCTCTTTTTAAAAAAGTGAAATTGCTGGGTTGTATGGTAACTGCATGTTTAATTTTATAAGAATAAACTGCCAAACTATTTTCCAGAGGGGCTGTACCATTATCCTATGTGCCCACCGGCAAAGCATGAGTGTTGTTTTTTTTAGATTTTATTTATTTATTTGAGAGAGAGAGAACACACATGAGTGGGGCGAGCAGCAGAGGGAGAGGGAGAACCAGACTCCCCAGGGAGACGGGAGCCAGATGAGGGGCTCTATCCCAGGACCCTGGGATCATGACCTGAGCCGAAGGCGGATGCTTAATGACTGAGCCACCCAGGCACCCCTGATCTGTATGCCTTTTATTTCCTTTTCTTGCATTGTTGTACTGACTAGAACTTCCAGCACTGTGGTTGAATAAGAATGGTAAGGACAGACATCCTTGCTTTCTTCCTGAATTTAGGCAGAAAGCATTCAGTTCAGTCTTTCCCCATTAAGTATGTTAGCCATAGATTTTTTTTTTTTTTTTGTAGATGCTCTTTATCAGGTGAGAAGTTCCCCTCTGTTCCTCTTCTGTTTTTTTTTTTTTAAATCAGATACAGATGATGAATTCTGTCTTGTGCTTTTTCTGATATTAATTGATATCATGAGATTTTTCTCCTTTAAATTGTTAACATGGTAGGTTATATTGATTGGTTTAAAAATATTAAACCAGATTTGCACCCTTGGAATAAGCCCCACTTGATCTTGAAAGAATTATATGGTGTATAAGTCTTTACAATTATTGCTGAATTATATTTGCTAATACTTTGTTAAAATTTTGAAGGAAAAAAAAGAATTTTGCATCTGTATTCATGAAGGATGTTGGGCTCTGGTTTTCTTTCTTTGTACTGTCTTCATCTGGTTTTGGTATCAAGATAATACAGCTTCATAAAACGAATTGAGGGGTTGCCTGCGTGCCCCAGTCACTTAAGCAACCCATTCTTGATTTCTGCTCAGGTCATGATCTCAGGGTCATAAGATTGAGCCCCATGTTGGGCTCCATGCTAGGCAGGTAATCTGCTTGGGCCTCTCTCTCTCCCTCTGTTGCCTCTCCGCTCATGCACTCACGTGCTTTCTCTCTCTCTAAAAAAAAAAAAAAAAAGAATTGGGAAGTATTCTCTTCTCTTCAGTTTTCTGGAAGAGATTGGGTAGAATTGGTGTTAATTCTTCTTTAAAACTTTGATAGAATTCTCCAATGAAACCATCTGGGCCTGAAAATTCCTTTCTTGAAAGTTTTTAAATTATGAATTTAATTTCCTTAATAGTATAGAGGTCTTCAAATAACCTATTTCACGTTGTATGAACATGGTAGTTTGTGTTTTTTGAGGAGTGAGCCATCTTGTTGAAGGTGAATTTATTTGTGTAGAGTTATTTGTAGTATTCCCTTATTATGCTCTTGATGTCTTGTGGTCTATAGTGATATCCCTGTTTAATTCCTGATATTGGTAATTTGTGTCTTTTCTCTCTTTTTTCTTTGTCTGTGTTCCTAGACTTTTGTCAGTTTTATCAATCTTTTCAAAGAACTGGCTGTCGGTTTCATTGAATTTCTCTATTTTTTGTTTTCAACTCATTTCTGCTCTTTACTATTTCCTTTTTTTTTTTTTAAGATTTTATTTATTCATTTGAGAGAGAGAAAGCTAGCAAGAGAAAGAGAGAGAGAGCACAAGCAGGGGGAGTGGCAGGAGAGGGAGAAGCAGGTTCCCTGCTGAGCAGGGACACTGATGTGAGACTCACTCTCAGGACCCTGAGATCATGACCCAAGCTGAAGACAGATGCTTAACTCACTGAGCCACCCAGATGCCCCTATTTCCTTCCTTCTGCTTGCTTTGGTTTATTGTGCTCTGTTTTTTTTTTTTTTTTATGTTCTTGCAGTGGGAGCTCGGATGATTGACTTGAGACTTTTCTTCTTTTCTAATATATGCCTTTAGTACTATGAATTTCCCTCTCAGCACTGCTTTGGCACAAATTTTAATATGTTACACTTTTATTTTCATTCAGTTCTATGTTTTTTTCATACTTTCCATTGAGACTTCCTCTTTGACATATGGACTATTTCCATGTCTGTTATTTAGGTTCTAAAGTGTTTGGAAATCTTCCCATTATCTTTCTGTTAATGATTTCTTTTTTTTTTTTTTAAGATTTTATTTATTTATTCGACAGAGATACAGACAGCCAGCGAGAGAGGAAACACAAGCAGAGGGAGTGGGAGAGGAAGAAGCAGGCTCATAGCAGAGGAGCCTGATGTGGGGCTCAATCCCATAACGCCGGGGTCATACCCTGAGCCGAAGGCAGACGCTTAACCAGTGTGCCACCCAGGCGCCCCGCCTGTTAATGATTTCTAAGTTTGATTCCATTGCGATCAGAGAACACATTCCATAGGATTTCAATTATTTTAAATGTGTTAAGATTTGTCTTATTTTATGACCAAAGACATGGTCAACCATGGTATGTGTTCTTTGGGCACTGGAAGCGAAGTTGTGTTCTGTGGTCAGGTGCAGTATTCTGTGTGTGTCAAGTACATACTGTAGGTGGTGATACTGTTGAGGTCTTCTGTGTCTTTGCTGATTTTCTGTCCACTTGTTCTATCAATTGTTGAGATGTATATTAAAATCCCCCAAATGTAATTATGGATTTGTCTACTTCTCCTTTCGGTTCTATCAGTTTTGTTTCACATATTTTGCAGCTCTATTGTTTTGCGCACAGGCACTCAGGATTGCTTTGTCATCTTGGTGGATTGACCCTCTCATCATTACATAGTGGGGAAAAAATATATATTTAAAAAGAATCGGCGGGGGGGTTCTTTATTAGTGGCACCTGGGGGTGGAAACTAGTCTCCTCGTATGGTTTGGGGGGGTGGTCAATTTTCTTTTTACATTTACTATCAGATTGATACAAATTAAAAAATGTGATAACTGTTGGCTATCTGTTGGTGAGGCTGTGGGAAAGCAGGCCCCTCATACATGTTACCTTGGCCCAACTTTCACAGGCAACATTCCGGGAACAAGATTAAAAACTCACGTGCCCTATGACCAAATAGTTCTGCTTCTTAGGAATTTATCCCAAAGACTAAGCACATGTGAGCAAAATGACAGTAAGAACAAAAGACTGAAAACAGTAACAATGTCCTTCAGTAGACTTGTTAAATAAATAATGGTACAGTCCAAATTGTGGATTACAGAGATGCTACCACTTCTTAAAAAGAAAGGCATTTATCTATTGATATGGAATGTTCGATCATCAAGATAAAATGTTAAGTGAGAAAAAAAGAAAGGACCTCACAGGACAGTGTGTCTGGTATGTCATTATCTGTTTAAAAGGGGGAAAAGCCACAAACAACTATTTGCCTACATATGCAAAAAAAAAATCAGGCTGAATACACAAGCGCTTCCTGGAGGGTCCCCACTCAGGCCCACTCTGCTCAAGACCACAGTGGACAAAAAACTGTCAGACTGGCCTTCTCCCAGCCAGGCGCCAGCCTAAGGCTCTGGGGAGGCTGCAGGGCGGCTAAATAATAGGCAGAGACAGGCCAGGCCCTGGAGCCAGCCACACACACTGTCTGCCCTTTGAACCTGCCCTTTGGGTGTTTGCTTTTGCAGACACTTAGGACTCCAACTTGAAAAGTGGAGAGGGGTGGAGACGGAAGGAGCCCTCCCATTGGCCAAAGGGCCCTCTGGATTGCCCAAGCTCCAGGGACCAGCACTTAGACTCTGAATTAATTAGGAGGCCGCCAAAGAGGGATTGGGGTCCAGATCCTAAGGATGCCCCTCGATGGGGATGAGATGGAATAATGCAGTTCTGGGGAGACCCCTCCCACTGCTCCACTTCTATCAGGGTGTCTCCCCACTTCCCCAGGTCCTTCCACAACCCTCCTTCCAGGCCCTCTCAGATTTGTACACGTCCCTTGGGCAGGCCTTGATATCACTGCTGGGTGTTGGGTACTGAGGTGGGGGATTTCTTGGAGAGCTTGGAACAGGACTCCTCCAGAACCCCTCAATCCTCTCATCCTAGACTGCTGCATCAGGGCTGGTGAGGGAGCCTGGGAGAGTCCCAGGAGCCAGCTGCTCCCACCCACGGACAGGCTTCTCCCTTTGGAGGAGCCCTCGACTCAAACGGGGGTGTGCGCAACTATGTATCATTATGTCGAAATCATCTGATTATGTGTCTGACTGTCCGACTGCTTCCAGGAGGGTCAGAAATGTATCTGGTTTTGCACACAAAAGGCACCAATATTTGTGGAATGAATTAACCCTCTCAGATGTAGGCCCAGGAACCCACTTTGTGGTGTCTCTTGGCTTCAGCCCATAGACCTGGGTATCCTTGGGATGGGGATAAGGAACTCTGCGTATCCAGGTCTCTAATGTCCCTGGCTGAAGCTGGACCCTTCCCCTGAGGGGGCTGGATGTTTCTTGGGTCAAGAAATGTTTTCTTGATGGCTGAGTAAGAAAACATTTCTTGACCCAAGAAAACATCCAGCCATCAAAAAGAATGCAATCTTGCCATTTGCAATGACACGGATGGAACTAGAGTCAGTCAGAGGAGGATAAATACCATGTGATTTCACTCATATGTGGAATTTAAGAAACAAAACAGATGAACAGAGGGGAAGGGAAGGAAAAATAAAATGAGACGAACACAGAGAGGGAGGCAAACCATAAGAAACTCAACTATGGGAAACAAATTGAGGGTTGCTGGAGAGGAGGTGGGTGGGAGGATGAGGTAACTGGCTGATGGTCATTAAGGAGGGCCCTCGAAGTAATGAGCCCTGGGTGATGTATGCAACTCATGACTCACTGGATTCTTCCTCTGAAACTAATAATACAATATATGTTAATTAAATTGAACTTAAAACATTTTCAAAAAATGTTTTCTTGATTCTAGCGTATGAGAGTCTGGGCTTCCACGATCCTTTTATTTCAGCATTTACTGACAGCCTAGTCCAGGGACCCTAGGAATCCAATGGTCTGGGAGGCTGCCACTCCCTTTCATTTCTCAGATGAGTCCTTCCCTCATGAAGAGATAGACATTGCTAAACAATCACACAGAGGAGGGCAAAATGAATACGGTTTGCTCTGAGAACTTGTAACAGGGGTGCCTGGCCCAGTCTGGCCGTCCTAAAGGGAGATCTGAGGAAGGAGTCCAGCAGACGAAGGGGGTGGGGAGAGGCAGCTTATGCTAGCGAGCTATAGAAGTCCCCTCCCCCTGCTGCCCCTCTGCGGGCTCTGTTTGCTGGCAATCCTCAGAGCAGCGCCCACCTATGAGGTCAGCGACTAGTGTGGGGGAGCCAACCTTTACCCCATCCTTCCAGAAGAGGGCACCCTGCTCCTAGCTTTGGCTTTTGCCTACGGCAGTCCTGTGATCTCGTAAACCTCCCGGCTGCCCCAGGAGGCAAAATACAGTTCATCGCTCCCTCTTGTAGAAGAAACTAAGGCTCAGAGAATTTTGATGGCTATGGTTAGTAGTCTGTTGACTCGTTTTGAGGGCTTTTAGCCTATGGAAGTATCCGCTCTGGGTGTTGACAGTGATATTCAGTATGATAATACTGGCTGACGTTTATTAACTACTTCCTATGTTCCTCCCTATAGGTTAAATGCTGCGATTACACCTGTTTTACAGATGAAAATAACGGAGGCTTATAGTGGTCACCTGGCCCAAAGTTAGCAGCATTCATGACATCTGACTCTTGGACCCCTGCTGGTGAGGACTGCACTATTCTGTTTTCCCATCATGCTCTTCCCAATATCCCTCCACACACACACACACACACTGGGGAGTGCCAGATGCTAGATGTGAAGACACAAGGAGGAACGACACAAAGACCCTTTCCCCTGGAGCTCCATTTTAGTGACCATGTGTGTGTTTACACATAAATGCAATCATATAAACCCTCACACACATATTCATTCACACATACACATTTTTCCCACCATCACACACAGATCCACACACACACATTCTCACTCATACACATGCGCACACATTCACATACTGCCACATACTCACATACATTCAGATACACACTTACACACAATTAAGTGTTAGACAAGGATCAGCCCTTGATCTGTGCTTTAACTGCCAGAGCTTTGGGGCCCAAAGTTCAGCCAGGGATCTATCTGGGAGCTGTTTGTGACACCCCTCCCTTCTGCTTCCCTTCCCTTTGTCCACAAACATTGCTGGCCACCCACTCGAGGGCAGACTACTGGGGAACATGGATGACTCAGACCTGGCTCGGGCCCTAGAGGAACTTCCTAGCCCTTGGGGCCAAAGACTCACCAAGAACCACCATACACAACATTAATGCCATGTAACATCATAGCATCAGAGCAAAGCGTCCAGAGGGGAGGGAAGGAAAGAATGATGCACCAGCCTGGGAGCTCTGGAGGTCTCTCAGAGGAAGAGGGGCCCATTTGGGTCTAGAAAGAGCCAGGCAGAGAAAGCAGAAAGAGACCTGCTCCAGCATGGAAACGTTTGCAAAGTCATGACAATAAAAACGTGTGGGAAACAGCAGCTAACATCATGAACTCTTCCAAACCCTCCATGCAGATTATCCTGTTTAACCCCCTCAAAAATCCTATGGGATAAAAATCATTATTAACTGCATTTTATAGCTAAGGAAACTGAGGGTCAGGAAAACCCGGCTGGTAAGCTGCAGAGTCAGGATCTGAACCCAGTTCCACCTAGCTCCAAGGTGTAGACTCACGGTGCCAGGGTTCTGCTGCTTTGGCTGTGATCATTTCTGCTTCCCACGCATACACACCCTTCCTCTTTCTCCTTCTGGCACTGCAGGGGACCCTGACAGGTGCAACAATATAGCATCCCCCTCCCCACTTCCTTCAAAATTCATCTAAGCATCCTGCTGCCTCCTTCCCAAGGAGAACTTTCCAGTAGTGTGCCCTTAGAAACCACACTGTGTTGTTTTGGTTTTGGCAAACAGCTTTTCAAAGCTTGTTATAGTGACCCCACCCCCAAAAAAGTATAAAGTTTGAATTAGTTGCCAAATTTTTTATTTTTTATTTATTTTTTTTTTTTAAAGATTTTTATTTATTTATTTGACAGAGATAGAGACAGCCAGCGAGAGAGGGAACACAAGCGGGGGGAGTGGGAGAGGAAGAAGCAGGCTCATAGCAAAGGAGCCTGATGTGGGGCTCGATCCCATAACGCCGGGATCACGCCCTGAGCCGAAGGCAGACGCTTAACCGCTGTGCCACCCAGGCGCCCCTGCCAAATTTTTTAAATTGGGAGAGTTCAAATGGAAATCCGTATTTCTGGGTTCTCTTGAAAAAATGATCAGGTCTGGCAATTGAGTGTATGTTGTTATATAGCAATGGGTGGGCAAGCTGGATGTTAACTGCCCTTTTTAGATGGTGTTTAAGTTTTCCAGGCCAACATACATCCCCACCCCCGGCCCACTTCAGTTGTTCTGCCAGTCTGATCCCTGACTGACTTTTCTCAGCGGTCCAGGATCATCCCAATGACGACTGGTTGCCATTCTCATTTGCACAACGGCCACTGAGTAGTTTGCCCCTACGCTAGATGTCCCTACATTGCAGGACTTCCTGTGTTGGTTATAATTTACCTATCTTCTAGTTGCCACTGGGATCCTAAAATGCAAGCATTAAAAATAACCCCTTAGAAGCACCTGGCTGGCTCAGTTGGTAGAGCATGTGACTCTTGATCTCGGGGTTGTGAGTTCAAGCCTCAAGTTGGGTGTCAAGATTACTTAATAAAATCTTTATAAAAAATAATCACAGGGGCGCCTGGGTGGCACAGCGGTTAAGTGTCTGCCTTCAGCTCAGGGCGTGATCCCGGCATTGTGGGATCAAGCCCCACATCAGGCTCTTCCGCTATGCCTGCTTCTTCCTCTCCCACTCCCCCTGCTTGTGTTCCCTCTCTCGCTGGCTGTCTCTATCTCTGTCAAATAAATAAATAAAAAATCTTTTAAAAAAAATCATAACCCCTTAAACTCAAGCTTCCGGGATGGATTCTTGTAGCCTCCCTTTGAGGTGAACAGGGCTGGAATGATTACACATTTGACAGAAGAGTCAACAGGGATAAGCACTTGCCTGAAGCATTCCGGAGTCAACAGTGGACAAGTGCCTGGGGCTTGAACAGCTCAAGCCCAGATAGGGCGTTTGACGCACCAGCGGTCATGTGGTATGAGGATCAGATGATGAGGCTTGTGCTCTGAGATCCTGGCTCCTGGGGGTAGAAGAGGAGGGTCCAGAGGGAAGATGAAAAGCTTGGCATCACTTCCCCATGGTGGTCTGTGGCTGAATGTTGGTAAGTCTCTGCCCTGGCATCCAGTTATCTACCGCTGTGTACCAAACCACCCATGCTTAGTGGCATAGAACAACAATAATCATTATTATTATCTTTTGGTTTGGGGGTTGACTGAGCTCTGCTGGGCAGTTCTTGCTCTTGGTCTTTTGCGTGGTTGCGGTTAGATGGTGGCTGGACTCGTGTCATCTTTAAGGCTTCCTCACACATGTCGCTGCCCGTCGGTGCCGGCTGTCAGCTGGGACCTCAGTGAGGCTGTCAGCAGGAAACCTGCTCATGGGCTCTCCATGTGGCCTGGGCTTCCTCCTAGCATGGTAGCTGGGTTCCGAGGGGGAGTGTCCCAAGAGAGAGCTAGGCAGAATTCGTGTCACCTTTTATTTTTTTTTAACTATTCTTTTTTTTTTTTTTTTAAGATTTTATCCATTTATTTAAGAGAGAGAGGATAAGCTGTGGGGAGGGGCAGAGGGAAAGAGAGAAACAGACTCCCCACTGAGCGGGGAGCACAACATGGGGCTCAATCCCAGGACCCCAAGATCATGACCCAAGCCGAAGGCAGACACCCAACTGACTGAGCCACCCGAGTGCCCCTTTTAACTATTCTTTAAAAAAATTTTTTTTCTAGCTTTGTGGAGATATAACTGACATAGAACATTGTGTAAGTTTAAAGTATACAGGGGCACCTGGGTGGCTCAGTCGGTTAAGCACCTGCCTTCGGCTCAGGTCATAATCCCGGGGTCCTGGGTTCGAACCCTGCATCAGGTTCCCTGCTCTGCGGGGAGCCTGCTTCTCCCTCTCCCTCTGCCTGCTGCTCCCCCCACTTGTTCTCTCAAATAAATAAATGAAATCTTTTTAAAAAATAAAGTGTACAATGTGATGATTTGACAATCATATGTATTGTGAAAAGATGAACCCAATAAGGTTAGTTAAATATAGCTATCATTCACCTCACATAATTATTAGTAATAATATAATAATAATATTCCACTGTGTGGGGAAAAGTGGCATATTTTTTCTTTATCCATTCATCCATCGATGGGCAGTCAGGTGTTTCCATGTCTTGGCCATTTTTTGGTATCACCTTTTATGATCTAGCCTTGGAATTTATATTGGCATCACTTCCACCATACTGTTATTTGAAGCAGTCACAAAGACCCACTCAAGTTCAAGAGAAGGGGCCACAGATTCTACCATTTGATTGGAGAGCGACAAGGTTTTAGAAGAGCATGGGGGTTGGGAGAGATTGATGCGATGATTTTTGAAAAATAAACTCTATCACAGCAAATAAGGAGGTGGCGAGCTCTGGAGTCAGATGCCTGGGTTAGAGTCTCAGCAGTACCCTTTATGGCTCTGAGTCTCATTTCCTCATCTGTAAAATGAGACTAATAATAGCACCTGTTTTGTGTGATTGCTCTGAGGATTGAATGAGTCAAGGTCCCAAGGGCCAGGTAACTGGCACATGGCCAGTGTTCAGTCGGTATCACTGTTGTTGGGATAGGTCATCATGCTAAGCTCTGACGAGTGTGAGCCACCATACCAGGCCATTGCCTGTTTGTGTGTGAGGAAGCCTGGAGGTATGTTCAAGGACGTGTGTGCACGTGGGTCCATGCACACATGCCCAGAGTTGCTGAGTGAGTGAGTATATGCGTCAGTATGAGCACTTATCTAGGTGGGACCTTGAGTGGAGGCCTGCCCATCCATGACAGCACATGCAGGACTATGGGTGTGAGTGTGTGAGACAGGGGAGTGAGAATGAGTGAGGGGGTGTGTGTGTCCACAGCTGTGCACAATTAGTACTGGATGTGGGTAGATTGAGCCGTGAAGGTTCACGAGAGTATGGGATATGGCCAAGCATATGTGTTAGACTGTGTGTACATACGTGCATGAGTGTGTGTGTATCTGCGCTTGATGCGTGGAAAAAATGAGATGATGTAGAAACAAAGAATGCTTTCAAACCTTTCCAGGGATGTTTGAATCAAACGAACCCTTGGGGACTGTGACCAGCTGGAAAGACGGGGAAAGCCAGGTGGAGGGGCGTGGAGAAAGGCTTTTCTGAGGTTCCTAATCACACTTGGGCTGAGAGCCAAGGGCCGTCTTAAGGCCAACAGCTTCCCACACACAGTTGCCTCTTCAGCTTGGTGACAGCTCCACATCTGGGCCCTCCTCTCCTCATTCCCATCGCTATTAGTAGATATTTTGTTCATTCATTCAAATTTTTTTTTTTAGTCAACTAGTTTATTCTCTTTTTTTTTTAAGTCTTAATTTTATTCCAGTTAGTTAACATACAAATGTATGGAGCACTTCCTGAATTTGCATGTCAGCCTTGCACAGGGGCCATGATAATCTCCTCTGTACTATTCCAATTTTAGTCTATGTGCTGTCGAAGCGAGCTATTCATTCAAATATTTGTTGAATACCTGCTATGGACCAGGAACTATGCTAGAGGCTGGAGATAAGGCCCCTGTCCTAGAGGAGCTAACGTCTTAGTTGGAGGGGGTATTATATACATAAACACATATATCATGGACAAACGCCACATGAAGTGGTGGCAAGTGCCATGAAGAAAAATCAGAGGGTGATTGGGAGATGGGAGATACTCTAGAAAGGAGGTCAGGGAGGCCTGTCTGAGGAGCAGAGAACTGAGTGTAGAGGGGAAGACATTTTAGACAAAGGGAACGGCAAACACCAAGACCTTAGGAGAGAATGTGCCTGGCACATTCCAGGAATGATGAGGAGATGGGTGAGGCTTCAGTGACATGAACTAGGGGCAGAGGAGAGGAAACTGGGTCATAAAGCTGCCAGGACAGGGAGAACCATGAGCTTCAGCAGGGAAGGCCGACTCTCCTTCCTTTCCTTTGCCTTCTCCACCCACCTCACGTGTTCCTTTCCTGAGGCTGCTGCACCAGCTTACCGCGGACCGGTGGTATGAAACAACTGAAAGTTTTCTCACAGGGTGATGGAGACCAGAGTCCAAAATCAAGGTGTCAACAGGGCCACACTCGCTCCGAAGGCTCTAGGAGAGAATCCTTCCTTGCCTCTTCCAGCTTCTGGTGGCTCTGGGAGTTCACTGGTTTATGGCCACATCCCTCCAATCTCTGTCTCCATCTTCCCATGGCCTCCTCTTCTCCCTCTGTCTCTTCCTTCTTCTTGTCTCTTCTGAGGATGCTTATCATTGGATTTAGGATTTAGAGCCCACCCAGACAAACTCATCTCAAGATCCCTAACTGAACTGTACCTATAATTCACAGGTTCTGGAGTCAGGACATAGGTATGTATATCTTTTGAGGGGCCACTGTTCAACCCACTGCACTTCATTTTTCTAGGATCTAAGGCAGACCCAGTAGGGCCCCTGTAGGTTTCAGTTTCCACCTTTATAGAAGGGGACAATGGCATGGATTCCTAGGGTTGTCAAGAGGGAAAGATGAAGTCCTGAATAAGAAGGTGCCCCACATATGTTGGTGCTCAATATTGAATCGTTATTATTGGGTGATGTCCCCATGAAATCAGTCACTTTATCAAGTTTCTTGAGCTTCTATTGAGTGCAGAGCCTCTATTAGGCACCATGGGAGTCAAAAAGGAAGGGGCAGGCCCAACATCAGATCCCTCTCCTGACTCGCTCTGGCTCACCTTTGTGATGGTTAATTTTATGTGTCAACTTAATTGGGCCACAGGGCCATCCAAATGAAACATTATTTCTTGGTGTCTCTGTATGTTTCCAGATGAGAGTAGCATTTGAATCAGTGGACTCAGTAAAGTAGACTGTCTTCCCCAACACGGGTGGGCATCATCCATTGAGGGCCTGAACAGAACAAAAGGTGGAGGATGGGAGGATTTGTTCCCTTCCTGACTGCTTGTTTGAGCTGGGACATTGATCTTCTCCTGCCCTTGGACTGAATTACAGCACCAGGTTTCCTGGGTCTCCAGCCTGAGGATGGCAGATCAGCAGACTTGGTCTCTGTAATCATGTAAGCCAATTCCTTAAGGGAAATTTCTCTTTCTCTTTTTTAACACGGATGGATCTCAGAGACTAAGTTGAGTGAAAGAAGCCAAACAAGAAGAGTATATGCTGGATAATTCCACTTGTATGAAGTTCAAGAACAAGCAAAACTAACTGATGTTTATAGAAATTAGGTCAGTGGTTACATTGGCACAGAGATTGGGGACTCTCAACTGGAAAGGGACAGGAAGGAGCCATCTAGTGGTCTGAAAATTAGTCTGGCTCGAGGTTACATGGGTTTAACAAAAGTAAAAATGCATGAAGCTGGACACTTAGGACAGGTGCATTTTATTTACTTAACTGTACATATGTTCTATCTCAGTAACAACATTAATAAGTCTGCCGGTACCAAATGTTGACGACGATGAGGAGTACCAGGACTTCTCATGCTTTGTTAGTTGGGGAGAAGGAAATACACATAACCTCTCTGGGGAGCCAGTTAGCAATAACTCGCAAAGCGGAAGCTGTGTGTGCCCACCAATTCCATTCCCAAGGCTATACCCGAGAGAATATCACACATGTGCACAAGAAGACATGTACAACACTGTTCATTGCATCATTGTTTGTAAATGTGAAATATTAGAAGCAACCTGAAGATCCATCAACAGGATAATAAGATGTGGTGTACTTGTGTAATGTAATGCATTAAAGAGAAGAGGTAGAGAATCATAAGTAGTAGATCTAGAAGGGCCTCAAATATCAAGTCCATGCTCTATTGTAGCCATAGCAAAACTGAAGCCCAGAGAGGCTGACGGACTCGTCCAGGGTCACACAGCAAATTATTGAACAAGTAAGGTGAGGCCTAGGTTTTCTTACTCTCAATCCAGTACTCATCCCTAGGGATAGAAAAGGAAATTCGTTATAATCCCTGTTCAGATAGCTTCCCTGGGGGCAGGAGGCAGTTCCACACATGCAGAGGTAAGCACAATCATGTTTTGGGTGTAGGGATACTCTACCCACAGACATGTCCTATGGCCAGCTCAAGGTCCAGATGCCCCATCACAAATCTTAGGACACCTTCACCACTTCTCTGAGACCAGGCCAGCATTGCTCAGGGACCCTCAGCAGGCACTACCACCGAAGGGAGTTGGGGCAGAATGAAGATATGCATGCTAGGCTTTTCCTCGAAAACTCTCATCCCATCAGGACCTAAACTCAATTCCCACCCTGGGCCCAGCCCTGTGCTGCTTGTAGCACTCCCACACTCAGCCATTCCATCACTCCTTGCTGCTTGAGGCTTCCCTATCCCTGGTCCTGCCCACATAGGTCCTTGTCTTAGATGTTTCCTCTGTGGCCTTGGGACCTCTTTTTCTATACTAAGCACATTTCTTGACCTTCCCAGAATGTTTCCTTTGAGGGCTGCTGTACCAGAGTAAAGGTGGTGGTGGGGGGTGGTTCTGATTTGAAGTTGACTTTACATGGAGGAAGGATACTTTGTAAAATTTGTCCAGAGAGATATCCTAATCTTCACAGAGGTCCTTAGGGAGGCCTTGTTTCCCCTCCTGAGCCTTCAGAAAGGATACCACGTCCCCTAGGGTCCTCTCAAGCAGAGGCTTCTCATTTCCTGTCAACTCCATGCATCTCAGAACCTTCTGCATTCCCTCCTTGTACATTGTTGCTTCAAACTGAACTGTCTGAGCCTCTCTTTGCTCAGATGCAGAGTGGAGATAGTCCAAGTATTACCAAAGAATGCTCTTGGTTGCAAGTAATAGAAAACCGGACCAATAGTAGGTTAGGGGACTTTGTCTTACAGGAATTCTCAACGGAGGGAGCTGCTTGGGTTGCTTCACTGGCTGATGTCATGCCAGGGTCTCTGTGATTCTGTTAGCTTCTGTTGGCCTTTTCCTCCTGTTGCAGCCTCATGGAATATGTTGTTCTGTGGATGACATCATGTCCGTGTGCCAGGTAGAAAAAGAAAGTAAAGGAATGAAGGATGAGCAACCTGAGTCTCTTCTTGGAAAGCCAAGGTGTTCCCAGAAGTTTTATCCAGTGGGCATTCTCTTCTGTTTCATTGGCTAGCACTATACACAGTGCCCCCCTTAGCTAGAAGGTAGCTAGAGAGGAGGATATTGATGAAGTCAGTCACTAACCAACAGTATCCACACACACACATCCACCTCTTGGGGGTGATATGAGGATTACAAGAGCATAGTGCCACCAGAAAAGCTAACATGTAAAAGGCTGACGATATCAAGTGTTGGTGAGAATGTGGAGCAACTAGAACTCTCATACATTATTGGTTAAGAGAATAAATTGGAACGACCCTTTTGGAAACTATTTGGCAATAATGCTAAAGCTAAATCTACATCTCCTTTATGATTCAGCAACACCCCTAGGTTTATATGTCCAAGAGGAGTAGATAAATATGTCTACCAAAAGGCATGTGCATGAGTGTTCATGGCAGCCTTCTCTGAAAACAACTCCGATGCCCGTCAACAGCAAAACAGATCCATTGTGGACTATTCGTACAACAGGACACTGCGTAACAAGAGGAGGGGAGGGAAGAAGAGGAGAGGAAAAAACCCATACACACAGCAGCATGACTTGTCCGAAGTCATGGTGCAAAGGTGGAATTCAAGCCCAGGTGTGGTGACTCCTAATCCTGTATGTCCTAGAGGAAACAGGATCTCTAACTGGTGGGAAAGTAAATTAGAAAAGCCTTCTTGAGGGAGGTTTGGCAGTATCATTATTAAAAATGTAATGGCCTTTGACTCAGCACGTTCACCATCACAACCTACCCTAGGAAACATATCCGTGTGGACAGAAAGAAGCATGTGCGAGGATGTTCACTTCAGCACTGTTTGTCTTGGGGAAACAATCCAAATTCCTACTAACAGGGTACTGAGCAGCACCGCTGCACTTGGAAAGGCTCTTAGAAGTGCAGTCGGTGAAAGTGTGGACTCTCAGTTCAAATCCTGTTTCGTTCACTTGGTAATATACTTACCCTCTCTAGGCCTCACTTTCTTTGCATTTATTTACTTATTTATTTATATTAATTTTTAAAAAGTAAGCTCTACGCCCATGGTGGAACTTGAACTCACAACCTTGAGATCAAGAGTCACAAGCTCTACCAACTGACCTGGCCAGGTGTCCCACTTCTTCCACCTTTAAAATGGAAAGAATGCTAGTGATCAAAGGCTCTCAGGTTGAAATCTGATATGTACATGACGGGGCGGGATCCCTCAGAGGCACTTAAGCGTAGTTTCACAGCATACACAGTATGAGATCCTGGGCAGTAGTTAAAAAGAACCCTGGGGGTGGGGGGCACACCGGGGTGGCTCAGTCGGTTAAGCCCTTGATCTCAGGGTTGGGAGTTCCAGCTGCATTGGGTGGAGCCTACTTAAAAAAAAGAAAAAGAGCTAGGAGGTGTGCCTGGCTGGTTCAGTTGAAGAGCACACAGCTCTTGATCTCAGAGTCATGAGTTCGAGCCCCATGTTGGGTGTAGAGATTACTTAAGTAAATAAATCTTTTTAAAATTTTTAAAAAATAAAAAGAACTAGGAAATCTCTATGTACTTGTATAGAAAAGAAATCTTGGGGTCCTAGGGTGAAGTAGGAAAAGGTAGTTGCAGAAAACATTTCTAGTTGCTCTTCCCCCTTGGAAAAGCAAAGTGATGTTTTCCTGTATGTTTATGCCACAGATGCATAAAAAACAAGATGTGGCAGGATATGGATCACATGTATAACAGTGTTACCTCTGGGGCAAAGGAGCAATTGTGCTGTTTTACCCCTGGGCTCTGCCACTTGCTAGCTGTGTGATCTTAGGCAAGTTATAGTGCCTCTCTGTGCCTCAGTTGCCCCATCTTTAAAATGGGGATATGCTAGTAGCTACCTGATAAATGGTTGTAAGGACTAAATGAATTAACACACACGAATCACCTGAGTAGTGCCTGTAACGCAGTGTACTGAACTGTTAGCTATTACTCATGAAATTAAATTTCTTTTCATTCTTTTGTGCTCTTTCACTCTGCTGAGAACTTCTCCGTCTTGGTCAGAAGTGGGGGAGAGCTACCCCCTCACAATTCCTTCAGGGTTTTATGCAGAGGAAAAGCCTGAGAAAGTTTGAAGGATTGTACTGGAGACACAGGGTAAAGATGGGCTCATGGGTGGTGGGCAAGAGTGGGCCTGGGGGTGGGACAGTGGAGGAGGGGACAGACGCAGCCAGGCCCAGTCTCCAAGAACAGGGCCTAAGGACCGCATTTCATCCAATTTAATACCCGTTACTATAATATGCACCATAATTTTGTGTAACACCATGTGCTTTTTACACGCACCTCAACTATTACACGCATCCCAATTTCAAAGATTAAAAGGCAAACAGATGTGCATTGTAGACTCATTAAAATATGCGTCCTTAAAGCACTGAAGAATTATAATGCCCTCACTCCCAGTTTTTAATATCCTACTAAACTGTAAAATTAGTGGAACAGGATTTTTCCTGTGATGATTACTTTGAAGTTTTTTTTGGGGCGGGTATAGTAAATGTCAAATTCTTTACTTAAACCATATCTCGTCTTCTTTGTTCCCCTGCATGGGCTGAGTCAGCCTGTTGGGTGACCCAGGCCTGCCCTGGGGGAGGGGGGAAGCCACACAACTGAGTTCTTTGAGCCTCTCCCCTGCCCCCAGGGCAGCAGCAGCTGGAAAGGGGCCCAGCTTTATGGGGGAACAATGGTGCCAGCCAGCTGCGGGTGAAGCAGGGCTGAGCAGCCTGGCCAAGCCTGGCCTGGATCCAAAAAAGTGACCCTTGTACGTAAGGGGTCCACTCCACTGGGGCAAAGGTCTGAGAGATCCAGGGAAAGTGGAGAGGGAATCACCTCAACATTCCTGGTGAACAACTCTGTGCATGAAATCCTGGAACCTCAGCCAGAGGCCTGCAGGGCCCGTGGGATTCAACAGTCCCATTGTACAGATTGGAAATCAAAGGCCTCAAAGGTTCTGAAACTTATTCCAGGTCACACAGTAAGTCAGGGGCGAAGCCAGAGCCAGAATCCAGGTTCCCTCTGACACACCACGTCCACTATCGAGTGATTTGTGCCATCTTTCATAAACATGCCCAGGTCATGTGGTTTTGACAAAGTGACTGACACATCAGATAAAGTGTCTTACCCAAACGGGCACTGGAATGAGATCTGCACGAATCTCCAGGGCAGGGGAGGTCTGTGAGCACCTGCCTGCCCCCACTCCTTCCAGCCAATCTTTACTGAGACATAGTAACTGCCTGGGTTCAAAGCCCACATCTAATACTTCATGTGGAAATGACTTTGTCACCGTGGTAGCTAGCCTCCACGACAGCCCGCAGTGGTTTTCACCGCCTGGTCTTCATACCCTTGTACAGTCGGTGATTAGAGCTGACCTGTGTAACCACTAGGATATTACAGAAATGGCAGTGTGATTTCAGAGGCTAAGTCAGAAAACACAGAAAATACATTTCAGCTCCCACTTTGCTCTCCTGGATCAGTTGTTCTTGGGAGTCAGCGGCCATGTCGAAAGCGCCCTCAAGCAGCCCAATGGCGAGATCTGCATGGCCAGTAACTCCTACAACTGCCAGCCGATTTGCCAGCCCTGTTCAGGGGCCACCTTGGAACTGGATCCTCCAGCCCTGGTGAAGCTTTCAGATGACTGCAGCCCTGGCTGACAGCTTGACTGGAGTCTCATAGGGTGCCCCAGGCTAGAATCACCTCGTTCATCTGCTCTTAAATTCCCGACCCACAGAAAATGCGTGAGAGAATGATTATTGTGGTTTTCAGCTGTTACACTTTAGAATAGTTTTTTTTTTTTTTTTTTTTTAAGATTTATTTATTTGACACAGAGTTGAGTCCACAAGCAGGGGCAGAGGCACAGGGAGAGGGAGAAGCAGGCTTCCCACTGAGCAGGGAGCCCGATACGGGGCTCGATCCCAAGATGCTGGGATCACGACTGAAGGCAAAGGCGACGCTCAACAGACTGAGCCACACAGGAGCCCCTAGGATTTGTTATGCAGCACTAGATAATGACTATAGTCAGTCGTCCTCTGCCTCCCTTTCCTTACCTTGGAAATGGAGATGACATAAGCACCCACTTCAGAGAATCACAGGGAGGATTCCGTGGAATGATGCCTGGGAAGGGTCTGGCTCCTGGTGACTACTCGTGGAGAGGAGCCAACATTGCCCTATGATTTTACAGTCTTTATTATCTGAGAGCAGAGGTGAATACTGTGTGAGGAAGGGCCAGGAGGGAGGATGAAGTTGCCACCCCCAGCATTACCTTTATCTTCCGGGCCTCTCAGTTCTGACTCTATCCTTGCATACCCTCTCCCGGGACAGAAGTCCTTCCAGAACCTCAGTCTCCATAGGGTGGGAACTAGTGCTCCTCCGAGCATTCACCCGACAATCTCAGTCTCTGGCGGAATTCCCCATCTCTGCAGCTGATCTCGCGATGCCTTGCTCATCCGCGAGGAGGCCCTAGCCTAGCCACAGAATCCGCTTCGGCTCAGCGCTTTCCGGGGATCTTCCCTCACCGCTGGCCGCCACACAGCTAAGGACTGCTTGGCTCCTTATTCTCTCTCTGAAGATCAAGTTTAAATTTTAACTCTGCTACTGATTTGCCTTTTGTCAAGTCGCTCAACTTCTTGAGCCCCACTTCCTCATCTGCGCAACAGAGATAGTGAATTTTGCCTCAGGGCTGTTGGGGGAAGAAAATGAAGCAAAGCAAGTGAGATAGGAATGCTTTGTTAAGTGAAAATAATCTGTAAATGCCCCCAAGCCTGTCAGGGCTGCCTAGCTCCCTGCTCCGTCCCATCCTCCCCACAGCCACACAATTCTCACAGGCAGGCTGTGCCTTGCTCTGGGCTTGAGACCAACCTTGTTTTTTAATCAGGGGATTTTATTTTATTTTTTTAAGATTTTATTTATTTATTTATTTATTTATTTATTTATTTATTTATTTATTTATCTATCTATCTATCAGAGAGAGAGAGTGCACAAGAAGAGGGAGCAGCAGGCAGAGGGAGGGGGAGAAGCGGGCTCCCCGCCTAGCAAGGAGCCTGATGCAGGACTCGATCCCAGGACCGACCCCAGGATCATGACCTGAGCCAAAAGTGACTGAGCCCCTCCGGCACCCTAATCAGAGGACTTCAAAGAGATTTGATTTCTTTAATCAGGGGCTCAGCTGTAAGTTGAAAATGTGCTCTAGTACCATGTTTCCTATCCCAAAGACCACTTCAAAATAAATTATTGTTAAATCAAAGTAATAAAATCACAGTATAGACTACTGACTTTAAATCTGGATGTGCATTGAAATCAGCCTGAGGAGTTCATGTTGACGCCTGGACCTCACCTCCAATGATTGAGATCTAATTATCTAGGGTGTGGCTTGGACATGAGGATTTTTAAAAGCTCCCCTGCCTTACTCCCTGAATGAAACAATTGTTTTCAAGACACTGGACACCAGATAATAAAGGACAGTGATCCCCGAGAGCCTGGAAACAAATGAGGTGGGACCTAAGATTTCCCCAGATTACTGTCTTGAGAGGGAGTTTTCAGGCTCTATGGTGCAGGGAGGGGGCACCAGCAGCCTCTCTGGGTTGGGGAGACAGAGCTGAGAGTCTAGGAAGACCAAAAGAGTACCAAAGAGGAGAGAGAGAGAGAATTCTGGAGATCTACTCAAATATTCAGCCGAATACTCACCAGCACATGCAGGTGAAGAAACTATCCAAGGACAAGGAAAGGAGACAAAAAGATTAGAGGGAAGAGTGTTCAGTGCTCATGAAGGGCCAAGAATAGTGCCTGATTTCCACCAGCCAGACTGGCAAGCCTCATGACTCATAGGGCACTTGGTAGAATACACAGATGGGTATTGCCTCAGCAGTGGAGAAAAATTGGGCCTAGACCAAGCCCTGTGTTGGTGCAACCTAATCTTAAAAGAAAGACCGAAAAGGATCAAGCTGTTTTGAAATAAGTGCATCCCAGATCAAAGTTCAGGAATACTCATAGAATTAAAGAAACATCCTGCAGCCAACGGGTAACATCCATGATATCTGGCATCCAATAAAAAAATTCATTGGTCATGCAATGCAGGCAATAATGAGAAGAAAAATTAAAATGGACCCAGAACTTAGATGTTAGAATTAGCAGAGAAGATATTAAGATAGTTATTATAACTGTAGTGTACATGTCCAAAGAGTTAAGCAGACACATGGAAGACAAAAAAATCGAACATCTAGAAATGACCGAGATGCTATTTATTTATTTATTTACTTATTTATTTCTGGGCTGCCTATTTTTAATTTATTTCTTTTTAAAAATCACCTCCTTGCGATTTCCAAAGAGAAAATACAAAACTTTGAAACAAGCTGTTTTTCAGATACATAAACAGTGTGCTGGATTTGAAAGCATTACTGATAACATTGTTACAGAAGAATGTCAGTTTACTCCAGGGCATTTCAGTATTCCTGAGGAATAAACATGATTTCTCTTTTCCTCCCACTGGGAAGTTCTCAGGTATAAGTCACTGCTCCTGCTCTTTGACATATTTTTCATGTAGAAGATATGGAGCCTGGAAATCATGCTGACAGTTGGAGTAGGCCATTCCCCATCCCATGCCAGAACTAAAGGCTAATGGCCACGTTCTTCTTTTAAAGAAGATAAGTGAGAAAACAAGTCCTACTCAGAAACTAGTCCCTATTTTCATGGACTGCATCCACCATGCACTTCCTGCCCAGCTCTGAATCCCAGGGGTCACCCACCCACATGTCCCGCTTTCTCTAAGGGCGGGAGGGGGGGGGTTGCCAGCTCCTGAGATGAGTGAGATTTTAAAATACACTGAATGAGGGGCACCTGGCTGGCTCAGTTGGTAGAGCATGTGACTTTTGGTCTTGGGGTTGTGAGTTTGAGCCCCACATTGGGTGTAGTGATTACTTAAAAATAAAAAATGTTTTTTAAAAAATAAAATACACTGGATGGGATTAGCAGCATATTAGACATTACAGTACAGAAGAAGAGGTTAGGGGGGTGCCTGGGTGGCACAGAGGTTGAGCGTCTGCCTTCGGCTCAGGGCGTGATCCCGGCATTATGGGATCGAGCCCCACATCAGGCTCCTCCGCTATGAGCCTGCTTCTTCCTCTCCCACTCCCCCTGCTTGTGTTCCCTCTCTCGCTGGCTGTCTCTCTCTCTGTGTCTAATAAATAAATAAAATCTTTAAAAAAAAAAAAAGAAGAAAAGATTAGGAAACTTGAAGATATAGCTATAGAAAATATCCAAAATGAGACAGAAGAAAAGAGAATTTAAAAATAATGAACAGAGTATTAGCAAGCTGTGAGATAACTTTAAGCAGTCTAATACATATATAATTAGAGTCTCTGAAGGTGATGAGGGTGGGACAGAAAAATTATTTGAGGCAATTATGGTTGGGGTGCCTGGGTGGCACAGTTGTTGAGTGTCTCTTTTTTTTTTTTTTTTTTTAAGATTTATTTATTTGACAGAGATAGAGACAGCCAGAGAGAGAGGGAACACAAGCAGGGGGAGTGGGAGAGGAAGAAGCAGGCTCATAGCGGAAGAGCCTGATGTGGGGCTTGATCCCACAACGCCGGGATCACGCCCTGAGCCGAAGGCAGACGCTTAACCGCTGTGCCACCCAGGCGCCCCTGAGTGTCTAACTCTTGGTTTCAGCTTGGATCATGATCTCAGGGTCATGGGACTGAGCTCAGTGGGGAGCCTGCTTGGGATTCTCTCCCTCTCCCTTTCCCTCTGCCCCTCACCCAGATCTCTCTCTCTCTCTCTTTCTCAAATAAATAAATAAATCTTTAAAAAATGAAGCAATAATGGCTAAAAAATTTCCAAATATGATGACATAATTGTCTATGTAGAAGAAAAACCCCAGTGGAATCTACTTTAAAAAAAAAAAACTACTAGAACTAATAAAAAGATCAATATACAAAAATAAATTGTATTTGTATATACTAGAAAGAATAATTGGAAATTGGAACAGAAATATTATTTATAGGGGCGCCTGGGGAGCTCAGTTGGTTAAGCATCCAACTCTTGATTTCAGCTCAGGTCATGATCTCAGGGTTTTATATATATATATACACATTATTTATAGTAGCATCCAAAACTATTAGGGATAAGTATGGTAAAGAATATGAAATATCTCTATACTCTGAAAACTACAGAACATTGCTGAGAGACTAAAAAAGACTTAAACAAATTAAGAAATATACTGTGTTATGGGTCAGAAGACTTAATGCTCTCTAGACTGACCTATAAATTCAATGCAATCCCAGTTAAAAATTCCAGTGGGCTTTTTGTAGAAATTGACAAGCTGGTTCTGAAATTCATATGGAAACACAAGAGCCTGGGATAGACAAACCCTGATTTCAAGACAATATAAAACTATAGTAGTCACTACGATTTGGTCTGGGCAGAAAGATTGAGAAATAGATTAATGGAACAGAACAGAGTTGAGAAACACATCCACATAGTATATGGGCAACTGATTTTCTACAAAGATTCTAAGGCAAGGATAACCTTTTCTACAACTGGTGTTGAAACAACTGATTATCCCTATGCAAAAGAAAAAAATAATAACATGTAAAAAGAATTTTGATTCATACCTTGCACCATGTTCAAAAATTAACTCAAATTGTAGACTTAAATGTGAAACTGAAAACTTAAGATTTCTCAAAAAACTTTATGACATGGGGTTAATCCAAGTTTTCTTAGATACCATACCAAAGCACAATTCATAGGAGAACAAATTGATAAAATGGATTTCATGGAAATAAAAGACTTCCGCTTTTCAAAAGACACTGTTAGAAGAATGAAGAGACAAGTCACAGACTGAAAGAAAAATATTTGTAAATCATAAAAATTAAAGTACCAGAATATGTAAGCAATGCTCAAGACTCATGAAGAGAACAAACAACCCAAGAATGAGCAAGCAATTTGAATAGACACTTCAACCAAAGAAGAGATATGGTTGGTAAATAAGCACATGAAAAGATGCTCAACATAATTAGTTATTAGGGAAATGCAACTTAAAACTGCAATCAGAAACCACTACACGCCTATTATGGGGTGCCTGGCTGGTTCCGTTGGAGGAACACGCGACTCTGGGTCTGGGGGTCATGAGTTCGAGCCCCATGTTGGGTGTAGAGATTACTTAAATAAATAAAACTTAGAAAAAAATGTTAAAAAAAAAAAAAAAGAAACCACTATACACCTATTAGAATGGCTAAAATTAGTAAAGCTGACCACAGAAAGTATTGGAGGAGCTGGAACTCTTTTACGCTGCTGGTTGGGAATATAAAATTGTACAATCATTTTGGAAAAGAATTCAGCAGTTTCTTAAAAAGTTAAAAGTACACTTACCTTATTATATAGAAATTTCACTCCTAGGCATGTAGCCAAGAGAAATGAAAGCATATGTCCATACAAAGTTTCATGTATGAATGTTCACAGCAGCTTTATTCCAATGAGTACATATTCCAAAAACTGGAAACAACCCAATGGTCCATCAGCTGGTGGTATATCCATTCAATGGTATATGGCTCATCAATAAAAAGAAATGAACCATTGATACATGCTACAGTATGGATGAATCTCAGAATAATTGTGCTGAGTAAAGAAGCCAGACACAGAAGAGTACATACTGTATGATTTCATTTATATAAAATTCTAAAAAATCTAAACTGATCTGTGGTGATAGACAGCAGATCAGTGGTCACCTGGGAAAGGGCAGAAGGAACGGATTGTAAGGGGACATGAGGAAACTGGGAAGTGAAGGATATATTTGGTTTCATGGGTCTTTACATATGTCAAAGTTTATCAAATTGCACACTTTATTTTTTTTTTATTTTTTATTTTTTTAAAGATTTTATTTATTTATTCGACAGAGATAGAGATAGCCAGCGAGAGAGGGAACACAAGCAGGGGGAGTGGGAGAGGAAGAAGCAGGCTCAAAGAGGTGGAGCCTGACGTGGGGCTCGATCCCACAACGCCGGGATCACGCCCTGAGCCAAAGGCAGACGCTTAACCGCTGTGCCACCCAGGCGCCCCAAAATTGCACACTTTAAATATGAACAATTTATTGTATGTCAATTGCATCTTAATAAAGCTGTTTGTAAAAATTTCCCAAGTGATTCTAAGATCCAGCATAGATTTAGAATACTGTTACAGAACATTTAAAGCTTAAAAGAAACCCCACAACAAATTTACTGTTGGTATTCTCGTGGATCATCTAATCTTGTCTTCAAATTTGTATACGTTTACTTATGACAAGTTCTTTTTTTTTTAACCAGAAGAGTAATATATGCCCAGTGAAATCTGGAAAAATACAGAAAGTGGAAGGAAGAGAAAAGATCACCCTCAGTCACACTACTCAAATATAACCACTGTTGACATTTTTAGTATATTTCCTCCCAGGCTCAGAGGAAAGGTCTCAGCTATAGAAACAAAATTTAGGGGGGCCTGGGTGGCTCGGTCTGTTAAACATCTGCCTTCGGCTCAGATCATGATTGGGATTGAGCCTCACATCAGGCTCCCTGCTCAGAAGGGAGTCTGCCTCTCTCTCTCCCTAAGCCCCTCTCCCCCGGCACCTGCGCACTCTCTCTGTCTCTCCCTCTCAAATAAATGAATAAAATCTTAAAAAAAAAGAAAAAGAAAACAAATTTAGAGGGGAGCCTGGCTGGCTCAGTTGGTGGAGCATGTTAACTCTTGATCTCAGGGTTGTAAGTTTGAGTCCCACACTGGGTATAGAGATTACTTAAAAATAAAATATTAAAAAATAAATAAATAAAATTTGCAGTCACTGGCACAGGGATGGCAATTTGATTTTGATTTTTTAAAATAAATTTTAGGGGGTGCCTGGGTGGCTCAGTCGTTAAGCGTCTGCCTTTGGCTCAGGGCGTGATCCCAGTGGTCTGGGATCGAGCCCCACATCAGGCTCCTCGGCTGGGAACCTGCTTCTCTTCCTCTCCCACTCCCCCTGCTTGTGTTCCCTCGCCGGCTTTCTCTCTCCCTGTCAAATAAATAAATAAAATCTTTAAAAAAAATAAAAAATAAAAAAATAAAATAAATTTTAGGGGCATAGCAATGAACCCAAATCTTAGTCTTTAAATACCTTTCCCCACCGGGGTGCCTGGCTAGCTCAGTCGGTAGAGCACATGGTGCTTGATCCTGGGGTTGTAAGTTCGAGCCCCAGGTTGGGTGTAGAGATTACTTAAAAAAAAAAAAAAAAAGATCTTAGGGTGGCTCAGTCAGTTAAGCCTCTGACTCTTGGTTTCAGCTCAGGTCATGATCTCAGGGTCGTGGGATTGAGCCCAAGTTGGACTCTGCGCTCAGCGGGGAGTCTGCTTAAGATTCTCTCTCTCAGGGTGCCTGGGTGGCTCAGTCAGTTAAGCGTCTGCCTTCCGCTCAGGTCATGATCCCAGGGTCCTGGATTGAGCCCCACATCGGGCTCTGGATTGAGCCCTGCATCCGGCTCTCTGCTCAGTGGGGAGCCTTCTTCTCCCTCTCCCTCTGCCTGCCTCTCCCCCTGCTTGTGCTTTCTCTCTCTGTCAAATAAAATCTTCAAAAAAAAAAAAAAAGATTCTCTCTCTCTCTTTCTAATAAATAAATAAATTTTAAATATGAAAATGTTCAAATGTATGAAAAAATTGAAAGAATAATACAATGATCAGCCAAATACTCAGATTTAATAACCACTAACATTTGCCATATTTGCTTTACCTACACATAGGTATGTGAGTGTGTACTTTTTTTTTTGTTTTTTGCTAAACCTTTTGAAAATAAGTATTAGACATCATGACACTTCAGCACTATGTATACCTCAGCATGCATGCCCTAAAAAGGATGTTTCCTTCCTGACCAAATCATTATTGCACATAGGAAAATGAATACTAGTTCCCGAATATTGGTTTCTACTCCATAATCAGATGTTTTTTTTAATAACAATTTATTTATTTATTTAAAGGGGGGAGGGGCAGAGGGAGAGAATCTCAAGCAGACCCCTGCCAAGTGCTGAGCCCCAGGCAGGGCTTGATCTCCAGACCTTGAGATCATAACCTGAGCGGAAACCAAGACTCAGATACTTAACCAACTGAGCCACGTAGGCACCCCCATAATCAGATAATCAAAATTGCCCATTTTATAGTTTTTTTTAAAGATTTTATTTATTTATTTGACAGAGAGAGACAGCCAGCGAGAGAGGGAACCCAAGCAAGGGGAGTGGGAGAGGAAGAAGCAGGTTCCCAGTGGAGGAGCCTGATGTGGGGCTCGATCCCAGAATGCCGGGATCATGCCCTGAGCCAAAGGCAGACGCTTAACGACTGCACCACACAGGCACCCCTATAGCTTTTTTTAAACGAGAATCCACTGATGTTTCACATCAAGTGTTTTGGTCTTCTGTCTCCTCGGTATCCTCTAACCTAGAACAGCAGTGCCCCTCTCCCTCCTACGCTCCATGGCACTGACATTTTGAAGTAACAAGGCCAACTGTCTTGAGTAATGTCTTACATTCTGTCATTATCTAATTTTTTGTGGTGTTATTTAACTTACTCCTCTGTCTTGTATATTTCCCCTAAATTGGAAACTAGGTCTCAAGGCCTCATTATATTTGGCATAAATATTTTGGGCCAAAATACAGAGCTTTGTAGGTCATGTTGGGGTACCTCACATGGTATTATTTCTATACATCATGTCAGGCGGTCCCTCTGTGAATAATGCTGATGTTGATCAACTGGTGAGGGGGTGACAGATGGTCAGATCTCGCTCTTGCAAAAAAGATCCATTTCTCCTTTGCA
The DNA here is from genome assembly GCF_002007445.2 of Ailuropoda melanoleuca. NCBI lineage: Eukaryota > Metazoa > Chordata > Mammalia > Carnivora > Ursidae > Ailuropoda > Ailuropoda melanoleuca. The sequence goes on along the minus strand of NC_048230.1, from coordinate 69,188,468 downwards.
GTTAGTGAATAATCTGTGGGGTGATACATTGTCACAGTGGAAAAATCCAATTGTCAGACAGCTAAAATCTAAGTTTTAGCAGGTGTTGTTGATCTTTTATCAATTATTTCACTGGGGGCTGTAAAATGGTAATTAAACAAAATTTTTTTAGGGTCACCTGGGTGGCTCTGTTGATTAAGTGTCTGCCTTCAGCTCCAGTTGCGATCCCAGGGTCCTGGGATCAAGTCCCTCTTTGGGCTCCTTGCTCAGTGGGGAGCCTGCTTCTCCCTCTCCCTCTGCCGGCCACTCCCCCTGCTTGTGCGCACACACACTCTCTCTCTCTCTTTGCCAAATGGGTGAATAAAATCTTAAAAATTTTTTTTTTATTTTATCATTCCTTCTATGTTTATTAGCATCACTCTTTGGTAAAGAAGAGTTTTCTTTCTCTTGAGGATGAATTACAGGTCCTACTAGAAAGATGGATTAAACACTTAATTCCTTCTAATAACCAGTAATCAGAGTAAAGAGCTACTATAATAGTCATCTCCAACAATGGCAAATGACTTTCTCTCTCTCTCATTTTATAAACTCATAGATTTTTATGTATTCAATGTTTTATAATTAATTACATTCATTTTTTGTTGTTGATACTCAAATTGTCCCAAATTCAGGCAGTGAAAGCCTCTTTAAGCTGCCTTTGTTTTTTCCTGACATACCCTTATTAATCTTGAGTGCATCCCTATTTTTTGGCACAACAAAATGTTCTAAGTTCTACTTATACTTTCTCTGCCCAAGTTCTAGAATTAGGGATTTCTCCAAAGAGCCCTGGCCACTTTTAATGAGAAAAGTTTTTTTTTTAAAGATCTTTTTTTTTTTTTTTAAGATTTCATTTATTTATTTGAAGGAGTACAAGCACAAGCAGGGGTGGGCACAGAAGGGGCAGAAGGAGAGGGAGAAGCAGACTCCCCACTGAGCAGGGAGGCAGGGAGCCCGATGCGGGGTTCCGTCCCAAGACCCCGAGATCATGACCTGAGCCAAAGGCAGACGCTTAACTGACTGAGCCACCCAGGTGCCCCTAAGATCTTTTTTTTTTTTTTTAAAGTAATCTCTACACCCAACCTGGGGCTCGAACTTACAACCCCAGGATCAAGCATCATGTGCTCTACCGACTGAGCTAGCCAGGCACCCCAGTGGGGAAAGGTATTTAAAGACTAAGATTTGGGTTCGTTGCTACTAGCTTGTTATTACTTCCAAGCCCTCCCTTTCGTTGGGTAAATCTAGGAATATATATGCTTGTGAGGTTATACTGTTATTTCCAATTCATAAGTGTTTTTCTGAAATTCTTTGACTTTATATTGGGATCTCTTTTCTCTTGTATGGAAAATTTTGGTTCTTGATAATCACACATTTACTTATTTGCTTTATTCTATACTAGATATACAGTAGTTCCAAAATTACCATACCAATATTAATAGTAACAATAAAAACACCAGATGAAGTTCTGGTCTTCAGAATGTATCCCTTTAAGTGTACAGACTTTCTGCGTTCAAAGGTCATTCTATTGTTCCTTATTCATTTTAAGCCATGGGAACGAATTATATCACTTAGATGGAAAAGAGAACTGGTCCCTGAGGACAGCAGCATTTAGATGTCAGGTAGAACAGTTGGCAGGAAGAAAAGCAGGAATTTGAGGTATCGCAGGGACTCAGGATAGATTTTCATTTCTAATGGAGGGCCCGCAATTGTATTGACAGCTGTTTAGAGCTCAAGCATGACACAAACAGAGAGATGCTACTAATAATAACAAAAGACATATTTATGGGATACTTTTCTATATTCCAGTGTGAAATAATAGAAAAAATATATATGTATAAGTTTCTGACCACAGTTCCTGGAACAGAGCTCCTAAAACCCTTGAAATTTTCTAAGTGATAAAAGCACTAGGAGCATCTTTTGTTTTAATATTTGGCTTTTAACCCTGGTTCCTAACACAGAACTCCTAGACCCCTTGGAATTTTCTGGGTGATAGGAGCATCTTTTATTCTAATGACTCAACTCTTGGTGGGCTGCTGGATAGCTTTTGAAATGGAGGCTGGTCACCAGAAATACCAAGCCATGAGTAGACGCTTGGAATTTGCAGCGTCACCCTCCAGCTTCAGAGAATGGAGAGGAGCTGGAGTTTGAGTTAATGATCAAGAATCATTAACTATGAAGGGGCGCCTGGCCGTCTCAGTCAGTGGAGCATATGACTCTTGATCTCAGGGTTGTAAGTTTGAGCCTCGTGTTGAGTGTAGAGATTAGTTCAAAATACAATCTTCAAAAAAGAGAAGAATCATTAATGATGTGATAAGCCCTCCATAAAAATCCCCAAAGTTTGGGGTTTGGAGAGCTTCTGAGTTGGTAAGCACATCCAGGTGCCAGGACAGTGACGCACCCCAAGTCCATGGGACAGACCTTTCCAGACCTCACACTGTGTGTATCTTCGTCTGGTTGTTCATTTGTAGCCTTTAAAATATCCTTGGTAATAAATCAGGAATAGTAAAAAAAAAAAAAAAAAAAAAAAAAAAAAAAAAGTTCTCTGGTTCTGTGAGCCATTCTAGCAAATTACCAAACCTGAGAAAAGACGGTCATGAGAACCTCCAATTTGTAGCCAAGTGTGACAGAAGTTGTGGTAACGTGGAGGTCCACGGCTTGTGGTATCTGAAGTTGGGGGCAGTCTTCTGGGACTGAGCCCTTAACCTGTAGGAACTGGACTAACTCTGGGCAGTTAGTGTCAGAATTGCTTGGTGTGGAAAACCTACCCATGTAGTGTCAGAAGTGTTGTGAGCATGGCTGTTGTAGTGTTAGAGTAAAGGAAAACAGTGAGTTTTTCCTACACAGCCAGGCACTGTTTAGTGCTTTCCACACTGTTACCCATTTAATCTCTGTAGTAAGCCTATGTGGTCAACATTAGTACCATGTCCATTCTCCATATGAGAAAAGAGTTACAGAGAGAATGAATAACTCTCAAGGCCACACAGCAAGCGAGGAGACCTGGTTTCTCACCCAGGCAGTCTGCCTCTAGAGCAAACTCTTAATCACGAATGCCCATTGGATTTGGGAACACAGCAGTTGTCAGTGGCCTTAAGAAATGCAATTTCAGGGGCGCCTGGGTAGCTCATTTGGTTAAGCATCTGCCTTGGGCTCAGGTCATAATCCCAGGGTCCTGGGGTTGAGCCCCACATCTGGTTCCCTGCTCAACCAGTAGTCTGCTTCTCCCTCTGCCTGCCACCCCCTCCATTTATGCTGTGTCTCTCTCTCTCTGTCAAATAAATAAATAAAAAATTTTTAAAAAAAAGAAACACAATTTCATTGGAAAGAAGGGGAGAGAAGCTAGACTGGAGTATGGCAGAGTAGATGTGGAGGAAGAAAGCAGAGATATGGAACAGAGTTAGATTTTTGAAGACATCTGGCTGTGAAAGGGAACGGGGGATAGGAACGCAGATAAAGGGGATGTAAAATCAAAGGAGAGTTGCTTACTTGTGTTTTGATATGGTAGGATCCAAAACATATTCATTTGCTGACAGAATAAACCAATAGAGAGGGTGAAACTAGTGAAGCAAGAAAGAGGGTAGAATTGAGAAGGTGAAAGGGATGGGACCCTGAGACCCAGAGCATCAATGGTAGGGATGGTTTTACATAGGGTGAGAGATATCTCTTCAGGACAGAGGGAAAGACAGGAGTTCTCTTGACTTCATTTCTTCAAGAAGCTTGAGACAACATTGCCAGCTGAAAGTGCAGAGAGTTCTTGAGAGATGTTTGAAGGAGAGGAGAATGTATGAACCAGTTGTCTGATAGAATGAGCCAGAAGAGTTATCCCAGTAAGGTTGAGATCCCACTGGGGTTTATGTACTTAAATCAAAGGTAAAACAAAGCTGGGTGCCTGGGTGGCTCAGTTGGTTAAGCATCTGCCTTCGGCTCGGGTCATGATCCCAGGGTCTTGGAATCAAGTCCCCCATCGGGCTTCCCCGCTTGGTGGAATGCCTGCTTCTCCCTCTCCCTCTGCCTGCCACTCCCCCTGCTTGTGTTCTCTTTCTCTGTCAAATAAATAAATAAATAAAATCTTAAAAACACTCCCTCTTACCTTAAAAAAGAAAGGTGAAACAAAGCTAAGACATACGGTTTTCTCCAGCTGTGTTCAACATGGCTGCCAGAGAAGGCAGATAGATGATGGGCTCATTCTGTGCTTGGAATTACCCAGGAGAGGATGGCACAAGGATCCTTCCTCCATCACAGTGATGGAGCAGGGAATCTAGGTGGACCAGGAGGCACATGGAAGCAGAGGGGATGGGTGGGCAGTGTGTCAGGGCCAATGGATTTGTGGTCTCACTGAGGTCAGTGATATGTACCGAAGGAAAAATTCTTCCTCTTCCCTTCAAGGTCTTCCACCTAGACTAAGAATTAAATTTACATTAGACAGATTAACAGGGAAAAAACCCGAAGTTTTATTACATGCACACAGAGGCCCAATGATGGAATCGAGACCTAAACAAATGACCATTACAGGCAGTTTTTATACAGTTTAGACAAAGAGACAATAAATTTGTGAGGAATTGACAGGATAAAGAAAATAGGTGTTTGGGAGCTTTAATTAGTAAGGAATTTTTAGGAGATTTTATTTATTTGAGAGAGAGAGAGAGAGCGAGTACACATGCAGGGGTAGGGGAAAGGGAGAGGGAGACCAGGTTCTCCGCTGAGCAGGGAGCCCGAAGCGGGACTCAATCCCAGGACCCTGGGATCATGACCTGAGCCAAAGGCAGACACTTCACAGACTGAGCCGCCCAGGTGCCCCATCATTAATAAGGAATTCTACATGGAATTTGTGCTGAGATGGTAGCTTAGTAAAAAATTAATAAGATTTGTTTCCACGGCTTTCTCAGTTTTAAAGTTCCTCTCTCTGGTGATAAGGATGTCTTTTTACTTCTTAGCACAGGGAAGGTTTTTTTCATATGGGAGATTTGTTTCCTGATTTCAGCAGGACAGAGGAGGGTCTGAGTGTCCTTGCGCCAGGTGCTTCCCAAGTAGCTTTGGTTCAAAATAATCAGTGTGTTATTGTGGTACGTTTTGGGTGGTCTGCCGTTGGCCCCTACAGATCCAAGGAAAGGAGGTGGTGAAGGGAAATCAAGGGTTCAGACTTGGCGTTCAGATATGACCCTGGGAAACCAAGGTCATTGGAGGAGAAGAGACCAAGGAAGGCTCTGGTGTTGAACCAATCATCGTAGAAGAATGTCAGGAGTAGAGGTGTAAAGGTAAGAAGTAAAACAACCAGTTTTTCTACAGGAGAGGAAGTGGAGGTTAGATAGATGGTGAGGAACATTCTTAAGGTCACACAGTGATGTTGGCAGCGGGGCTGGGATTTGAGGCCACCTCTGCCTAACCCTGGAGCCTGGGTCACACCTCTACTCTGCTGAATCAGTGATTACAGCCTCCGAGGCTAGGGCCCTGAGGGCTTTTGTCTCCTCTCCTGCAGGGCTAGCCTCTGCCAGGCCACCTCATGCCAACCGTCCACATGGGTTACCCCAGCCACCTGCCCCCATCATCTCTGAACCCTGCATTCTGGTCACTATCATGGACTTTTGCTCCTCCCCTTTAGCTGACTCTGTCTCCAGAACCTGTTCTACCCTGGAGGCTGTGTCAATAGCTCCGGATCATGCTGTTCATGACATAGCCTGTCCCACGGCCAGGCCTTCTTCTGACCTGGACTGTGAGGGAAATGATAGTCATAAAGCAAATAACAGCACCTGCTTCTATGAGCCCTAACAAGCACCAACTCTACACCAGACTTGGTATCTATCCCCTCTTATTTCATCCTCATGACACCTGGTTGTACCCATTTTACAGATGAGAACACGAAGGCTCAGAGAGATAAAGTCACTTGTCTGTGACCACGCAGCCAGGAAGTTGCAGAGCTGGAGTTAATCCTGAAGATATTTAGCTCTCACAGTCCTTGTCCTTTGCAAATTCTTAAAAAAAAATTAAATAAAATAATGGACATAATAGTGTTTGTACCAGTATAACACATTTTTATTAAAATAACTTTTAAAAAGAATTACATGTTTCCTGACCTCCATCTGCCAGAGCAGGCTGGCATTCCCCATCAGGTCTCCTTCAAGAATTCCTTAGATTTCTCTGGGGGTGTCTTTCCTGTGTTCCAAAACAGGTCCTGTTGGCTGCCACGTGACCTTACCATTGCTCACCCTAATTGAGTAGGTACTTACAGTGTGCCTGGCATCTGGCCTAGCATTCTATGCACATGATTTCATATACATGTCCACACACCCCTAATAGACATACACTAAATATAAACAAATTATATCTATAAATATAAAAAATATTGTTTCTCTTTCACAAACAAGGCATGGAGAAGGGTGGTAGCTATTGGTAGCATCCAGACCTCAGGGTTGGCAAAGCAAGCTATAGTGTCCATCCTGGCATTTTTCCCGCATGAATTCTTAGGGTGATCTGGGGAGTTGTTCCTAATGGTACACAGTCCCCAAGGCTGGTGCTCTGGCTTTCATGGACATTGTATGGACCACCCAACATCCTTTATTGAATATCTTTCCTACTCAAGCTGAAGAGAGCTGGTTTCTTTTATTAGCTACTAAGCTTCTTTTTTTTTCTTTTTTAAGATTTTATTTATTCATTTGAGAGAGACAGAGACAGAGAGAGACAGAGAGAACACAAGCAGGGGGAGAGGCAGAGGGAGAGGGAGACACAGACTCCCTGCTGAGCTGGGAGCCCGGTGTGGGGCTCAATCCCAGGACCTGGAGATCATGACCCGAGCCAAAGGCAATCGCTTAACCATCTGAGCCACCCAGGTACCCCTGCAACTAAGCTTTCTGATTGGTATGTTCCATAGCAATTCTATCAGGTATGTGTGTTATTTGTATTAAAAGTATTTTTGAGTTATTTAATTAATGTTTTAAAGTAATAATATAGGTGCTTGTGAATCCACCATCCCCCAATAAAATGCAGAACTCCCAGTAACCTGTGTCTAGCCATCTGCCCCCCCACCCAACCCTTTCCCCGACCACAGTGACCTTCCTCCTGACCCTGTTCATCATTCCCTCTCTTTTTTATTTTAAAAAATTTCTATTGAATTATATCATAAATACAGTGAAGTACACAATTATCAAGTGTATAATTCAAATCTATATGTGTGTGTATAGATTTTTGTATAACTAGATCAATATACAGATATTACCCATGTCCCAGAAGGCTCCCTCATGACCCCTCCCAGCTAATTCCTAACGCTCCAGAGAAACCAGTGTTCTTACCTGTATTACCTTATATTTGTTTTGTCTGTTCTTAAACATTAAGAGAAGAAGTATACTTTTTATGGGTGTATATTCTTTGTCTAGGTTCTTTCATTCATCATTATATTTGTGCAAATCATCTATGTTTTCACATGTAGTGGTAGTTTGTACTTTTTATTATTACATGTATTCCATTGTATGAATACGCCATAATTTATTTTATTCATTCTCCTATTGAAAACATTTGGGTTGTTCTTTTACTTTCCTTTGTGTATTGCTTTATTTCATCTATATGTACTTCTAAAAGTGTCATCTCCATGTTTACAACTGTGGGACTGAGGCTCAGAGAAGTTAAGTGACTTGCCTGAGGTTGCACAGCAACCTCCCATCCCCCATCATCTCTCTCCTTCTCTCTCTTTCTCTCAAATAAATGAATAAATCTTAAAAAAAAAAAATCAGAAACTGTTCTTCAAAAAAGAAGTTGTTTTCAAAACTATTATTTTTCAAATAGCTAATACAAGCATCTGAGACATTATTCAAAGAGTATAAAAATGTGTAGAAGGAAAATGTTTTCCTCCTGCCCTTATCTCGCAGCCACCCAATTCCTTTAAGAGACATCCACTTTAATAATTTCTTTTGTGTCTACCAGAGATGTTCCATGCATATATAAACAAATGGATAGTCTATTTACTTTTATTTTTTACCAAATGTTTAGACTTTATTTCCTAAATAAAATAAATTGGAGACTGTTTCATATCTGTATATATAGATGTTCCTTGCTTTTTTTTTTTTTTTAAAGTTTGCATAGTTTTCCAGTACCATGCTTTATCTCATCCCCTACTGATGGGCATTGACCTTCTTTCCAGATTTTTCTGTTATATACAATGTTATGATAAATAACCAGATTCATTGCTGTTTTGCTCATTGCATATTTATCTGTAAATTCTTAGAGATGGAACTGCTGGAACAACTGGCACATGGGGGTTCTTTCTTTTTTTTTTTTTTTTTTTTCATTT